>NC_081793.1:15839379-16181879 GCF_963082965.1 Carassius carassius | reverse complement strand
GCTGAACAAACATTCTTTTCTTTGTTTTCCAAAGCTCGCCTTGGCTGAGAGTGTTTTTGTTTGGTCTGTCGATTGCTGGATAACCTGTTATGCTGAAAACTATATATATAACATAGAAGATGTTGCAGTTTAAACAAAAGTGAAAAAATACAGAATATGGTTCAGACGGGCTTATATTTAGATCTACTGATGAAGGACAGACTGGCTAATGAACACTGATGAGTTTTAGATATCACCAAATGCTATGATCATTTATGTTTTTCTTTAATGTTGGTCAAATTTGCTATGAAGTTAATAAACCCATTCTGTCATTAGTTTGGCAGCATAATATCGTCACCATGACAATCATTTTTGCTACTTTTTAATATTATTTGTTGGATTGGATTTTAAAACTATACTTCCTGTTGAAAGTTTAATTGTGAGTCCAGCCCTTTTGAAGAAAATATTTGTCTGAGACCAGACATGTGCATGATAGACATTTCAATTCAATGTTACTCCCTGAATATTGGGTCTTTAAAATCATTCGTGTAACATCTAAATCTCAGGCATCCGAATAACATTACGTTTAAAACACAGGTGGATTTTGAAACATGGCTGAACACAGCTAATACCCGTACAGCATATGTCTGTGATCTAATAATTTCGTGCATAACCAGTGCTGGATAAAATATGCTACCATGTTCAGATCACTGTTTGGTTTATGCATATTTGGCTAAACGCCCTGAGGCCTATTTGCAGCTAATATAAAGAGAAACTGAGAATTCTTATATAAACAATGATTGTGTGTAAAGTTTACACACATAGATTTCATACACATAACTGTGTACTGGTAGGGTAAGGAGATGTACTGTTTGTACAGTAGAAAAATACATGAGACTTATGGAATGTCCCCATAATGATAGGAATACCAGTGTGTGTGTGTGTGTTCTGTAACTGTATTTACATATAATACACTGCCATAGGATTATTATTCACTTATTTTATTTTTGAAATTAATAATTTTATTCAGCTAGTGTCTGCATTAAATTGATCAAGTGAAAGTAAAGACATTTACTTTGTTACAAATTCTATCTCAAATAAATGTTGTTCTTTTGAACTTTCTACTAATCAAAAAAAAAAAAAAAAAAAAACAATTCAATAAATAAGAATTTATTCCTGAGCGCCAAATCATCCCATTAGAATAATTTCTGAAGGATCAGATCACATTAAAGCGTTAGTTCACCCAAAAATGAAAATTATGTCATTAATAACTTCCAAAACAAACCAGATTGTTCCAAACCAGTGAGACCTCCGTTTATCTTCAGAACAGTTTAAGATATTTTAGATTTAGTCCGAGAGCTCTCAGTCCCTCCATTAAAAGCTGTGTGTACGGTCTACTGTCCATGTCCAGAAAGGTAAGAAAAACATCATCAAAGTAGTCCATGTGACATCAGAGGGTCAGTTAGAATTTTTTGAAGCATCGAAAATACATTTTGGTCTTAAAATAGCAAAAACTACGGCTTTATTCAGCATTGTCTTCTCTTCCGAGGCTTTTGTGAGAGAGTTCAAAACAAAGCAGTTAGTGATATTCGGTTCGCGAACGAATCAATCGATGTAACCGGATCTTTTTGAACCAGTTCACCAAATCGAACTGAATCGTTTTAAACGGTTCGCATCTCCAATACGCATTAATCCACAAATGACTTAAGCTGTTAACTTTTTTAATGTGTCTGACACTCCCTGAGTTCAAACAAACCAATATCCCAGAGTAATTCATTTACTCAAACAGTACACTGGCTGAACTGCTGTGAAGAGAGAGATGAACACAGAGCTGAGCCAGATAATGACTCGTTCACGAGTCAAGAATCGGTTGCATCGATTTTCGGATCACCAGTAGTTCTTTCGGACAGATCGACTGAATAAACCGGTTGAAGAAAATGGTTCACTGGTTCTTTTGCGCTCGACGTAATGGCGTCATTTGCGATGATTGCCCTTCATTCAAGCCTTCGGTTTACCCGCGCTCATAACATTAGCACAGAATCAGTTCAGAATCAATCACCAAAAGAATCAGTTTGGTTCAGAAGCTCTGTGTGTCAGTCTGCTTCACGCTGAATCACGCATGAGCAGTATCATCAGCTCCTAGGTTCTCGAATCGGACACGTCTCACAGAAACGGTTCTTGACTCGTGAACGAGTCATTATCTGGCTCAGATCGGCGTTCATCTTCAGTTCTCTCTTCACAGCAGTTCAGTCAGTGTACTGTTTGAGTAAATGAATTACTCCGGGATATTGGTTTGTTTGAACTCAGAGGGAGTGTCAGCCACATTAAAAAAGTTAACAGCTTCATTAACATCCAAAAGTCATTTGTGGATTAATGCGTATTGGAGACGCGAACCGTTTAAAACGATTCAGTTCGATTTGGTGAACTGGTTCAAAAAGATCCGGTTACATCGAATGATTCGTTCGCGAACTGGATATCACAAACTGCTTTGTTTTGAACTCTGTCACACAACAGACACGGAAGAGAAGCTGAATAAAGTCATAGTTTTTGCTATTTTTGGACCAAAATGTAATTTCGATGCTTCAAAAAATTCTAACTGACCCTCTGATGTCACATGGACTACTTTAATGATGTTTTTCTTACCTTTCTGGACATGGACAGTATACCGTACACACAGTTTCAATGGAGGGACTGGGAGCTCTCGGACTAAATCTAAAATATCTTAAACTGTGTTCCGAAGATAAACCGAGGTCTTACTGGTTTGGAACGACATGAGGGTGAGATATTAATGACATAATTTTCATTTTTGGGTGAACCAACCCTTTAAAGACTGGAGTAATGCCTGCTGAAAAATACAGCTTTTTATCATAGGGATAAATAACATTTTAAAATATATTATTTAAATATATGTATTTTAATCGAATAAATGCAGCCTTATTGAGCGTACAATACTTTTTTCAGTAACATTAAAAAAATCTTACCGACCCCAAACCTTTGGACAGTTGTATACATATAACTTCTGTTTTGTAGAAGTGATCTGTAATGAATGTGGTGTCTGAATGTGTTGGTCATCATTTTGTTGAAGCATCTATTGCATACAAATGCACCTGTATGTCTGGATAGTTTTGGTAGTGGTGGTGCTGTCTGTGTTTCTAGAGGACTTTCTATCATATCAGTTTGAGATTTACTCCAGAGGTCTCCTCCGCATCCCGAGGGGTAATTCCCTGCAGCCAATGTAAACACTGAGTAAATAATGGCCTCTCCTTCACAATCAAACACACACATACACTTCGCACAGGACTTAAAAACTACAAAGTGTGTTTGGTGCTTACATTAAACTCTGAACTGCCCATGTTTGTCGCTGGTAATTAAATGGATAAGCTCTCTGAAAACACAAGAAGATAGCTCAGATAAGTCAATGAAGACATACACAAGGTAAACATTTGTGTTGTGTAAGGCTTACTCGAATTAATCGTGGAGATGTATGATAAAATATTGGTTACTGATAATTATTATAATAATCAAAAAGGTTTATTCTGTGTCAAACATCTAATATTTGTCCATATAATTTTGAGATATCATCTTGTACTGTTCTTTTTTTCTCTTTTGCAGATTGTGAGCATCATAATGAATGCCAGTGAGTCAAAATTCCATGTGTTGTGGTCACACAGCCACAGGTTCTGCCTCCATACAGAACAGGACAGGGAGAAGGAGAGATTACAGCAGCCGCACAAACATAATAATTAAACAGCTGTTCTTCCTCCAGCAGGTGTGTGATTATGTGATCCTGTTGTCTTTGAGAACTGTTCTTTCTGAGAACTTTCTAGGTGCATGTTAACGTTCTATCTGTGGTATTTACAAACTCAGGAAAGCATTCACATGAGAGAGAAAACATGCTCCCTGTCTTCACTGTCCAAGGAGTCAGAAAGGTTATTTGTATTATTCAACATGACAGTGACCCAAAGCTCACAGCAAAACTGACCACACAGTGGTTAAAGAAGAAATAGGCGAATGTTCTTGCATGGCCTAGTCAGAGCCTAGACTTAAACCCTAACTTGAACAGTTGTGCAAAGAAGAGTGGGCAAATATTGCAAAGTCTAGATGTGCAAAATTGGTAGAGACGTATCCCAACAGACTAAATCCTGTAATTAAAGCAAAAGGTGCTTTAAGAAAATACTGAAACAAAGGGGTGATCCTTTTTCCAAATCAGTGATTCCGTTTTTTTTTTTTTTTTTTTTTTTTTTTTTTTTCTGTCATATTGGTTTTATATCTTTCACTTGGATGTTATAAATTGCACATACAACTAGATAAAACAAACAGTGTCCATCTTCATTCCAGGCTGCAAAGCAACAAAATGTGATTATTTTAAAGAGATTCTTTTCTATACCTTCTATTTATGTGTGTGTGTGTGTGTGTGTGTGTGTGTGTATATATATATATATATATATATATATATATATATATATATATAAACACAAACATGCTGTGTTTTGCATAAGAGGCTTATAATAATATTGATATCAATAAGTAGACATTATTAAAAAAAAAAAGATTTTTTTGTTTTTTAATCAATGTACATGTGTATGTATATGAGCTAGCATTTTATTTTAGACCAGCAAGCCTTGATTACTTTATGGCAAACCAGCAGACCTGGGTTTTCATAAACTGGCTCCATGAGGTCTCGCTTTAATTTAGGATTAAACCCAAAACACCAAATGCATCTCATAAACATGAACATTATTAGATTTGGTTGAGTTTAAATATTCTCTCTCAGGAAGAATTGTAAATGTGTAAGTTCAGATGCTGGGCAGGAGAACACAGAAAAAGGCAAGAACTCCTGTTTTGCACCAGATGTACATTAGCAGTAAATGAACGGTAAATTAGTTTTTTTATTGAATGAATATGGTCCCCTCTCTATAAAATCCTCCTACTGTGTGGTCTGTCTGCTTCTTGAGCACTTGTGGTCACTGTTAAGAAAGTTCTTACACTCTTTCTTCATTTCACCTCATCAGTGACTGTTTTTCCATCAGCCCTCACTGCCGAACACTGACTACCATTGCATGTCTAACACTCTCAGCTTATTACTTGTTAAAAGTTCAGTTCCTCTGAGGGGTGCTGCAAAGCTTTGGTTGAAAAGAGAGCTCATTTCATCTGTCACTCAATATAAATGATGCCAGCTCCCTGCTGCTGAGTTCCTGGGTTTATGTAATTGGGTAGCAAGTGTAAACCACTTACCATACTTCAGTAATAAGGCATGATAGTGAGGCATGTGAAGACACAATCTATCATAATGTGGTTTGGTTGGAATGAACAAGGTGTTAAGTGAAGTTTTGCATATGGCTTTAAACTGGCATGTTCTTTGTGAAGCATTATCAAATCAATACTATGGTTCTAAATCAGTTAAAATATTAATGTATGCATTATTTCATTTCTACATCAAACTCATCCAACTAGGTCTTCATGGACCTTGCTTTGTGCACGGGTGCACAGTCATGCTGGAACAGAAAGGGGCCTTTTTCCAAACTATTCTCTCTAAGTTGGAAGCAAAGATCTTGATAAGCATCAAGATTTCTCTTCACTGGAAGTAAGGGGCCTAGCCTAACCCTTGAAAACAGTCCCATTTGCCCTCTTCCACCAAAATGCAGTCAGGCAGGTAACGTTATCGTGGCATCTGCCTAACCAAGACTGCCTAACAAAGAAGTGTGATTCGTCACTCCACTTAACACGTTTCCACTGCTTCAGAGTCCAGTGGCGTGTGCTTTACACCACTCCATCTTGCTTGATATTGCACTGATGTGAGGCTTGCATACAGCTGCTTAGCCATGCAAACCCATTCCATGAAGTTCCTGCCGCACAGTTTTTGTGCTGTTATTAATGCCATTGGAAGATTGGAACTCTTCATCTATAGAATCAGCAGAGAGTTGGCGACTTTTATGCACCATGCACCTCAACACTCGGTAACCCAACTCTGTGACTTTACATTGCCTTCAGCTTTATGACACAGTTGCTGCTGTGCTGTTCCCAAATGCTTCCATTTTCCAATAAGACCATACAGGAGCAATCATACCACTTACAGTTGAAATGATACAGCAGAAATTATATTTGAAAAACTGGCTTATTGATGTTTGTAAATGCAGACTGCATGGCTAGGTGCTTGATTTTATACACCTGCGTCAATGGGTCTGATTGAAATATGTACAGTGTTGGGGAAAGTTACTTTTAAAAGTATTGTTTTACAAGATTGCGTTACTTCATTAAAAAAGTTACTAATGGCATTACGTAGTTACTCTATATGGAAAGTAATGCATAATACTACCTTTTGTCACCTGAGCTGGGCTTGCTTATTTGTTTTTAATAAAACAAAAACAAAAGTTATATTTTAGGGAACTGTAAAGGGCCCTTTCACATTATTAATCAAATGAATAAACCTCCAACTGAGGGAAGTGCCTGGCAAACCGGCCCTTTATCATTTATTTTCTTAATAAACCTGTCAGAATAAGCTTGTGTCTGATGTGGTCTCACTTCTAGCACCAAGTGTCAGAGAGACATCTCCCATCAGCCTTCGCCCACAAAGGGCACTTTGAGCTCAGATACTGTGCTGTAGTGTTGATGTAAAGTGTTGATGTAAAAGGAGAGAGAAAGATGTTTTAATCTCATACATTGAATTCTGAACAGGATCAATCAAGCATATAAAAAAACACATATGTATTTACACTTTATAGTAGCAACTGTTTTTTGCAACATTTTTGTAACAAGATCGTAAATAATATTTAGATTGTAAATAATATATTACTAATACAACACACACACACACACACACACACACACAAGTCTGTCTAATGTTCAGCAGACATTTGTAAAGTTCCTTTTAATCACCCCAACAAAGCAGCACAGGTCAAAAAAGAGAAAAAGAAACCTCTTTCAAAGTCTTTAAACTGTGCGTGTGTGTGTATGGTAGGCAGAAGGTGAAGGTATAAGTTTAATAGCAATAGCTGCTCGAAGAGAACTCGTAAACATGTCACTAGGACCTTGACCTTGCAGTAAACAGCTCCACTCCCCATGGTATACCTCTCTTACACTTCTTCTTGTTTCTTCCTATCTCACTTCCTCTTGTTTTATTTCAACTTACCTCATCCTACATGTCCCCTTCTAACCCTCTGACCCAAATATGTTGTCAGTATTTAAATGTTAACGATTCTATGATTGTGTAAAGCACAATATAGTATGCATATCATCTTTGGTGTAATAAGTTAAATGAATTACATTGTCTTTTGTATTGTATCTGTCTGTGCAACAGCATTTAGTTCAATTACTCATTCTCCTTCAGGGCATCTGCTCCGCTCCTCTTGAGCCTGACTCTGCTTTCAAACAATCACTTTTCGTTTAACATTAGCCAGAGAACTGCCATAAAACATCTCAAAATAATAATTTCCAAGCATTTAACCCTTGTGTTTTGGAAAGAAGCGGACCGACTGTCATAATTCACTTCCCTTTGAGCAGATGATGCTCAGCACGTGGTGGCGATGATGTTCTCCAAAATAAACAAACCGATGAATTCATTTTGTCAGTCAGATTTATGATGAGATTTTTTTGCTTAGTGATTTTTCCGCCACACACAACCTTTGGATTTCATTTATTATTCTACATATACAATATTTTTAACCTTCTATTGCATACAAATATTGGCTCTCTGTCTCCATCTATGTTACTGTTTGAAGCTGAATTTTCAAACACCTGGCGAAGGTGGAAAGAGTGATATGGTTTGTTTTCTTTTTGACTAGAAAGATGAAAAGAACAGCACTTATTTGGAATAGAAATATTTTGTAACATTATAAATGTCTAATAAATTACTTTATACACACACACACACACACATGTGATTTTGTGATTTTAAGCATAGGCGTAAATTCCCTTGTGTTGTGGTGGTTGTCCACCCTAAAATTACAATTAAAAACCACACTGTGTATTGTAAATAACAACGTTTTATACTTTAAATATTTGCATAAGTAGTAAAACAACACAAACGGGGCAAAACTTTTGAAAGATTTACATCTTTACGTCTCCCCCTCCCTTGCCTCACAGTGCTTTGGTCCAAATGCCTGCTTTGCTCTTTTATGTCACCTACACACACACACAAGTCCTGTGAGAGAGACGTCAATAATTATGGAACTCCAGTAAGTAAGGCTGTCAGCTATTTTATTAACTTAAACATCAGATGAAGTGATTATTTTATCTTTAGCGAAGAGACTGCGCTGTTTAGAGATGCATAGAGGTAGCCTAGTTCACACAAGCTCTCTGTCTGTCTGTCTGTCTGTCTGTCTCTCTCTCTCTCTTTCTTTACCCTTCGTTCTCTTTCTAATAACTTCATTAATAACTGCATTAGAATGCTATCAACAGCTCAAGTCTCCCAATACCAGCTTTAAAATGAAGTTCTGGTACTAGCCAAAGGGGCATTGGATGAGATGCAGAAGAAATAATCCTACTCACAACAGCGATTTAAGTACAAAAACCGGACAAATCCCTTTAAATATATCATCTGATCGATGTCTTGAGGTGTGGTAACTGTAATATAAGCGCAATAATTGACGACGGGCCGTTGAATTAGAAAAATAATGCACACCCGAGGTGGTGATGCGGACACGATGCGAAGTGTATACTTAAGCTGTTAAACTGTTAAAATTACAAATGACTTGCTTCTTGCTTCAGATCAAGGCCGCATCTCATTGCTAGTTTTACTTGATCTTAGTGCTGCATTCGACACCATAGATCATGACATACTCATAGATCGATTACAAAACTATACAGGTATTCAAGGGCAGGCTCTAAGATGGTTTGGATCCTACCTGTCCAAACGCTACCATTTTGTTTATTTAAATGGGGAGTCATCTCATTTATCACCAATGAAATATGGAGTGCAACAAGGATCCGTCCTAGGTCCCCTTCTATTATCAATATACATGTTGCCCCTTGGTAATATTATTAGAAAATACAGAATTAGTTTCCACTGTTATGCTGATGATACTCAGCTATATATTTCAAGGAGACCAGATGAAACAGAGTGTGTTAAAAAAGTAAAAGATTGGATGACCAATAATTTTCTCCTATTAAATTCGGATAAGACAGAGATATTAATTATTGGACCAAAAAACAGTAAACAAATTCTAGTAGACTACAGTTTGCAACTAGACGACTAGTCCTTACCAGGTCAAGAAAATATGATCATATTACCCCAATTCTACAGTCTCTGCACTGGCTACCCATTAAGTTCCATATCAGTTACAAATTACAATTACTTACCTATAAGGCCCTAAATGGTTTAGCTCCTGCGTACTTAACTAGCCTTCTACCAAGCTACAATCCATATCGCTCCCTAAGGTCACAAGGTCAAGGATAGCAAAGTCCAGTAAAGGAGGTAAAGCTTTTTCACATTTGGCTCCCAAACTCTGGAATAGCCTTCCTGATAATGTTCGGGGTTCAGACACACTCTCTCTGTTTAAATCTAGATTAAAAACACATCTCATAAATTGTGATTGCAGTTGCATCTGATCAAATGCGCATTCTTTTCTTTATCTTTGGTTAAACTAATTAATTTTACTTTGTTGGAACAGCAGCTATGCTAATTATGTCTCTATTTGTCTCTCTGTTAGGATATACACAAGCTCCAGTCTGGATCCAGAACACCTTAGACAACAAACAGAACTAACACATATTGCTACAAGTTCATCGTCTGGTTGACTACATCTTGTATTAATTTTTCTGAAAAATCCTGTCATATGTACATAAACTGGCTGTCACCACTGATAAGCTACTACTAAATATTGTAGAAACTTAATTTTCTGTAAAGTTTCTTTGTAATGATTTGTATTGTAAAAAGCGCTATACAAATAAACTTGAATTTAATTTAATTAAGGGGTGGTCACACTGCACTTTTCGTTCCATTGACATGCGAATGCGCCAGACTGGAAATGCAAGCTCATGCAAAAAATTTAGCATTTCACTGCATTCCAAAGTTCAAGTTTGGTGAACTCTGACCTGCGAATTTGTATCACGTGAAGATGTGGGACCAGTAGAAGATCAATACGTCACTGCGTGACCTCTCTGTACAGAAATTCAAAAATTAAGGAAGAGCTCATTTTAGCTATAGCGCAGCATTCTATTTTATATAATACATCTTTATTTATAAAAATAAAAAAAGAAGCTGCAGTGGTTCGCAGTGTCAATGGAAACAGGAACAGATGGTACATTTGAATGAAGACACGTTTTATAATTTGTATTGCTTAGTGTGTATATATTTACATAGAGAGAGAGACAGAGAGTACAGTATAATCAGACGTTTTGACGCCGTCGCAAAAGACACAGTACAAGCACATTATCCATGTTGTGATAACTGAGGATATAACCGTTATAACCTGCTCCAGCCCATATTCGCAGCGGCATCCAGAAAAAAATGGAATGTTCAAAGTCTAATGTGACTGCCCCTTTATACTAAGGGGTCATTGCATACTTGAATCTGATCTGCTGCCGAACATTCTGAAATGTACATTTATTTTCTTGGGAAACACACAAAAAGGTGTTGTCAGCACTGCCCTGACAATTTTATCAGTTTACATATAAAGTGTAGCAACTTAAAGGCTACACATGACATTTCTCACTAGGTAATAACAGCGCTGTTTAGAGTCGCACAGAAGTAGCCTAATTTACACAAGCTCTCTCTAGCCCCTTTCACACAGCACGTTTGGACAGAGATTTGGACAGAGTTTGGCGGGAGGTGGAGACTCTTGTCGTCGTACAGGAGCACCGTCACCCGTCAAACAGGAACTAAAAGTTAGGTGGCCGTGAGACTCTCGTCGACGTCCGATGGGAGCTCAATACTCAAGGCACCGAACGGGTAAGCCTCCCCGACCGTAGCATGGAAAAGTAAAGTTTATGTGGCTGGGAGACTCTCGCTGAGGTCCGATGGGAGCTCAATACTCAAGGCACCAAACGGGTAAGCCTCGCCGACCGTAGAAAGGAAAAGGTAAGGTTGTCTAGCCGGGAGGCTCTCGCCGACGTCCGATGGGAGCTCAATACTCAAGGCATCTAACGGGTAAGCCTCTCCGGACGTAAGACGGAAAGGGTAAAGTTGTGTTGCCAGGAGGCTCTCACCGGCGTCTGATGGGAGCTCAATACTCATGGCATCGAATGGGTAAGCCTCGCTGACTATAGGAGGAAAAAGTAAGGGTGTTTGGCCTGGAGGCTCATGCCAGCATCCCGTGGGAGCTCAATATTGATGGCATCAGAGGGGTAAGCCTTTTTGGACCAAACGATGAAAAAAAGTTGTCTAGCCGTGAGACTCTCACCAACATCCGACGGGAGCTCAATACTCACGGCGTCGAATGGGTAAGCCTCGCCGACCGTAGAAAGGAAAAAGAAATGTGGTCTAGACGGGAGGCTTTCACCGACGTCTGATGGGAGGTAAATGCTCGCGACATCAAACGGGAAAGCCTCTACGAACGTAAGACGGAAAGGTAAAGAGGTAAAGTTGAATGGCCAGTATTTGGCCAGACAGTGAAGGAGGTTTTTTTTGTTGTTGTTTTTGTTTTTGTTTTTTTGAACGGAAAAGGCAAAGGTTGGCTCAACCGGAGCACTCTTGCAGTGCCTGACAGGGGGTTCAATACTAAGAACAATTTGGTTGTCTAAAGGGTAGACGCTATGAGGATTACTTGCATAATTGTTTAACAAATCCAATGAGCTGCTTCTGATAACAAGTCAGAAAATCTTGGTGCAGTCATTGTATTTGAAAAATTAAGTGTACAAAAAATAAATTGAATTTCCCGTGCCAGTGTACCCCAAATAAGTGCCATGAATCAGCGGTATGGTCATTGTCAATCGTCATCTTGTCAGCACGTGAGATCGACGATGCGTATCAACGATGTAATCGTGCTTGGGTGGAGTAAGAGAGAGACTCTGTTCTCGTCATGGCATGACTATTTGCTGTTTTAAACCATGCAGATGAAAGAAAGAGAGCCTAAAGAATCACCGATAGTCTAAAGAATATATACTTTCAGATGCACTGATAAACTGACGTTAAATATAAAATTACTATATTTAAAACAGCTAGTTCATGTAGTCGGGTACTACTGTCATCTCGCTTGTCTTGTGAAAAATTTGCCGCATCTGCACACGGAAATTATCTGTCTAAATGATCTGCAAATCGGTCAATGGTGAAAACAATAGTGGATTTCATTTAAACGTATAGTATGGGATTTTTGGCCACCAGGGGTCACTCAATCAAAATAAAAACATAAGACGTACTTTGATGACGTCAGGAAAGAGCGTAGACTCATGGGAGTTGTTGTTCATTGGAACACGCGCTCTGTCGCTCCCCACATTCCTCACTCATTTTAACTGAGGCCGGCGACACACTGGATGCGTGGCGCAAGCGTCTCAGCTGCGTGGCGTGTCAGTTTTTAATTCGGCTCCCATGTTAATAGGTTAGAGCTTGACTGCCTGCTCGAGCCCCGCGGAAAATAGAACCGACGCCTATTTTTTACGCGACACGCAAGCGTGTTGGAAGCGTTTCCAGGCAAAATATAATAGGAAAATATGTTTATATGTAATTTTGTACACAAATACAAATTAATGACAGTTTGATGTTTGAAAGTCTATAGGTTGACATAAATTCAGATATAAATGTAATTTAAAAAATAAATAAATAATTATCGATTTTCAAATATTGAACCTGTCAAACAAAGTCTATTTTGCCGTCAATACTGTTGACGGTGTCCTTTATCAGTAGGCTTTATATTTATGTTCAACATTAAGTATAGATATTGTTGTCATGAAGACAAGAGCCTGGTCTGTCAGCGCTCTCCCTCTATGTCACCTACAGCAGCAGCAGCGCGCCGCGTCAGGCACGGTTCTGGTGTGTAAAGACCTATGGTAAAGACACAGAAAAAGTGTGTCACCGGCCATAGTATTTTGACAATCACGTATTTTCGAACAGAGAGATATATGAATTATCAGACCCCTATCAAATAAATATTCCATCTAGCTAGTAGTAATATATGTTAAAAAAACACGGTTGCCTTTCGTTAATAATTATAATTACGTTTATACTATGATATCGAACAAGATAGTGAACTGCATTTGAAGCTACTTTATCCAGCTAGATATAGAACACATGTAGATTTACATTATACTCTACATGAGAGCTAGTCCGTCTGCGTTTTACACAAGACATCATCGTTTCACAAAATATACGGATAGATATAGTTAGCTGAATGGATGCATACCTGTTTATTAGAATGCAAGCATCTCTCTGTAGTTTCAGCTTGTCACGAAGCTCTCTCTATCTTGGAAATGCAACTCCAATATTTACCCGTGTCTCGTTTCTTCTTCGTCCCAAAACCTTCTCAGGTCATTTATTTCACCCGTACGTTTGCACTTCATAGAACGTGCAGGCAAAGCATAATCATGATCCATAACTAAGTTATTGATTGAGGTATAAAAACTAATATAAACAATATAAATATAAAATATAATAGTCTCGACCAAGGCTAGCTACTACTTTTTCTTCTTCGTCTCGTCTTTGCTTCTGTTCACCTTTGTATTTGGCGGTTCCGCAGGAGGTTAGATAAACTAGAGGGGTCAAAGTTTATATGATGCCATAGACGGGCGACAAAACGGAAATAAAGAAACGTGCCGTGTCTTCTAATTAAACTATAATTTTCCCCGGATTTGAAAGTTCGTGAAAACTGTCGGGATACTGTAAGTACACAACAAAAAAATATATATAACATAGATATAGTGATATCTGCTATTTTTAAAGCAGAAAAATTACATATTGCGCCTTTAAAGTTCAACAATTAAACCCTAATATGGATGTAAACGAACGTGTTAAATATAAAGTATTCAAAACAGGTAAGTTCATATATTTGGAGTAAAGTTTAGTTGAAACTGATGCATTGGTCGTACGCGCTCCGGACCACGCGCCTCATGATGAAACCGACACACCACCACAGAAACAAGAATGAGATCCATTCTAACATAACTGTGGCATTAAACTCAGTTAGTGAGGCTTGTTTAAAATATTGCACATATCAGATTACCTGTTAAAGTGCAATGAAATACCTTGTATCTGCAGACGATGTACGTCTGTTTGTGGATTGAGATTTCTTCACCGCCTACGGGCTCAAATCATCCTTGCAAGCACGGGCAAGCGTGAAATGGAATAACTGAGCAGTTTGGTAGCCGAATTATAGTAGGCCACCTAATAATGATAATAAAATAAATTAATAGAAGAATGAGCCTAATATCGTCTTGACTATAATCGATAAGTAAAACTATCACCACCACCTAGGATGAATAGGCATGACTTTGAAACCGAGGTGATGTCGACTTTTGCCAGAAGAGAACCACGACCAATGGAATGATGAAAAAGGATTATATATATATATATATATATTTTTTTTTTTTTCTTTCAGGCGATTATGTTTGAAAACAGCGAGTTATGCAGGGCTGAAAGATCGATTAGGAGTTCTGACCCCGGAATTATCCAAGTAGCCGCTCCAATGGCTAATGCAACTGAGAATGTGGGGCATCGAAGCTGATCATGAACCCTTGTTCGAATTCACGTCGCCTATTGGGGAAAACTGAACAGCTTATTTCAGTGAAATGGCTTAAAGTAATGAAAATCTGAAAAATTGCAGCCTTTGATGTGCATAATCAAGGAATTTTATATATATATATATATATATATATATATATATATATATATATATATATATATATATATATATATATATATATATATATATATATATATATGATCCTGCGGGAGCAGGCGCTGCTGTGGCAGTGGGGAGATACAGAAAAGGCTCCTGCGGGAGCAGACACTGCAGCGGCAGTGAGGAGATACAGAAAAGACTCCTGCGGGAGCAGACACTGCTGCGGCAGTGGGGAGATACAGAAAAGGCTCCTGCGGGAGCAGACACTGCTGCGGCAGTGGGGAGATACTGAAAAGGCTCCTGCGGGAGCAGACACTGCTGCGGCAGTGGGGAGATACTGAAAAGGCTCCTGCGGGAGCAGACACTGCTGCGGCAGTGGGGAGATACTGAAAAGGCTCCTGCGGGAGCAGACACTGCAGCGGCAGTGAGGAGATACAGAAAAGACTCCTGCGGGAGCAGACACTGCTGCGGCAGTGGGGAGATACAGAAAAGGCTCTTGTGGAAGCAGACACTGCTGTGGCAGATACAGAAAAGGCTCCTGCGGGAGCAGACACTGCTGCGGCAGTGGGGAGATACGGAAAACAGAGAAGTAAAGGGGAGCATGAGAAGAGGAGGAGAGATAGCTTCTTTGGCCGCCTGCGGAGCTTGCTTCGGCTGCTGTAGTTATTGAAAGTGAAAAAAAGTGAAAGTGACATGACATTCAGCCAAGTATGTTGACCCATACTCAGAATTTGTGCTCTGCATTTAACCCATCCAAAGTGCACACACACAGCAGTGAACACACACACACACACACACACCGTGAACACACACCCGGAGTAGTGGGCAACCATTTATGCTGCGGCGCCCAGGGAGCAGTTGGGGGTTTGGTGCCTTGCTCAAGGACACCTCAGTCATGGTATTGCCGGCCCGAGATTCGAACCCACAACCCTAGGGTTAGGAGTCAAACTCTCTAACCACTAAGCCACGACTTCCCCCTCCTTGGCTGTGGGAAGAGTAGACAGGTTAGTAACATTTGATGGGGCAACCTAAAAATTAATGCATAGCCTACGGTGTTGCCAGCTTAGCAATTGGTTGCCTAATTTGACAATTCCTTAAGCCTTGTCCACAGAGTAAGTTCCTGTTGGAAAAGCATAATTCCTCTCGTTTTGGCCTTCAGGCCTTTTTAAAAAGCCTCCAAAATGGATAAATTTGGAACACTGGTTTCACGTTGTAGTATAGACTGTGGAAACAGAGGCTTCTGAAAACTATGAATATCATTTAGTCTTGTAAAACATACCAATAGACATGATTATGGCATTAACATTAATTGCAGTTATGTGCTATTCACTTCCAAGTAGTTTCTATAGATATTTACTTGCATGCTTTTCATATTACAGTCCTAGAAAGACAACAGAATTTTACTCACACTTGCGGTCCTGCGGCAAAACAAGGGTACTGGTGTATTAGATAAATTCTAAGTGATCACACCAGTAAATGGTGAAATATGTCCCTAAATAAATTGGTCCTGCTACAATAATTGCATGAAACTTATGTCTGTGTAATCTCAGTGAGGTTTAAACATGCACGGTAAGGCAGATAATATCTTTGGACATTTCAGTGTGGATGACTCTGGAAAAAATGCCTTGGCTTAATGGTAAAAAATGCAATCGTCATCCAACAGAACTACGTCATAACTTCATTTAACAAACTTTAAGCCACCTTTCCATGGCACACGACATTCGGACGCGATTGTCGCATTTCTCCCTCTAGCGGCAGTCGTGCAGAACTTTCAAATTGGTCGTGCAGCAACTGTTACCTTGGCATGTTCACCATCGTAAAATTAATAATTTTAATGAATATAATGTATATAATGTATGAATACATCGTCACAAATCAGATGACCCCCAAAATAAAAACAGTAGGTTTTATGGGGCTAATCAATGTAAATAATGATTTAATAATTATTTCTCCCATAATTATTATAAACCACTATTTTACATAAATTGTGTTTAAAGAATAATGTTAAAGTAAAAAAAATATTGGCTCAAATCGGATCTGAAATTTCCGCATTCGTATGTGATCGGAACTCCACGCAGCTCCCGCACTACTTTCTAGCCGCGATACCTGTATTTAGCGTCTTCACCTGAAAATGTATTGATTTACGACACACGGTCTGCACCGCTAGAGGAGGCAGCCTCAAACTGCGCCTCGGCCGGAAAAGCCGCGGTGAAAGGCTGAGCCGCGGCGGGAAGTGAGAGAGGCTTGCTGCAGTAAGAACTGGGGAGCGACCCAGGCTGGTTGAATGCCTGCTGCTGCTGCCTTTCCAGCTCTCGAGGAGAGCCCGGTCTTGATCGTATCAATCGTGGTGTCAAGCGAGGCGAGCTCGGGCTTTGCACGGTCTATTGGCCACGACGTGTGGCTTGGTGAGAAGAGCAGCTGTTGCGATGACGTTTGATGATGCTCAACGGCCGTGTTTAATGATCATGGGTATCAGCTAAAGTAGCAGATCTGAAAAATCCCCGGTATGGATCTCCTCGCTGGAAGGAAAATTGGGTCTGTGATAAGATGACAGACAGAACGAACCGGGATGCTGATAAACCGTCAATGGAGACAGGTAGGCTAATTCAGCTGTATTTTTACCCTAAGGTTGATTATCTTAAGTGGCTCCACCTGTGCTAATTAGGCTAAGTATCTGACGTGCTCCTCTCGAACCTTGTTATGAAACTACATTTATTGGTGTTGCTTCTTCCCGAGGCGCGGACATGAACAGCCTGCAGCAACAGTGAAAAAGAAGTCCAATTCCACAGGAAAACCGCGGACTTGGCAACACTGTGATGGATAGTAATGTCAACAACGGACTTGAGCACTGTCAAGGTGCGACCACAACATCTTGACGTTGTCTAACAGTTTTCCTGCTGCCCCCCAACTGATTGACGAAATTTACGCCCCTGATTTTAAGTCCCTCTCAAAAGACACAATAGTTCAGCAAACATGTCTCACAGAAGTGGAGCTGTTGCCAGCAGGCTCATTCCCATACAGGGCACTCTGTAACCACACCCTTCAAATAATTGCTCAGGAGGTGTGGTTACAGGTGTGGCCCACGGCATTCTTCAGTTATCACCAGCTTGACTAAGAGATAATTGCCTTCACAACCTGTAATATACAGTCCTGGCAGAGTGTTTCGATAAGACATACATGAAAGGTCACGTCCACAGGAACATGAGCTTTCATCTTGATCAAAACCAAGAGCTGGCACAGAATAAAATGCAGATACATACTCAACTGCTGATGGAAGCTCTCTTTAGTTAAGCCATTACATCATAAACTGTACATAGACTACCATTCAAAAGTCTTTGGTCTGTAAGATTTTTTAATGTTTTTGAAAGAAGTCTCTTATGCTCACCTTAACACCATTTATTTGGTCAAACATGCAGTGAAAACTATTACCATTTAAAATAACAGTTTTCTATTATAATATATTTTCGAATCTAATTTATTCCTGTGATGGCAAAGTTTAAATATCAGCCGCCATTACTCGAGTAGTCCAGTCACGTGATTTAATTTGCTGATTTGGTTTTAAAGCAACATTTCTTATTATTATCATTGTTGTCTTATGTCATCAACTGGAATGCCATTCTCCCACTTTATAAAGTTTTAAACAAATGTATTTTTCTTACACAAATACACTGATTCACTTCAGCAGGTCTCTATTAACCCCCAGAGTCATGTGGAGTACTTTTATGATGCATGGATGCAGCTTTTTGGGTTTAAACCCCTTTCACTGCCATTATAAATCTTGAAAGAGCCAAGATGTTTTTTTAATATAACTCGGATTGTATAATTGAATTGTCATCTGAAAGAAGAAAGTCATATAAATCTAGGATTGCCTGAGGTAAAGTAAATTATGGGTTCATTTTCATTTTTGGGTGAAGTATCCCTTTAATGCGCCCTTGCTGTAATGATCAATAATACAACAATAGATTAATGGTTAACAAGCCTATAGTCAACTAGTCAATTTCCATGTTATTAAACTCTTGGTAAAATGTTTTGAAAGTTCAAAACATAAAAAGTAAAAAAAAAAGGCCAAGAGGAAGCACTGCATCAGTGTTTTTCAGTGGCAGCGTACCAAAGACAGAAGACTGAGAGGCACAGACTGCTTTTCTTTCAGTGCTGTAATCCAGGGTTCTGCACTCACAATACACACACATATCTCTACAGGAGGCCTCAGGCTACGGCTGCCAAACCAGGGTGTGTGTCACAGTTTAAAAAAGAGAGAAGAAAAAAAAGATAAGAGGCTTTTTAAGCCAGGAGCCAATTCTGTCTGTGAAATCCATTATTAGTCTTAAGCATGCTTTAGCTTTCTTTCTTCCATTCTCACCTTTGTTTTGATGATTTTCCTTCCTCCCTCCCACTCAGTCTCTTCAACATCTCCACACACTCAAATCTCCAAAAGTCTAAATCTCCCCCTTAAGCATGGCTGAAATAAACTTGGGTCCTTTAGTCTAGCGAAGCTGAGTGGGGTCACCAGCATCATTGATCGGGCTTTTACAAGAAAGAAAAGGGATCATCAAAAGTCATAGATGAATGGACTGACGGATAGACACACACACACACACACAAACAAACAGACAGATGTAAATGTTTAGACATGAGAGGTGGATGAGGACATCGTTCCGGTTTGTGGTTTTAGGATCTTCAAAGCATGTCCCCCTCCTCTTTGGGTTGTTCAAATATTTAGGTCCTGTGTCCAGTACATGACTGTCACTTGAGTTTCCATGACAATCGGTTTCTTCCAAATTCTGCCTGCGTAAATAAGCATTGTGGGATGACATGTTGTGTTTGTTTGTTGGGAGTGGCCCGGTTTATTTCATTAGTAGAACTAATAAATAATCAAGCATGGTAAGGAGAAGATCTTCTTGTTGTCAGAATTACAGCTCGGGGTGGATTTTTACATTTTAAAATGATGAACAGTATCAATATATGAGAATATGATTTTATGGTTATGACAAGCCAGAACAATTCCAAAGACATTGCTTAGAAAAGAAAGTGTACTTGATGGATGTGCCTGATGTAATCAAAAGAACTATTAACTATTAGCTAGTGACACACAGTAACTATCAGATTGTTTCTAATAAAGGCCTGTGAGGCCACAAAATGATTTACATTTGAAAATAGAATATCATCTGTCTAAAGGAACTATGTCCAGAGGCTACATAGGCAGGGGGCCTCAATAAAGCTGCATTACTGAATAAGAAGAAAGCAATGACAGTTTGAAGTCAATTCAAAACAAATTAAACTTGTAAAGGGCTCAGTCAGTGCCCTTATTAAATTTGCATGTCAATACAAATGGCCAGACTGACTACTGCCACAGCAATGGGTGATGCATACACACCTCATGCTGCTTTTATCTGAAACCAATGAAGATGTTTTTCTGTTTTTGTTTTTTTGACAAAATGCATTGCAGCATCTCAATCAAAACACTTTGTAATCACGGATTCTTCATTTAGTAAGATATAAATACAGCCAGTTGCAATTATAACAAATTAAAACAGTGGGAAAAAAACACTAAGATGAGGACAAAAGGTTTAATAAGTGAATACAATTTAAGTGAATTATTTGGAGACAGATTTAAGTACAGCACATTTCGTCTCAGAAGCAGGTGATTGGCCAGAGTGAAGCTGAGAACACGAGATCATAAGCTCGTCCAAACTCTCAGGCTTTTGTTATCATTAACCAAACCCTAATAGTCCAGGGGGAGGCTAAACTCACAAATGCTAGTGCCTGTTAAGTGGTCCGCCAGCTAATGGCGTCTTCCTGGGGTCCTGATTTACAGCATGGTCAGCTAAGACACATGGGAGAGAGAAAGCAGGAGTGAGAGGAAGCTGCAGACAGGACAACGTTTAAATAAATGAAGAAGATCAGTGTGCTATATAATCATGTCTTCATGGCTTTGTTATAGAGCTTTTTGAAGGAATGTGTTTTAAATCTTTTGTTTAAACTACAGTATAGCTTTCTATTTCAATATCCCTTGCTGTAAAGTTGCTTTGAAACTATGTGTATTGTATAAACACACTACAAATAAGCCTGACTTGATATTTTTAAACCTTAATCCTAATTGATTTATCTTTCAAATCAAGGAATTATACTGCATTATGCTTAAGTTCAGTGGTTCAGCAAATTAATTTTCAACCCACACATTTGAAACTATTCATATTCTGTAACCTCAGAAAACTAGTTGGACATCTTTGAAAAGTGTAAATGTGAAGAAAAAAAAAGTATTAAACTGAAATGTGCCTTTAGCAAACAAATGATGTTTTTGTTAGAACTACGTTCACTTTTCAAAGCTAATATTGCGATGACTTTTAACTAAAAGATTTCCAGGAGTTTTTAACTACGTATGTTCCACTAATGTTTTACAGCCAATTGTCACAATTACTTTGTCTTGATTTTTTAACACTCTTCATATTTAACAAACCTTTTTTTGTGAAATATTTAGCTTTCTTAGTTTCTTTCAAATAAAGTTAATATTTTGTTAGTTAATGCATTCAGCATGAAACAATGCAACTTATTTTTCTACTAATATAAACACGCAGCACTTTTTTTGTGCAAAAATACAATTTGACTGATAATATATAACTGATTAAAACATTGATTCGAGTAAACATTGCCAAAATTATTCACAGATAGAGCTCTTTTCACTCAAAAGCTGAGGAGCATAGTCTCATCAATGAGGCCTACGATCAGACAGTAACAAAAATATATACATAAATCCTAAGCTTACTGAAAGTTAAGCACATTTAAGTACATTTAAGATTTGTTGATAATATATCATAGGGAGAGATTAACAAGCATTTTTTTAAAGACCAGGAAAAGCAAATTTGGTAAAGGATTTTCAGCACAAGAGATTAAAATATTTGTTTTCCACCTTGAGGAGCCGATTTCACCAACAATCCTTGTCATATGGAGCCTATAGATCACAGAGGAATGTTAGCAATTACTGTTGGTCTTAAAGACACTTTAGTGTGTAAAGCTGCAAGCACATTTTCAAAGTAGGTAAAAAAAAAAGTTTCACAGTTCTCAAATCTGCCTGTGATTTGTGGATTGCAAAATCAAGCCAGATTGCATACAAGGCAATTACTGTGTTCAGCGAGTCCAGGCGAAGGACTCTGAACTCACAGCTTACTGACATTCCCTCACTTACTACATAAATACTCACTCTACCTCCAGTATTAATCCCAAGAGAGCAGCCGAGAGAGCCAGAGAGATGTAATGTGTCCCTTTTGGAGGGGTTTCAGAGATGACGCAGTCAGATGAAGGGCACTACTTTAGAACAAGGCCCCTGTGTCAGTTTCCCTGCTACTGACTGACCTTCCTCACCCAAATACACACACACAGAGCTGAATAGAGGTAAAAACACAATTACACAAATGCGTTAATTAATAAACTCATAAGCAGAGGCATGTGATTTGTTACAGTCAAGATTGGATCCTTTATTCATTCAATTTGACTACAACAAACCTTATTTGTACCCTGGTGTCAGTGTAAAATTCTTCAAAAAAAAAAGCCACTTCGAATGCAACTTTCCAACCAACCCACAGTCATCTAGTCCTTTTTATACAAATGTGCAAAATAAGACCGTCTTTACGAATCCTTCAGTCTTCAGTGTCATTCCAGGATCCACAGGACACAGCTTGGTGGGGAAGGGGCGGAGTTTGTAGTCATTAGCCCCGCCCCTTTCATATTCACCACAGCCCCACAGACGGGCCAATCTAATTCAAGTAAAGTGCTCTTTAGAGAAAACACAAAGATTTGTGTCCTTGAAATTTCTTCGCTCTCCATGGAGACAATAAAATAACATGCCGAGCGGGACCATAATAAAATTATGACAGCAAACTACACAGTTACCCTTTTGTGCCCTAACAAGGAAGCTCCGAGTAGTCATACGAACTCCAGCTTGCCATGTCCTGTGTACATCCCCCAGTGCACAAGAGATAGGAGGTGTTCTCCTCCGCTTCCTCCTCCCTTGCACAGCTCCGTCTGCCGCAGCTTATCGCAGCCCAGACAGCAGTTCTCATGTCCCGTTACCGGCACCATGCACTCTAAGTCCAACTTGGCCATATGGCTTTTCTTGGCATGGTGGTGTCCATGAAAACTGTAATGCAGGCGAGACAGCATCTGTTGGCGCTGGGCCTGGAGACGCTTGTTTTCACTACGAAGCATTCGCAACGCCAGCATAATCAGCAGAACCAGGATAAGCCCACCCGCGATGGGAACCGCTATCACTGCCGCCCGGAACCACACCTCCTTAGCGGATGCTAACTCTTGCACCCTTGTGATCAGGTTCTGGTTGGAGCTGTAGTATCTGTCTATATAGAGAGAGAGAGAGCATGGTGAGAACAAAGTGAGATTTGGAATTTTTTTTTTTTCTTAATGCTTGGGGAATTAAAAAACAGCAACGTGTTGCATTTATACTTGTTCTACTCGTTTTAATATCTCAGCGCACCTTTTTCATTTTCACAGGATTATATTTATGTGCTTTGAGCCGTCTGTCGAAGGACACTGTGAGAAGCACATTCCAGCACAGTGGGAATGTTTCATGATCCACGTGAAATAAAAAGTATGTGAGCTGAACCCAAGTGCAAGAAGGTAACCCAAAAACTCACGCTACACTGGAAACCATTAAATATCAGCCTGCAGTTTGGAGCCGTGAGAACAGTAAAGGTCAATGTGTGCGCACATGTATGCCTGATCCTAAAGATTCTGTCACAAGGGCCCATGTTTGCGGAGGACTGATGTCAGACATCAGTAAAGATTGTATCCTGCTTCGATTAGATTACAATATATTTATATGCATAAAGAAAACACTGTGTCCTATTGGCTAATTATGTCATACACTCTGTACCAAGGTGATCTATTTCTTTTAACACGTGAAACATAAGATCCAATCTACTAATACAGTTTAGGTTTTTTAGTCAAATTTGTGTATCTCACCTGTCGAATCACCTCGAGGGTGCATGAGGTCATGCAAACCTCTGTAGTTACACATATCATCATGGCAACACTCTACAGGAGAGGGGCTTCCGCTGGAAACATCCACATTTTTGCTGGAGCACACGTCCGCTGAGTTTACTAGCAAGTCTACACACCCATGTGTAAGAGGCGAGTTTGTGTTAAGTGGGTCCAGGACCTTCGTAAAGCAAGCGTTGAGCTCTGATTTACACATGTATCCAGTGGCAACGCAGTGTGGTGCGTCACAGTAGCACCTGATCTCTCCTGCAAAACAGAGAAATCATGTTAGTTCAAATCTGTAATAACCAGATATCATTGACATTAATGCACCATCCTGGACATATTAACTCATAAAACAACGGTCCTGAAGTGTTTCTAGGAAGCTTTGAACTTTCCAAGGATTTTTGACAATAATTGTATTAACATTTCAGACCAGCACCAACAACTGTGACTGAAAATTTGCCTAGTAATGCGAATGGGAATGCTGAAATTCCCATCACATCCATTCCAACTGAAGCATTTAATTAGAGAATTCAACTGTGCCGTATTTCTAACACAACTAAGATTTTAAACACTGCAACTGGTCAACTTTTTATTATCAGGAAAGCATTCTTCATTTTGCTAAAGAGGATGTGAGGAAAATAAGTAACTAAATCTAAACTACTCAGATCTTATGCCAGAATTTGGCAAATAGAGAGAGGGCTGACACTAATATGTGGTAGTTTCTGTTCAACACTGTAACTGTGTCATGGCATTTCATGCAAGAGATCCTTTTAGTCCGTGTTATAAAACAGGAACCGTGTAGCTTATAATTAGTAGTTTGTTTGCCAAAGTCAATTTCTTTAAACCTAAATGGAAACTCGTAAAGGGGGGTGAGAGAAGGACTCCTTTTTCAGTTAGCACGCAAAGCTCACTTGTGGTCAAACCTGGTGGAGGATAACTTTTAAAGGTACAGTCCACCTAAAAATGAAATTTATTTCATTTACTCGCACTCGCGTATTTTCATACCTGTATGAGATTCTTCTTTAAAGCACAAAAGATGTTAAGGATCGACAACATCACGGTTCATTTTTATTTAATCTTTTTTTTTTTTTTTCAATTTTTCAGTACAATGAAAGCGAATGGTGACAAAAAAATTAATTCTGCTTAACATCTAACTTTGTGCGCCAAAAAAATAAAGTCATATAGTTTCTAACCTTTAACAATTCCTTCATGGTTTCATCCCAATATTGGGGTAAACATTTTTGCATATATGCTTGTATATTACGCCTAAACAGTCGGAGTTTTAGTAAATTTTAGTAAGTGGTCAGTCAGTACATGATTTTTACCTATTGCCGACTCACCACTGCGCGTGGATGTGAAACAGAACACTAAACACACACCACGACACAAACACAAGTAAACTTGGCCTTTGTTTTGTTGTAATCTGCTTGCGAGTACACTGTCCAAAGCTGGAGTTATATGGCATCTCATTAGTGTAGGCTACGAAATCGCTCGAGTTCTTCTTATCAGTTAGGCTAAATGGGTTTATTATTTATTTGACTCTGACGGTTGTGCTTATCTAATAATGCATATAAACGAAGCATACCAAGTTGCTCTTGGTAAGTGTTGCAAATCAATGTTTAACAAATGACTTTTGATTGTTTAAGAGCATAATAGCTGTTTAGTTTAAAGTTATTAAACCAACCAAAACAGATCAAGATGGTTATTGGGACATGTTAGCTGGGGCCTGTTTCATAAAACAAGTTTACCAAATAAACCAGGCTTATTTCAGTCATAGTCGGATTTTTGAAACAAAATAAACTGACAATAAGTCAGATTAACTGAAATAAACCTGGTTTATTTGGTAAACTTGTTTTAAGGAACAGCCCGCTGGTCAACCAGACTTTGGCATCCAGAAACACATTAAAAAAATTAAATATTTTTTTTTTTTAATTACTGAAACGATATTACATTCTACCATTTGGATTCGAAAGTGGACGACTAAAGCAAACTGCAAGTTAAAGGCGGTTCATCTACAGTTGTAAGAAAGAAATTTAAGTTCCATAATGAGCAGTTTACATATTGTTTACGAGTGTAACTTTTATTAATCAAAATTAGCCACGCGTTTCTTCTTCTTCCCCGAGAAACAAGGCCATTAGTCGACACAAGTTTTGAGATATATGAACATTTTGAAGGACTTTGTGTTTGAGCGCTGCAGTTTACATGATCTTATTGTTAAGTCTCATGTGCTTTCAGAAAGACTTCAAGAACTCTGTCTTACCTTTAGTGAGAAGAACAGCAATGGCACAAAGTTCCAGCTGAAACCAGAGAGAAACAAGGCTGGAATGGCGATCCATTTACAACTGCTTTTCCTTGTCTTGAAGACCCTCCGACTGGTTTGAGGACTTGTTACATATGGCCTACATTGATTACTGCATTCCCAGGTATATGTGATCTACGCTGTATCCAAAAACAAACGGGCACAGGCTGTGTCTTGCTCCATCAGAGACCGACGCCGAGTCGCTGAGCTCCGATTCCGAACAACAGAAACATTCCTTGTGCGTAACCAAACCAATCCGTCATGCGTTAGGAACCCGAATATACACACACACACAAACGGAAATAATACAATAATAATAAGAAAAATCCAAAAGAATTTAGATTTGGACAACTATCTTTGGATCACGGACTCAGCTCACTGGCCGGGGAGAGTTCACTGATTCACTTTTGGAAGCGGTGTAGTCACGCCCACAAGAACGTTCATTGGTCTGCTTTGTTGATTCATTTGCATACACCGTCCTATTGGCATTGGTATTGGTTCACACAGCGGTCATACAATTTGTCTTTCCGCCTACAGAGTAGTACTACAGATGCTGAGACAGAGTCGCATGATGAGGCAGGTAGCAAGAAATTACGAATTAAAAACCTAATATATTGTTTCATCAAGATTTAAAGACCCTTAACAAATCCATTAAGATATTAATGTTTGTACCTGAGGATAGAATTATGGATTTTATTATTATTATTTTATTTTATTTTTTTCTTTACATTTCAGTGCTTTGTTAGGCATATCAGGAGGTGGAAACTGCAGGTCTGCACTAGAGAGTGGATGTAGGCGGGTCGTTTAGAGAAATTAGCAACCCAAAGAGGCACATGGCGCCAGCGAGACGACACAGACAGACAGTGACACTCAATTACCCCCCAGACAATCCCATGCAAAACACACAGAGCACAACGATCGATATCTCAACTGCCCTACCCGCCCTAATGTGTTGAACACTCTGGTCAGGGCATGTGCTTCACAAATGAAGGCATTTTGGGAAACCTTGAATCATAATAAACACTAAATGCTCTATAAGGTAAAACACTAAAAGGTATAACCAAGTCAAGTGCTGCAGGGGGTTATGAAAACATTCAGACCAACCCATCAAACAGTAGGCTACGATGTGTTATATTTATTCATTCAATTCTTTAAAAAACAAAATTCATAATTAGAACACTTATAAATATAAATATACAAATATAAATATACAAATATACACTAGCAAAAAAAGAAGAAAAAAAGCTTTTATCATGCACTGTAAAAAGTGTTAATTTCCCCAAAAAGCTTTTTTACTTGATTTTTTTTTCAAACACACACACAGGCCTAGCCTATATATATATTTATATATATATATATATATATATATATATATATATATATATATATATATATATATATATATATATATATATATATATATATATATATATATTTCATAGCATCATTCTCTTCGGTAATCGCCAGATCCCTTTGTTGGAAAATTAAGATGTGTTATGCTTTTTTTATTTCATTGTTAATGTATTGAGACAAGTTTAATTGAATGACTTATAGTTAACGAAACAGATTTTAATAAATAAATCAATCTTGATTCTGTGTGGAATTTGCGCGTGCTGTGGTTTATTATAGCTGGTGGCACAGGAGATAGGGAAGTGTTTGACTTTGATGATGAGAGACAGACTTGGAGACGCTCTCATCTGATAGACGGCCATCGATTCAGTGTCAAAGGCTAACTACAAGCGATTCCGCTTCAGGGGACACGTCCTGAGACCTGCAGAAATGACCGGATTGACAGCAATTATCCTAATTGTTGGTCATTTCACAGAGGCGCCAGTTCAAACCCAGTCCTCCCTTCAAATGGCGAGATTCACACCTCCACAGACTGGCCCAAGCGTCTGTGAAACAGTCTAAATATTCCCAAACACATTACAATAATTTAGCAAATGGCTCGTTTTTCGTACGTAGGCTAGATAAGTCGGCCACCAATTTTATTTTTTACATATAATTTTACATAGGTTTACTATGAAATTTGTCCTTTTTTCTAGACAAACTTGTTTAACCATCTTAGTGTCAAATGAAATATCCGTTAATTAACATAACAGCATAGACAAGTCTTTGCGTTTGAATGGTCAAATGTTGCCCTCTTGTGTCCACAAGTGAAAATGTCCACTTGGTTTTTTATGTCTATGTCCAGGTTCCTGTTTCGATCAAAAAGTAATCACTTATCAAAACGTTATTATTACAAACAGAAGTAGTGAAGACACTGTGCTGACATTTGCTCTATAAACTAATTGGATGAATTAAGCACATGAACGGATCGTGTATGAATACAGGGGACACTTAATGCTAATTTGTCTCACCTGATAAAATCTGAAATGGTTCAGAAATAGTTCAAGCCCTTATATTAGAATTTTTTTAATATCTGCACTTACAGATAAAAAGAGATTTAAACAAATACCTTCTTAGACAACTCTCTGAAATGCATGTTTTATTGTTATATGTTCATTCCAGTCACTCTTGTAAACACATTTTAGCTTAGTAAACCGTTCAAGTACTTTAATAACCAAGCGTGTGAGTTTGTCATTGGTAACGTTGAAAATAATGCACTATAAGCATGTTTGTCAACATCTCAAAGTAGTCTTTTATTAAGAAAAATCAATGAGCGACTACCCACTGTTTAAAACAGACATCTAACGGGAATGAGTGAGGGGCTACTAGAAGTGCAGGCACACTAACAATTTATTTATTTGTATATTTCTTACAAAATCTCAGAAGAAATGCACAGGATAAGAGTTTAATATCATGTTTTTATATTTCTTAAAATATTCCAAAAGAAATGCACGTCAACTTTACTTAAACGATTCTATACGCCGAATTTAATGTAGCCTAGTTTTATTACAAATTATCAAAAGAAATTCATGTGTTTATTACTTAATTTAGTGTTATTCTATCACCCCTCTACTCTAGATAATGTTATTTTATGACTGATATTTTTTTTACAGGCACCTTCTGCTCAGATCTGATGTGGTTAAAATGTAAAAGAGTTAAAAAGACATTTGTTTTGTCAAGACGACAAAAAAATTCAAAAACCAGTATTCTGTAAACAACGCTGACTCCATAAACATTTTAAAGATCGGTATGCACCTAGAATAAGAGATAATATTTTTATGGTCGACAACCAATAAATGGCCTACATTAAAATCGTAGCTCCATATTTTATATTTTAATGTAGGTAAATTAAAACATTACTTCATAAAACTCACTTCGTCATATTTTTAAATTGCGTGTGCACTAATTAATGTTGACATTTCATCTGAGCAGTGGTATTTATAAGAGTAATCTCACCAGCAACTGTTTTGAGGTACACCGATCTAATTTTCTAATATTTGACAAAGATAAACTACGTTAAATATTAAGTGTATACTTGTACAATGTGGACTAAGGGTTAAATAATTAATTTAGATCAGTGATTCTTAATCCAGGACCAGGATTAAGAACCACTGATTTATATCGGAGGAAAGAATTATCTGTATTTTATCCTGAAGTGTAACGTCATACATTTAGGGCAATCTGGCCCCCTCAAAATGGGGAAAAAGGACCCCAAAATAATAGGTAACATTTTAGTTGACACTGTATGACCAATAAATATTTATTTTGAGATCTATTGTTAAAATGCTATTAAATTCTTAGTTTTTTTTTTTTTTTTAATTAACAATAAGTGGTAGATGACAGGTAGGTAAATTAAATGTAGAGATAGGAGAAAAGAGCAGGAACAATTAATATCCATTATCAACTGACAAACTAAATTAATAGTTTTAGCCTAATTTAATTGTATTTGTAAATTCAACCTGTACAAAACAAAGACATAACTGACCAAAATAAGATCAAAAAAATTAGTTTAGCATGTTTATTACAATACATACATTTCACATTTGACCTTCCGACCCCAGGTGACCCTGCCCTCACCCTGGTGCAACAGGGTAGGTGATGTCCAGTCCTTGGCTGACCCTCAGTTTCCGGTTTTCCAGCAGCAGCCCCCCTCCCCCACGTCACCCCCGTTCGATCCAATCAGGGTGCAAAGGAAAATGTGTGGTAATAATTTATGAATACAACATATCTGATAGACTAGTAATCACTGCAACTTTAATAAAATTTAACGTCATTATTACTTATCAACTGTACATAGGAATGAACTCTGGTTTTTAACAAGTTACCACAGCAACTTCTTAATTTTTTCCTTTTTCTTTTAAAGTACAGTTTTTATTTAAACAAAAGGGTACTGAAAAAAAATATAACCAGGAAAGATTGAGAGAAAGAAAAGGGGGATTCTGGATAACAACCAGTCTTCTGCTAAGGGAGGTGAGGGAGAGGAACAACACGGGTTGAGCTGCAGGAATGATTCGCTTTCTCTTCTTTTCGTTCTGGCTCACATTCACTCCATCACGTAAGCAGGCACTGGTGTTGACCATGGGCCATTAGGGGCAGATAGGAGACCACTGAACCATTGTGGACAAACATGATGTAAACCCCTTCAAAAGGCATGGGGTGAGGGAATGAAACCATTATAGTGCAACCAGACAATGAAATATATAAACTAACCAAATACCCATGTGGCATGACTACCATTTTTCATATGTAGCGAGAAAAATGAACTGGTTTATACGTGTGCACAGTTGTGAGAAGACAAAGAGTGTGTACATCATCGTCCTCGTTAAATGTCGACTAGTCCACCTTTTCCATGCAGGTCTGGTGCATGCTCAAGGCAATGGTTCACCGATCGTATATCTGAAGAGCATTTTTTTTTAATTTTTATAATCATGTCATTTAAAAATCTGCAGTCAAGAGTTCTATATATGGTGGCAATGAGGGCAGTTGAGATCCCAGTCTGCCTTGGTTCTGATTAGTTTAACTTTTGGATGTCAAAAGCTTTGATAGACATGGCTTCATCTACAAAATATATTTACAACATGGAAATAACATCTACAAATAATCTACATGTACAGGGATGGGGCGAGGGCAGCTCCCCCCTCCCCCCTCCCACCCTCAGTCCAAGCAAGACCTCGCTGCAGCTTGTTTAATGTAAGACTGGGCCCAGAGCAGAACGCAACAGAACTTCAGTTCTCCAGGGTTCCGTGTGCATGAAATGGGTTTTGCCCACTCATTCACCTACACCTCTCTCCTCCTGTTTCAAGACCACATTGCAAACCCCAGAGTTCCTCAAACCATGAAGGAATTTTGATTCTTCAACTTTTCAAGTTCTTTAATTTGTTGTCTCAAAAACAGTATCCTGTCGAGAGAGAACCAAGTTAGTAAATCTGCATTTCAATGGGTGTCACATGCTTTGGTATATCAGAAAGTGAATTGCATTGACCTCTGCTCCCGCAATGTGGCCTGGATCTCGCACACTCGCACCAGTGAGCGAAGGTTCTTCAGCTCTGTGCAGTTCTCTGACATGTAGATGCTGCCCATGGTGTGAGCCTCCTCACGTAACCGCGAGGCCTGGACGGGAGAGCAATATGGAAATGGTTAGCCATGCAGAAAAACATCTGTATTTCGGTAGCATACAGGTGAATGCCAGTGATTTGTGTGCAGCAGTCCAATACATAAAGGGCTTGTTCAACCAAAAATGAAAATTCGGTCATTAATAACTCACAAAATTATCAATAATCTATAAAAATCACAACTTTATTCAACAGCTTCTTCTCTTCCATGCCAGTCTTTGATACGCTTTCAAAATAGAACCACAAAGCAACGCTCTCATGAATGCATGTGAAGACTGACACAAAACAGAAGAAATTATTGAATAAAGTAGTTATTGTTTTCTTTGCAAAAAAAAAAAAAATTGTCATTCTTGTAGCTTCATTACATAACGGTTGAAACAGTGATGTCACATGGACTATTTTTACAATGTCCTTACTATCTTTTTGGGCCTTGAACGTGTCACTTACATTGCGGTTTATACAGGGTCAAAAAATGAACAAAGGTCTTATGGGTTTGACCCGGTTTACACCTGTTAAGACCCCTTGAGTGATCAAATGGTCAGTATTAAGAGAACCAGAAATTCTGCTCTTTTTGTTTTTCAGTTTCTTTATTTGCTTTCTTTTTCACTTTCTGAGCTGTTAACAGTAAGTCGGTAAGTAGTCCATAAGATTAAAAAAAAAATGTTTTATAGCCATCAAAGTAGCATTTATCTGATATAAAATACAGTGAAACTGCAATATTATAAAATATTACAATTTTAAAAATCCTTATGCGTGATGTGATGGCAATTCTGACTTTTCAGCAGGCATTACTTCAGCATCACATGATCCTTCAGGAATTATTTGAATACGCTGATTTGCTGCTAAAGAAATAATTTAATAATTTCTGCATTTGTGTGTAATGTTGTATCATTTTGATTACCTGATTATCTAGATAAGCACTAGAAATGTTTTTATTCATGTTTTCATTGTCATTCTGTTCATTCTCACCTATAATTCATGTTCATTCAATTTCTGCTGTTTTTGTTCTTCCTGCTCTGAACTACAGCCCATGCACTTGGCCCGGTTTCGCTGCTTGCAGCTAAATTTTCCTCTTGTTATCGATGTTGAAAAGAGTTGAGCTGCCCAGTATTTTCGTCAAAACTTTTTTTTTTTTTTTTTTTTTTCAGGATTTTGATTAATAGAAAGTAAAAAAAAGCATTTGTTTGAAATAGAAATCAACTCTTTGCATCACTTTCGGTTAATTTTATTGCATACTTGCTACATAAAAGTATGAATTATTTACAAAAAACAAAAACAAAACAACATTCATGCTTCCTTACCTGTTTCTCCACATGCTCGGCGGGCCACCCTTGCACATGTTTGATGAGGTTCTCATTGAAGTGTGCGGCCAGTGTGGGCGTAATGGAACATGTTGCTCTGCATGGCACTGTGCCAGCAGGTACTGAACCCGGAGGCACGGCTCCGCTGACTACACCTGGTCCTTGACCTCCACCACCACCACCACCACCATTACTGCTGCTGCTGTTACTGCCCATGTGGTTTGGAGCAGGAGACGGACTTCTCTGACTGCTGCAAATCACAAACAGTAGATGGGTCAATGTCTTTCTGATTTAAGAAACAATCACTTTTTATACACAACTTCTCTGTCTGCATCAGGTCTTTACAAATTCATTCATTTAATGTGATCCTAATGCCGGTTTGACACATACTCTGTCTGCAGTGCGTATGCGTTGCATATTTTGTTTTTACAGATTAAAGGTCCTGTTCTTCGTGATCCCATGTTTTAAACTTTAGTTAGTGTGTAATGTTGTTGTTAAGAGTATAAATAATATCTGTAAAATTCTAAAGCTCAAAGTTCAATGCCAAGCGAGATATTTTATTTAACAGAACTCTCCTACAATGACCAACCTGTATGGACTACATCCCTCTAGTTCCTGCAGTAATGACGTCACTAAAACAGTTTTTTGACTAACCTCCGCCCACATTAATTCACAAAAAGGGGGGCGTGGTCTTGTTGTGCTCCGAAGAGGAAGAGCTGTTTGCCATGTCGTCGAAACGCTGTTATTTTCATCCCGGAGTCCAATCACTTTTGTTTGGGCTTCCCAGGGACGCTGTACTTGGAGATTAATGGTTACAATTTATGTTTAACTCGGTTCCCGAAAATTATAATCCACGTGTAAAACTATGTGCAGCACATTTTGCTGAGGACAGCTTCCTCAATCTCAATCAGTTTAATGCCGGATTCGCACAAAGATTATTCTTGAAAGATGGAGCAGTTCCCTCTTTGTCTGGAGAAGGCGTTGTTTATGGACCACAACCGGTAAGTGTATTTTATTATTTAAGTTGGTGCGTTTAACAGTTTCTGTAACTTATTACACAAAGGGCAACGCTGTTTAGCTTTGTTAACTAGATGTTAGGGCTGTGCGAATGCGATTTTCATGCGCATCTCGTCAGTAAAAACGCTCCTGTGATTATAAGTACATCTCCAGCACATGCGTTCTTTTACTGTCTATGGTTCAGATCAGGATTGCCAGGTTTTCAAAACAAATCCTGCCCACTTGCTTCTCAAAACTAGCCCAATCATGTTTCTAGGAGGGCAGCGTGCCCTAAACTGATGTCGAATCACAACACAGGAACCGCTGGCACAATCAGAACTGGTTACATATTTATATCTATAAAGGAGGGACTTTATAGAACAAGGAAGTCATCAGCCGTTTTTGTGACAGTGAAAACAGCGGTATACAGATAGGTGAATTGTCAAAAATACAGTTTTTTTTACACGCAAAACATGAACACGTTATATTGCACACTGTAAACACAATCAAAGCTTCAAATAAATGAAAAACGGGACCTTTAAAGCATTCACATTGCACACGATTGCGGTATGTCAGTGCCTTCCAGGAGCGGTGCGTCTGCAGCAGTGCAGCAATCATTTATGCACAGAGTCTATTTTTGTTGTGTTTGATGCAAAAAATAAACATGGATTGACACGGAAATGTAGTAATGTAGCGCGAGAGACAGGGAGAGAGAGCGCGCGCGCGAGAGAGACAGGGAGAGAGAGCGCGCGCGGGCGAGAGACAGACAGAGAGAGTACATTAGAAGTACCATCAATGTTTACAGAAATGTATATGGATTTATTTTGCATGTAATTTTTTTTTCTTATAAATATATATGTATTTTTGTTTTGTTTGTTTCTATTGTGTTATTTACAATGCTTTGGCAATATGTACCTTTGTATGTCATGCCAATAAAGCAATATGAATTGATTTGAGAGAGAGAGAGAGAGAGAGAGAGAGCAGAGGGAGCCGTTTTTAAACAACACGAGCGCTGTGTCGATGTTTAAATCATTTAAAATGAGAATGTAAGTAAGCTCACCCCATTTTTGTTTGTAAGAAAAAATATCGCAATATATATTGCAGAAAAATAAAATATCGCAATGTCATTTTTTCCCAATATCGTGCAGCCCTACCTTTAACCCATGTAGCCATAGGAGAAAAAAAAAGCAGACTTGGCAACCCTGCATTCAACACAAGCTGCAGGAGTCAGATTTGACTGATCACGGGGTTGAGGGGAGAGAGATTTATATACTTTTAAATACTCTGCGTATCAATAGCGGCTCCCTGATTTGAGAAAATTATGCAATATTAGAATGTTTGCAGGGAGTGGGCGGGATTGGACACAAAAATCACAGGAGTGGGCAAAATTGGTCTGAAATTCAGTGGGAGCGGGATTAAGAAAACAGTCCATCGCAGCGCTCTAATACATAAACGCACTGGCAACTGGAGAAAGCAAAAGCCAAATTCCCGACATTTTGGCCGATTCAGAATTTCTTGCACAAAATAAATTCAAGCACTACCTGCATCAATGTATGTTTATTTTCAAAATCTTTCCAGGGCCTTGACATTTTTTTTTTCAGATTCACAAACTTTCAAGGATTTCAATGACCCATGGGAACCCTGGCAAACGTGTCCTGTGTGAAAGCAAAATGAGTCTGAGCTGCTTCTGCACCGCATACATAATGCAGATGGACTTCATATGCACTGCATACAGAGTATGTTTGAAACATATATAAAACATCAAAATCAGCAATATCAAAAACAGCCAGAAGATGGCAGCATACCACAGCAAAAAGCCTCTTTAAGCTACAGATATGGCTGCTGAGGCATGCAGTGGGCAGTTCGGTACCCATAAGCCTTTATTAAACTTATTTGACAAAGTTACTAATTTATAAAGTTTTAATGAATCCATTTAGTAATTTCTTAAGTCACCTCTGTCTCTGCAGCGTCCGTGGAGAGTTGCCGTTGTCATGATGTTTGTCTGTGGGAAGGGACTGCTGGGATGACGGTGGAGGAAGAGAACTGGACTTAACTGTCAAAGCGTTCATCTGAGAAAGATAGGGGGAAAGTGTTACAGTCATTTTCTCGTTTGTGACATCCGTCATCTCATTTGACAGCAGTATACCTTTGTCTGTGAGGAGACTGGTGTGGTGCTGAGGGGCGGTTTGAGGGAGGCTGTGTTGGTCTGTGGCGTGCTGATTCTAGGAGACACATACGACCGAGGAGAGGAAGCGTCTGATGTCAGAGACATTGGAGACTGGCTGGACTGCTGGGCTACTCGACATGACAAAAGAGAGAGAAAAAGAGACAAGGTGAAGGGATGATGTCTAAACTAATCACAACAGGCATGTACATGATTAACAAACACTGTTCCAGCTCAGATTCAAATCTAGTTTGTGTTGTTAAACTATAACAAAATTTTAAACATTGTTAAAGTAAAGCTAAAATCAAAATATTATAATATAAAATATGCAGCTTCAGTTAAACAACTAAATATACATTCCTATCATTGTTCAGCACTGTGAATAGGTGCCGTTGACGAGATGAGATAGTGTGTGCTTTTAGGCAATTAACACACTGACCTATTGTTTACCTAAATATAAACATGGCAAAACTATTATTATTAGTGATTAGCTCAGTGTGATTTTTTAAACCTTGATGTTCTAGCAATGAAAATATTTCATTTAAAATCATTACAGAGATGTAGTGTGAACTAGACTGATTTTCAAACATAAAGCACTAAAATGACCTGAATGAGTATTCACTACAAAATTACTCAATGCCCATATGTTGATTTTTTTTAAAGGGGTCATATGATGTGATTTTAATATTTTCTTTCTCTTTGGAGTGTTACGAGCTGATTGTGCATGAAGATCTGTAAAGTTGCAAAGACTAAAGTCTCAAATCCAAAGAGAATCTTTATCGAAGTTAAAGGGTTAGTTCACCCAAAAATGAAAATTATGTCATTAATAACCCATCCTCATGTCGTTCCAAACCCGTAAGACCTCCGTTCATCTTTGGAACGCAGTGCAAGATATTTTAGATTTAGTCCGAGAGCTTTCTGTCCCTCCATTGAAAGTGTGTGTACGGTATACTGTCCATGTCCAGAAAGGTAAGAAAATCATCATCAAATTAATCCATGTGACATCAGAGGGTCAGTTAGAATTTGTTGAAGCATCGAAAATACATTTTGGGCCAAAAATAAGTAAAAAAAAAAAAAAGCAGTCTTCTCTTCCGGGTCTGTTGTGAGTGCGTTCACAACACTGCAGTGATGCTGCTGACATATCTTTGTTATTGAGTGCACCAGAAAACACGCCAGCAGCGTCACTGCAGTGTTGTGAAGCTCTCTGACTAAATCTAAAATATCTTAAGCTGCGTTCCGAAGATGAATGGAGGTCTTACGAGTTTGGAACAACATGAGTGAGTTATTAATGACAATTTTCATTTTTGGGTGAACTTACCCTTTAAGACTCTGCCACGCCCCCCTGAAACTGCTCATACAAACACGCCCCAAATGTTTACATCACTGTGGGGAAATATTTGTGTAAAGCCGCCCAAATGTTTAAAATAAAGAAGGCCTGGTTTCAGTGACCTTACCACAGTTAGTGTTGAAGCAGCCGTGTCAGGGAGATGCTGTGTGTTTCTAGGCGAAAGCAAAAGCACTTTATTTGGCCTTCCAAAAGTAGATGCATTAAGAAATCTTTAAGATTACTTACAACAGAACAGCAACGCATTTTATGGACGACCTTTTATGAACCTAGGAGAGGAGGTAATTCTGACTTTGCTACGACAATATGGTGCTTCAGAATCAGCTACAGAAAGATTGTTTTGTTATTAGTTTAAGTATCTGCTATTGTTCCAATGTTCCAATGCGGAGTTTTGACAATAGTATCTGCGCGTCACGTATGTGTGTGTGTGTGTGTGCTGTCTGCTAACACACCAGATGTTCTTGTGATTAATGAGGAGCGTAGAGAGGTGTTTGTTTTGGAGGTTGCGTGCACCTTTGACTCTAGTATGGAGGAAGCTTTCATGACTAAAATCATTAAATATCAATCACTCCTAAATACCATTTTAGAAATAGGTTATCGAGGCCAATTACTTGTTTTTATATTTGGTAGTTTAGGACACACACACAGGTTGGTCGTAAGAGGGCTTCAACAGCTTGGGATGCCCAAACCGAGGGCCAAACGCTTGGCAAAGTACGGTGCACTGTCTGCTATTATAGGCAGCCGTCATATATGGAGGAGACGCTGTTATTTATATCCATAAGAACTGAGTGTTATGCTTAATATTCTAAAGACCTGATGTATGCCACTGGTCCATGATTTTGTACATGTATTTAACTGCATCAATAATATTTTTGTCCTCGTGAGTACTTCTTTTAAGTGGACTTAAATAAATTGTTAAAATGTGTGTGTGCGTGCACGGTCAAACAGTGGAGTAAGCGGTCTTAACCAACCGTGGCTTGTGTACTGCAAACAAATACGAGCTTCATCACGGGGTCTGTCACGTGACTCTGTTCCCCTTTCGGGCTTGAACTGATGGTAAAACTAAGGACATTATTTACTGTCTTTACATTTATTTTTGAAAGATGAAGCTCGCAATTTTGGAAAGCAGCGTTACATTTAGGACGAGTGCTTGTGGCCAATCACAATGTACTGGGCCAGTTGGTCAGTCAGAGCAGACTGTGCTTGTCAGAAGGAGGGACTTTGTAGAAAACCTACAAAGAGGACCTACAATAATATACAGTATTTGAAAAATAATGTATTTTTTTAACACACAAGCATGTCAACATATTCTGTTACATCAAATACACAAATTATCTTTAAAAAAAAAGCATCATATGACCCTTTTAACATAGTTCTGCTATAGAAATGCCAACTCCCTTAGTGTAGAAACACCATGGACACACAGACCATTAACAGGCTAAGCAGCACACTCTGACCTAGTTTTCCTAAACATAAGCATGGGGGGAAATGTTAAAGCCTTTATAGAAGCAATGATTTATTTTGTGTGTGCATCATTTTCAAATGCATCAGTGAGAAGTTTTTTAACAATATATTACTGCTATACAATACTTATTAAAGCACAGAGATGCTGTCACCTAGTTTATAAAACAATTTTATCCATAGACTACATTTGGATCATCTGAAAACTAACGGTAGAATACGTCTGATCCCATTTTATTTGTAATCTGGACTGAGCAACTATCACAACTAATGACGTTAGAGTTCACTTGAATGTCCAGGTACAAATCAATGCAGATTTTTATTTTGTTTGCAATTTGGTTACTGAAAAGGGGTTGGAGGGGTTTCCAATTTTACTCTCTTAATTTTACTCTTTTCTTTGCATTTAACTTCAAAATGTACAATTTATTCTTAGTTCTTGGGCTGAGATCCACCATAGTCTCACAAAAGTCATGTGGGAAACAATGAATGGATATTAAAAAAATAAAATAAAATGCTGCATGACAAATCCATACATAAAACTACTTAAAACCAGTGTTAAAACCAGAAATCATTTCTGAGGCCCACATGGCTCACCATTATCTGCTCAGACAGCAGCAGCCAGGCCTGTGTGTGCGATCCTTGCTAAGCTACCAAGTAGGGATGTGCACGGATAGTCGAACATTCGAATATTCGTTCTGCTCTAATTATTCGATAAATAAAAATATTCGAATTTCGCAAAAAAAAAAATTCACAATAAAACCTAATTTGGTCACTTTCTGTGATTCTCCACGGCATATTTGAAGGTGTATGCAAGCAAAAAATAATGAATGATTAAGGGGCCATTCACATATCGCGCCTAATAAGGCGTGGAAAAGGCTATGCGCTCCGCTTTCTCCTTCTTTCCAAAGCGCTCGGGCAGAAGCGCTCCTGAGGCGACGCGTTCTCTCCATAAAGACGCGGAAATTTCAGCAAACGATAAATGGATTTGCAGCACAAAAAAATCGCTTTCAGTAGCTCTGCTACTAAATTTATTTCAAAATGGCAATCCATATACAGCTATGATCAGCTGTTCCTTCATCTTGGCTGAGCTTTCAACGTTGTTACAGGAAAGGATGAAGCTGAATGTTTAGTTCTTGTCACATGACCCGCGGTTTGCTTGCGGCATTCTGAAAGTTGAGATGTTTTTAACTCGATGCTGTGCGGACACGCCTGGAAATAACGGGACCGCGTCGCACCGCGTGCGCATCGCGTGCGCATCGCGACCGCGTCGCTTCCATTATGAGCGCGCATACCGCGCGCCTACATTAACGAACTTGAGCATGGAAAAGACGCGATATGTGAACGCCCCCTAAAAGAACTGCGGTCTTCTACAGTACTTCAAATATGCCGTGGAGAATCACAGAAAGTGACCGAATTCAAGAACATTGTGTTGCGGCATCTCTCAAGCAACGAATAAACACCGCTAACTTGGAGAATGCAGTGAAAACTCCTCTTCTCGCGTCTGCCCTAGACCCTCGGCACAAACATCTCAGGTTTCTCGATGAAAACATGAGAAGTAAGAAAAAAAAAACTTTTTTGAACATTATCGGATCATTTCCCTTGATGCGAGTGGTGCGGATGCAGTCGCCACGATGAAGAGGATGCAATGCCCACTCGTCGGAAAGGCAGAGCCAGTTCTTCAGCGATGATTACAGAGAGTCCAGCCGAGACGAGTGGGAACAGTTCTTGCTGGAGCCATGTATTCCACCAGATGAGGATCCCATTCAGTGATGAAACGAAAACACGAAGCGCTTCACAAAAACGTATTCGCTTAACACCGTTATTTGTGAGTCCCGCCAACGTCTGTGTCGTCAGAGCGCGTTTTCTCCTCGGCCGGCCTTATTGTTAACAGACTAAGGAGCCGACTTTCCTCCGATCATGTTTACATGCCTGTATTTCTTAACAAGAACATGTAAAACAAAAGAAAAAAAGTTTAAAAAGATTTGCTGACAGTTTAAAAGTTAAGTGTAAGCTACATTCTGTACAATAGCCTAATTGCTGCAGGCTGCTTTACGTTTTTTCTTTGTTCACTTTTTTTTTTTTTGCTTTTAATCTGTACTTTTGTTTGTTTGCACGCATTGTTAAAGGTTTTCAGCTACAAAACACGATGTGTAATGTTCAAGCTTATTGTAAGCTTGTTCAAAATGACGAAAACAAATGTTGCTGAAAAATAACGTATGACTCATTAAACTTAATTTAAATAAATGAATATTCGTTTTTTGTGAGCTCAAATATTCGAATGTGATATTTGTGGAAAACGCCCATCCCTACTACCAAGTCTAACTGCTAACTTAAGGAAACTGACTCAGAACCCCACAGCTGACATGAGTCGGCAACACAAGCAACACACAATGTCACATGGCACAAACAAATCAGATCCCATGGGCTCAAGTTATAAAGTTCAAGATCAGGTCGCAAAACAGAGCCATTTGTCAAAGACACTTAATTTGGATGGCACTGTAGCACAAATAAAAAACACAGCAGCTTTGAGAGTAAGAGGTAGTATGAGAGAGACAGCAGAGTGTGTGTTTGTACCTTGGCTGGACAGTTGAGTAGCCTGGGAGAGCAGAGTTGTGATGTTGAAGGCAGACGGACCAGCAGTCAGGATCTTGTGGAGCATGGACTGCAGTGAAGCTTGAGTTACTGCAGCCGTGAGAACTACAGAGTCACAGAATGAGGCAAGAAAGCAAGAACAAAAGGTGAAGACAAGAAGCAGATAAAAAGATATAAACAAAACTGAAATAATTCACCTTGATCAAATGTTTCTGCAGGAAAAACCACTTGTTTACTAAATGCTTAGCTCACATTAGGTGCTTGTCTTTTTATTCATTAGCAAGCAGTTAAGACAATCTGCAAGGCTCTGAAAAGTTGAGTCCAAGTTCATTCCCTTTAAAGTTAAAGCCATGATCAAACAGGTGACTCCACCAACATACATATGTTACATCCCAATAGAATTGTGTCTGACTTGGGGCTGAAATTAGTCTAATTAAACAGGGCTTCTTTAAAAACAATAAGTCGACTAGTTGTTACAGATAATTTACAGACTAGCACATCCCAACTACCTGTCAAAATACTGCATCTAAATAACAGATTTTTTTCCAGGACAGTTCATTTAAGATTACTTGGAAAAATATGAAGATCTGAAGAAAAATTTACTTAAACACTTTATAGCTACAAGCTTATTAAGACATCTATACTACCATTCAAAGTTTTGGAACCGCAAGTTCTTTTTGGATGTTTTTAAGAAGTCTTTTATAAATATTTTTATAAATCACCAAAACTGCCATTTTCTTTTTTTTTTAATATAGTAAAAACTATTATGAAATATTACTATAATTCAAAAGAAAGAATCTATTTGTAATGTAAAATGAAACCTCCATTTAAAAATTTTATTTATTCTTGTAATGGAAAAGTTGAATCTTCAGCAACCATTACTCCAGTCTTCAATGTCATAAGATTCTTCTGAAATCATTCTAATATGCTGATTTGGTGCTCAACAAACACCTTTGAGCAAAGCTCTTTACCACAGCTTGAACCAGAGGAAATGTTCCCAGCAACTAGTTAAAATCCAATATTCATGTATTTGAAGAACGACGCAGCAGCCCTGCCACTGGATCATGCCAAATTTGACATTTTAGTGTTTATACACATCTGTCATACACGCGTATGAAAGATGAGACCAGACTGGCCATGTAAATTGTGCATCATAATTTGCAAATGCAGCCAATGATGGAAAGCGAGGAGCAACGAGGAGCACACTCACAAATGGCAATTCATACAGGAGATGTTCAGGAAGCAGCAAAGTTATGATTCATCCCTGAGATGTGAAGTTAAGAAAGGAAATGCTGACGCAAGCCTAGCATGCACAAGTATATAACAAGCAATTACATTCCCACTTGAGTGGTACAAGAAACACAACTAGAATAAAGCTGCAAAAAGTATGCTTGCTAATCACACTGAAGTTATATATTTGTAGTAAATTCGAAAGGTGATAACTGCCATCACCACAGTATTGCAAGCAAGGTTTTAACCTTCGGTTCCTTAAGTGGGTCTATCCCTGTAATGTTTTGGACTGCTACCAGCTTACTTTACTTTAGCGTTTCACGATCATCTCCATTCACTCAGATTCAGTACACTTACCTTCATTGATCTTGGCCATGTCTACACTGGCATTGTTAAGCTGCAGGGCCGTTTGCAGAGCGGGGAGGAGCTGACGTAAGAGGGAGGGGTCTTGAAGAAGAGTAGGTGGAGCCGGCGACTGCATCACTGGAGAAACTGGGACTGTAGAGCCAGAGGCACCACTGGCTGTGTTTGCCATGCTTAAGCCAGATACAGCAGCAGAGGAAGAGGATGGTGTGAGTGATGAAGGTTTCTCTGTAGCAACTGGAGGCTCTATTAATGGGGGGGGGGGGGGGGGGTGAAAGAAAAATTATATAGAGGTTAATGATGTTTAGTGACATTATTGGAGAAAAGCCCTAAATATTTTAAATGAAGGCTCATAGACAATAAGATTGATAACTGTAAGGTCAACTATATTTTAGCACCCACTAATGGTATTAAACTAGGGATGGGACGATAACCGTGATAAAATGTGCTGAAGGTTAGTAATATCGTTTAAAAATGAATTCTCATTAAAACCGTGTTTGATTATCGCGGTTTTAATAACTCGCTATTAAATCATGTCCAGCCAGCAACAGTCTGACGCAAGCGCAGCGCATAATGTTTTTGGGGTTTTTTTTCCGAGAAGGAATGGCGAAAGTCAGTGACTTTTCTATGCTTCTACACTACTTTTCATTGTAAGGAAGGAAATGCCACAGAATTTAATCTTTCTTTAAATTAAGTGCATAGAGTTGCTTGTTTTATTAGTTGTTTGTTGATTATTAAATATAAAACTTGCTGAAATGTTTTCAGTGTGAGCATCAACTATTTTTGAACACTTTCATCTCGTTTCAACAAAACCGTGATAATATTGATAATCGTGATAATTTTAGTCACTATAATCGTGATATTAAATTTTCATACCATCCCATCCCTATATTAAACATATCGGTACAAAGTCCATACTAACATTTAAAAAAAAAAAAAAAAAACGTAACGATACCAGCTTTTACGTAGAACAGATAGAACCAAGTAGCTTGTCGATCAAGTACCTGCTGATAGGCATCTGCATTCAAATGCTCTCATATTTGTGGGATGTTCTATGAAACCTGTAAAATGTTTCAATTTACAAAGTGTTTTTGCAGAGTAGAACAATGTGGCCAATTACAGACAGCGCGTGAACACAATGGCCAAACAGAGGCATTCAAGTCAGAATCCACTCAATAATAGAATTTTCTTCCAGTGTGTGCTTTGGAAATTGTTTCGCTATTACGAGAAAGTGCCTTCAGGGTTCCCACACTTTGACAAATTAATTGCTTTCCAGTCATTTGTGATTATTGGATATTGAGTTTTTAAAAATCATTAAAATCCATTAAAAAAAATTCACTAATCAATATTTTCCACCAATTTGTTTTCTGGGTTTGGCTTAAAAGACTCCATGAATCACACAAAATCATAAATTTTGGCTTAGAAGCCATTTTTACTCTACCCCAATAGTGATATCTAATTGATGAAATACTTTAGAACGGAGCATACCAACAAAAGTGTTTTACTCACTCTAGAAATTTCCATGACTCAAGTCAAGGAACTTGCCATTTTCTAAGCCCAGAGAAAATTTATTTTTATTTTTAAAACTCCCTGATAATCTGATGTTTTCCTTGAAAGTGGGAGCTATGTATAGGGCTGTCACAGTTAAGAAATTTGCCCCTGCGGTTATTATGGGTGGCTCAATAGAGCGATATGCGGTATTACCGCCGTTTTTTTTTTTTTTTTTTTACATACCTAATTTATCCTGATTTTACTGCATACAAAGCTCTATCATTGAGTTATGCAGCATATATTGTTGCTTTTTTAACTGACAGAGAGACACGTTTTTTTTTGTTTATTGTTAAATGCCAAACAGCAGCAAGAACATGCGTTTTCCAATACATTTTTTTTTTAAAGATATCAAAGAGTTCTAACATGTATTACACGTTTTTGCGCGCGACTTGACAGCAGCGGAAATTTAGACTGATTATCGCGCCACCACTGGCCCACCAGGACAGTGGATTCGCGTTGGAGTCGATGCACTCCTCAAGCGTGTGTGAGCTCGTTATCTGCTCACGCTCTCTGGGCACTGACGCGGAGGTTGACTTCAGCAGGTATGCCTGTTACTTTCACAGCTGTATTTGACAGATTTCGCAAAGGCTTCAGCTACTCCTAACTGTCGGCCGGTCTCAGCTGTTCTTTTTGATGTTGCTCCGCGACCTGATGCTTGAGGGGGCAGCTGCGCTGGATGACAGGGGACACTCTAAAACGCTTACTGTGAAAAACGCTTAACATGGCTTAATGTACTAAGACAGTGATATTAACAGACTAAACTCACAAAAAAAATCATACAAATAAAGTATAATATCTATAGAAAAATCAGATGAGCCCTGAATATGAATGCAACTCGTTTAATAACACGTTAAGCCTTTTCCTCCCATAGAAAACCGTTATAAGAAAACGCTTAATGTGGCTTAATGTACTAAGACAGTGATTTTTAAAAACCAAACTCACTAAACATTATACTAATAAAAGTATACGATGTACAAAAAAAACCCGAAGATCCCTGATTATGAATGCAAGTCGTTTAATAACACGTTAAGCCTTATGATGGTTTTCTATGAGAGGAAAAGGCTTAACGTGTTATTAAACGCGTTAAATTCATATTCAGGGGTAATTTTTGTAGATACTTTATTAATGTGATGTTTAGTGAGTTTGGTCTGTTAATATCACTGTATTGGTACATTAAACCACGTTAAGCGTTTGTCAAGCATGAAGATCACATTCGATTTTTTGCCCAGCCCTACTTAGCATCTGCTACCCTTCGACAGCTAGCTTTGATATAGCCAAGCATTGAAAACAATACTGACAGAAGTGAACTGCTGTGATGACTGGAAAATAAATGAAGAAAAAAAAAAAACAGCATGTAGAACAGTGATGTTTAAAGAGCATTAACACGTCATGCTACATAAGGCAAAGACATGCTACTGCCTCCTACCAGCGTACAAACAGACCCCAACACTGCTTATGTGGGTGGTGTGGATAAGCAGATGTTTGAGACATAAAAATATTGCAAAAGCTCTAAATGTTGTCATTCTATAAATACAAAACCAATCTGTGATCGTCCATGAAAAATGGCTGTCAGTAAAAAAAAAAAAAAAAACCTGCTTCATCTATACCGCTCTGTGTGTCTAAAAACAGATTGCCCTTTTGTTTTTAAAGTATTTCAGGCCAAAACATTCTCTGTGTTGTGTTAGCAAAGACAGGTCAACTAAAGTAAACAAAGGATCTATAGCTTGCGGAGGTAAATGTTACAGCATCCCAGCCTGGTCATTAAGGAAATTAATTGGAAAATTTAAATGGACTTGATATTTAAACATAAGAGGCTACTCTACAATAAAAATATTCGGCAAGCTTCATAACTCAAAGCTAACATCAAGTTAAAGAGGTCATATGATGCGATTTCAAGTTTTCCCTTTTTTTTTTTTGAATGTTACAAGCTGTTTGTGCACAGATAAGATCCCTGAAGGTGCAAAGACTAAAGTCTCAAAACCAAAGAGATATTCTTCATCAAAAGTTAAAACTCTGCCACGCCCTCCTAAAACGGCTCATACAAACACACCCCCACATGTTTACATCATTGTGGGGAAATATTTGTGTAAAGCCACCCAAATGTTCAAGCAAAGAAAGAAGGCCTGGTTTCAGTGACCTTACCACAGTTAGTGTTGAAGCAGTCATGTCAGGGAGATGCTGTGTGTTTCTAGGCGAAAGCAAAAGCACTTTATTTGGCCTTCCAAAAGTAGATGCATTTAGGAATCTTTAAGATTACTTACAACAGAACAGCAACGCATTTTATGGACGACCTTTTCATGAACCCAGGAGAGGTGGTAATTCTGACTTTGCTACGACAATCTGGCACTTTGGAATCAACTACTTTATGTTTTGTTATTGACTGTTCAAATGCGGAGATTTGCACATAGTGTGTGTTCGCGCCCGCGTCTGTGTGAGAGAGAGTGGAGCCAGTATATATATATATATATATATATATATATAAATAAAATTATTATTTTTTTGAATAACATTGTTATTTTTGTTTTCTTTACACACAAAAAGTATTCTCGAAGAATTCTCTATATATAAAATCACATGAACAATCTTCAGATTTTTAAGTTATTTATTGCTTACTTCTCAAGCTAGCTGAATTAACACAGTAACCAAATATTACAGCAAAAAATAATAATAGTAAAAGGAAGACAAAAGTCCATCTCCCCCATTGGAATGAAAAAAGTGTGACCTCTGGTCTGTAAACATCCATGTCAGTGTTCCCCTTTTGAAATATAACAAATGGAAATAGATCACAAAAGCATTTAGTGTTTTCAGTTTGTGCAATCATTCTACTTTTCTTTTGAACCTGAGGTAGAGAACTAAAACTTGAGTAGTCAAAAAATCTTGTTGGTTTTTGACTTAATACTATAACAGGGTTCATAAATAATAATGCTAATGAAGTATTATTAGTATTAATATATTAACACTAATAGGTTAATGACTATTTATTCCCCAGGGAAAATGGTTACTAATAAGGGAAATTAACTGAACTATCAATGTAACAAACTGTCATGTAATTCATCTGATTTTACAGGTGGCCTGACAAAAGCAGGTCTATTATTTTGGTCTGTGAGATCGGATCGTACTGGATGCACACAGAAACATTCAGGAGCTACGCTAAAGAAACTTCTTGTCAGCTCTGCCCACGACATTTATTAATAAAAAAGCTTAGATACTGGATCGTTACATTAGATTCATCAGAAATAGGGAGTAAAATCGCTGTGTCTGAAGTTATTAAAATCTTTGTTTGTAGAGGGATGCAGATAATTCACATTGTAACAGTCAGCTCTCTATTTCTATTTATTGTCTATTTCTCGCGCTCTCTCTCAACTGAAAAATTAATGTAGCTAAATGTTGTAATTAATTCATTAAAATAGTCTAATGCACAGCTAGCTGTGTCTATCTCTTATGTATTCGCTCTTTTAACAGCAGTTTTTTTTTACAGCAAAATATTTAAATGCTGCTCCGGTCATTCTTGATGTACCCAAAATGCTCCCACGCTATTGACTTCAGGAATTTTTCTGGAGGAAATAAAGCTTTGCTTTGTTAATCTAGTGTGTAGTAGCTTCTGTGTCTCTGATAAACATGGCACTTTAAGATAATGCACCGGTGGTGTAACTTTGTTTTCGTTGCGCACAAGTTGCAACTGTTCTGTTCCGTGCAACAAAAACACTCGGTGTAACTAACCTTGACGTTTTAAAGCACAGTTCATCATGAAATCGATCAATAGCTGCATCCCTAGTTGTGTTGCTGTCTATGTAGGGTCAGAAAGCTCTCAGATTTCATCAAAAAGATCTTAATTTGTGTTCTGAAGATAAACAAAGATCTTTGGTTTGGAAGAATGGGGTGTGAATTCCTATTGAAGGAATTTTCATTTTTGGGTGAACTATCCCTTTAATCTTTACAGCCAATTTCCAGAGCTAAATAATGTGGGTTTTCAGACTTTAAAACTTACTAGTGCTGGAGAAGCTGGTGGGCGTAGCCTGCATGGCTTCACGCCTGTAGTCCCTGTCTTTAGGGAAGCTGTTGACAACTGCAGCCGTCTTGGTTGCCTCCTTCTGCCTTTGCTCTCTGAAAAAGGAAGTTGTTCACAAATGATACTGGCATTCAAAAGGAAACAAAACCGCATCAGCTTTAAACACATGACCCGCACAGCAGGCAAAAAAAAAAGCCTCACAATGAGACTAGCTGTCACCTCTCAACTTTCTGCAAGTCACTTGATAAGTGGAATTTGTATAACATTTTCATTTCAGCGCACCTGTTATGGTTCCAGCATTCATTAAGGGAACAAAATCATGATAAGACAGTGTGATCAACAAATCACAAAGACTGCCATTTCATTACATATGTATTCAAAATGTAATTTATTACAGCTTGTTCTGCAGAAAATGCTGCTCCAGACAAACTCTTCACTGCATGTTCGGTGAGTTTAAGGTCATATAACATTAGGGTTGTGCTGATAGATGATAGTGTTGTTGTTTCGACGATAGTCAGAGAACTCGACATAAGCAAGATGATATTAGGGTCATTGTCCTATTAATGTATTAGATTATAATAATAATAATAATTACTATACTAGTTTTTTTATTAGGCAGCTTATTATAATTCGGCTATCAAACTAACCAGCTTTTTCACTTCAGCACCGCATTTCACACACACACACACACACACACACAGAAGCGCAGGAGGATTAGAGCCTGTAGTTGCTGAAGTTGTCCGCTTTGACTCGGATAACTCGTTAAATCCATGAAATGAAAGAGATGGAAAACGAGGAGTTGATGACCCACACATTTAATGGCTGATACACAGCAACGCACTCTTCTCATACATGAGAGATTAACTCTTTCTTGGCGTTACAAATAAAGTAAAGATAAAATAATGACAAGGCAGCAGAGCAAATTTATCATCCATAGTGGATCTCATTAGTCCTTCTCTTAAAGACTGATCACTTAACTTATAACACTCACTATGTGGTGATGACGTAGAAGGACTGCGTGAGAACCACTATGGATAAGTTCATTCTGCCGCCTTATTTTTATGCACAACGCACTATAATGTGATGCATGCAAAATACATTGTTTCGTCCGTTACAAAGTATCCATCCACAAACAGACGTACATCTTCTGCAGATATAAGGTATCTCATTGCAATTTAACAAGTAATCTGAACGGCCTATATTATGTGTGCGCAATATTTTAAACGAGCCCTCACTGAGTTTAATGCCACAGTTATGTCAGAATGCATCTCATGTTTGTTTCTGTGGCGGTGCGTCGAGTTCGTTATGAGGCACGTGGTCCGGAGCGCTGTATGACTGATGCATCAGTTCAATTCAACTTTACTCCAAATATATGAACTTAACTGTTTTTAATACTTTATATTTAACGTGTTTGTTTATGCCCAATATTGGTGTTAAACTGCTGGACTTTGAATGAAATCTACTATTGATTTTCACTGTTGATTGATTTTGCAGAAAATTTTGACTGATAACTTCCATGCGCAGATGCGGCAAATTTGTCACAGGACGTGCGATATGACAGCTACGTCTGACTATGTATGAACTAGCCGTTTAAAATACAGTATTTTTATATTTAACGTTAGTTTATCAGTATGTTTTAAAGTATTTTTTCAATTATTGGTGATTCCATAGGCTCTCTCTCACGCACCTGCCCGGTTTAAAACACCAAATAGTTCTGCTATGACAATAACCACGAGTCTCTCTCTCTCCACCCATGCACGATAAGATCATGTTTCATCGATCTCATGGGCTGACGATATGACGATATGAAAAATTAACATATCGCCCAACACTACTTAACATACATATGGGGTTGCAACATAATCTTCCAAACTGTAATGAGAAGCACTTCTAAACCGGCTACCGGAAACAAGAGAAAAAAGTTTGATGGTTTAATGTTTGATAACGAAGAAAATAAGATATCACAATAATCGCCTTTATGGATTGTACAGTTGTAATGTAAAACGATCATAATTTTTTGTATGTTTGTTAACTTACAAGTGAAATATTACAATCATTTCTTATTCCATTTAAAGAGGTTTCACTTTTCCATTTAAAGAGGTTTCCATTTAAAGAGATTTCACTTTTTTAACATTCGTTAGTTTGTAATGTTGCTGTTTGAGCAAAAAGAATGTCTGCAAAGGTACGAAGCTGAAAGATCAATGCAAACGGAGATAGTCTTTCAAAATTCTGGCAGTTTAATGCCTACAAAAATGGCTGGTAGGGACTACAATGAGTTACTTCTCGGGTTTGTGAGATAAACCCCGCCCTGAACGCACATGCTGGAGATATACTTTTAATCACAGGAGCGCCTTTACTGCCGAGATGCACATGAAAATCGCATTCAATATTTTGCACAGCCCTACTGCACGCATCCCGCATTCTAACCAGAGGTACTTCTCCAAGTTTATGTATATGGCGATTCACACAGGTTTCTGTTACTCTGCAGCGTTGACAACCCAAAAAGGCTACAATAGTCCAAAAATAATCACTTATTACAAATGTACCGTAGTGATTTGGGATAAGACAGAAAGGCGGTTTTGTAAATTAATTTATGATGTACTCGCTCATTATATATATTTATAACATTTTAAACACAGAAAAACTTAAATGGTTTTGCATTAACATGTTAGACTACACCCCATAAACACAATCAAGCATTGAAAAAAAAAAAAGTTATATTGATATTTATATTTAAAAATTGAAAATTGATCACCTGATGTTTATGCAGCAGCATGTATTTGTGTATTATTAGTGTATAATTAAGCACAATTTGAGCCTGAGCTGAGGGGTGAAAGTGTGCGTTTAATACCTCTCCAACCACTCTTTAGGTTTCTCCCACTGAGACACCTCCGTTCTGCAGTTGTAGTAGTACTTCTTCCCTGAAGAACTGATGTGTTCAGACCAATCATCTGCCGGCTCAGATGGCTGAATAGAAGGAAAACAACAGGTGTGAGCACTAGAACCACTGGCATTTAAAGAGACAGGAGCTGTTAAAGGCATGACAGAGGGACAGGTGAAGGAAGATAAAAAGGAGAGTTGTATGGCAACAACAAAAACAACAAAAGGAAAGACCTGAAAAAGGAAGACAATTCGGGTGTTTGTTGTTTTTCTTCTGATATAAGGAAAGGTCAGGGGTGCTCCGATTAATCGGCTACCAATCACAATCGACTGATAATCGCTCTGGGATGATTGATCGGAAGACTCTAAAAAGGCAGATATCATAAAACCGATCTCAAGTTGATGACATGCCTGCAGTGAGAGGTTTGGCATGACATGACACGGTCTCAGTCTCTGTCCAGCACGGGTGAACTGCACTGTAAGCGAGCTGCATGCTGCACAGTCCACACAGGAATTGTCACTTGCACTATCGAGGCAGTGTCGCATCGTCACTGAAGTTCATAAATTGCATTTTTTCTTTTTAGTTCTTGCCAGTGTTTAAACCATTCAACGCTCACACCCTTTCTTGAAGACCATGTGCGCATGCACACCTGCACACACACAAATAATGCCAGGTTCACAGGTTGCGGTGCATATTTTTTCCATGCTCATGTTAATGGATTAAAGCGTTCACACTGCACACACAGTTGTGTGGTCTGGCAGTGCATTTCAGGAGCAGTGCGTCTGCAGCAGTGCAGAGATCCACACAGAGTCTATTTTTGCTGTGATGCATGCACTTATTAAAGTTACAGCGCATTGTTTGCGGTAAATATGAACATGCATTGACACAAAAATGCATGTAATTATAGTCTACTGTGTTTCACAGCCAACAAATAGGCTATGGCTTTTTGGCTAGGTTTAAATGAAAAGAGCACTTTCAGATAAACAAGGCAATCATTTTTAAGTTCTTAAAGAACAGGATTGTTTGTAATAAACATTTAAATGCAAAAGAAAAGGCAAGTAGAGCTGAGCTGTTTCTTTCAATGGTAAGTTTTAATTTAGAATGTTTGTGATAACGTAAGAAAAGTAGTTTGTGTTTTGCTTTAGCAACTTAATATATAAAAGTAAATGCAAAAGTAAAAAGCACTGAATAATTGCTGAAAGTTTGTATTACTGTACTGTGTGAAAGAAGAATCAATGTTGATTTTAAGTAACAATGTTTTAAAATTAAAATAATGGATAAAATGTGTGTTTGTGTTAAACAGCCATGGATCAGAAGCTGACTCCTGTGTGACAGCACAGTCCATACTGCTTCTGTACAACACATGGACTACATACACACTGCAAACAACCTCACATACAACTCACAAAATCAGGCTTGCGCTGTGTAAGATATTGTGCAACAATTACACGATTGTAAAAAAAAAAATGATCAAACATGATCAAACATTTAGGTGAGATAAATATATATTTGAAAAAATGGCCCCCTCCACCCATCAAAAAATTAAATAAAAAAAACTCACAAGAGTCACCTAAATAAGGAATTATTTTCAAAAATGAGATTCAGGCCCTGAATAAATGTTTAAAAATATTGATTGCACCATCACAATAAATTATTCTACATAATAAAAAGGCTTTAAAAAGATCGGATCGGCAGAGAATGCTTTCTGTGATCGGTCTCAAAAATCCTGATCAGAGCACCCCTAGGAAAGGCTAAACAGAGTAACAGCATGAGGAAGTTTAAAATCTAGAACAAGACTGGAAAGAAAAGAGAGAAAATTAGAACATTAGAGACAGACAGATGGAGTGTGCTGAATCCTGATGCAAGCGTGTGTAATATTTGATGAGGTGGAACTCTGCGCATCACCCTTCCAGGATGCCTATTTAATTTCTGTGCCACTAGCATCACCATCCGGCATTGCAAAAATAATAAGTTTCTTGAATGCTTCCTTCGTCAGCCAAGGGGTCACAGTATGGATGGTTAGCATGGCCTGGTTAACTCCTCCCTTGAGTCAAAATTTCTCTCCCTTTGATGGTCATTCCAAATAAGACATGTAGTCTGACTTCAATTTTTCATAGCAATGCATTAATCAGGGTCCTGTGGCAGAATGTGGTGGAATCTACCTACAAATGCTGTAATGTCTATCTGCTAGTACCCTGAGATAGAAAGAATTTTAACATAAAAAAAATTAAATAAGTGAACAAATTAGTATTAATCAAATAGATCATATATTTTTAGTGACAAGTACACATTTCCATTGCCAACACTTAGTGTCAGATACCTTAAAGGGATAGTTCACCCAAAAATGAAAATTCTATCATCGTTTACTCACCCTCAAGTTGTTCCAAACCTGTATGAGTTTCTTTGTTCTGTTGAACACAAAGGAAGATATTTGGAAGAATGACAGAATCCAACAGATCTCGGTCCCCATTGACTTCCATCATAGGAAAAAATATATACTATGGTAGTCAATAGGGACCGAGATCTGTTTGGTTACAAACATTCTTCCAAATATCTTCCTTTGTGTTCAGCAGAACAAAGAAACTCATACAGGTTTGTAACAACTTGAGGGTGAGTAAACGATGATAGAATTTTCATTTTTGGGTGAACTATCCCTTTAAAGACATTGCTATTGCTATGCCATTGCTACACTTTCTATGCTATGACTGCTCCACAGACTTCCTGTTGCAAATTTTGCTCACACACACACACACACACAAACCTGGAGATGGACATGGACACACACACACACACACACACTCTCACTCACTCACTCAAACACACACACAAACCTGGAGATGGACATGGACACACACACACACACACACTCTCACTCACTCACTCACACACTTAAACACAGGCTCACACACTCAAACATTCAAAAAGACTCACACACACAGACTCAGACACACACAGGCTCACACACACACCAAACTGGACACACACAGACTCTGACACACAAACACACACAAACCTGGAGATTGAGGTGGACAAAAACCAATACACACCAACCTGAACCTGGAGATAATAATAATATAATGTCTAGTCTGGTGGCTGTGATATATATAAACCTACCAACGTCTGATTTTTGGAATGACTGATCGTGAGAGAAAAAAAAAAAAAAAAGACGTTTTAGTCGCATAACATCGGTTAATGGAAACGCCGTCATTTCGCAATAGTTGTTTATCGATATTTAGAAAAAAAAAAAAAAAAAAAAGTTTTGCGCGAATCTGTAATGGAAATGCGACAGCGCTTAACATAGACTAACTTCTCAGAGTTATGTTGAGCAACAGTATTCATTACTAACCATTCAACTCCGGATTGATTCTGGAATCTTCGATGGGGGAATAAGCAATAAGCAACAATCCGTCCTCTAACTAACGCATGGTCATGTTTTGATTCAGATCGTAATCGAAGAGGAGGGGCTAGTCGTGCGTGCCTCCGTTGTCAGTTTGTGAGAGGGAGGGAGCAAGCAGCGCGCAGCTCTACAATAAAATACAATTGTACCCATATTAAATAGTTTAAAAATCTGAATCAATCCATGGCGGTCAGCGTTGATATTGTGGCGGGCCGCCACAAAATAATGAATGTATGGGAAACCCTGTGCTTTCATTTAGCGAGGATGCATTAAATAAATATATTAGGGATGGGACGGTATGAAAATTTAATATCACGATTATAGTGACTAAAATTATCACGATTATCAATATTATCACGGTTTTGTTGAAACGAGATGAAAGTGTTCAAAAATAGTTGATGCTCACACTGAAAACATTTCAGCAAGTTTTATATTTAATAATCAACAAACAACTAATAAAACAAGCAACTCTATGCACTTAATTTAAAGAAAGATTAAATTCTGTGGCATTTCCTTCCTTACAATGAAAAGTGTAGAAGCATAGAAAAGCATAGAAAAGTCACTGACTTTTGCCATTCCTTCTCGAAAAAAAACAAAAAAAACATTGTGCGCTGCGCTTGCGTCAGACTGTTGCTGGCTGGACATGATTTAATAGGGAGTTATTAAAACCGCGATAATCAAACACGGTTTTAATGAGAATTCATTTTTAAACGATATTACTAACCTTCAGCACATTTTATCACGGTTATCAATAAAACCGGTTATCGTCCCATCCCTAAAATATATATATATATATATATATATATATATATATATATATATATATATATATATATATATATATATATATATATATATATATATATATATATATATATATATATATATATATATATATATATATATATATATATATATATAAATAAATAAGGGATGGGCGTTTTCCGCAAATATCACATTCGAATATTTGAGCTCACAAAAAATGAATATTCATTTAAATTAAGTTTAATGAGACCAACGTTATTTTTCAGCAACATTTATTGTTTCCTCATTTTGAACAAGCTTACACACAAACTTGAACATTACACATCGTGTTTTGTAGCTGAAAACCTTTAACAATGCGTGCAAACAAACAAAGGTACAGATTAAAAGCAAAAAAAAAAAAGTGAACAAAGAAAAAACGTAAAGCAGCCTGCAGCAATTAGGCTATTGTAGAACGTAGCCTACACTTAATTTTGAAACTTTTAAACTGTCAGCAAATCTTGTTTGCTTTTTTTTCTTTTGTTTTACATGTTCTTGTTAAGAAATACGGGCATGTAAACATGATCAGGGGAAAGTTGGGTCATTAGTCTTAACAATAAGGCCGGCCGCGGAGAAAACGCGCTCTGACGGCACAGCCATTGTCGGGACTCACAAATAACGCTGTGCTAAGAGAATAAGTTTTGTGAAGCGCTTCGTGTTTTAGTTTCACCACTGAATGGGATCCTCATCTGGTGGAATACATGGCTCCAGCAAGAACTGTTCCCACTCGTCTCGGCTGAACTCTCTGTAAATCATCGCTGAAGAACTGGCTCAGCCTTTTCCGACGAGTGGGCATTGCATCCTCTTCATCGTTGGTGGCAGCGGCTGCATCCGCACCACTCGCATCAAGGAAAGTGTTCTGATAATGTTCAAAAAAGTTTTTTCTTTTCTTACTTCTCTCATGTTTTCATCGAGAAACCTGAGATGTTTGTACCGAGGGACTAGGGCAGACGCGAGAAGAGGAGTTTTCACTGCATTCTCCAAGTTAGCGGTGTTTATTCGTTGCTTGAGAGATGCCGCAACACAATGTTCTTGAATTCGGTCACTTTCTGTGATTCTCCACGGCATATAGCAGTTCTTAGGGGCCGTTCACACATCGCGTCTTTTGCGTGCTCAAGTTCGTTATTTCCAATGTAGGTGCACGGAATGCGGGCTCATAATGGAAGCGAATGGGTGCGACGCGCCCGTTTTTTCCAGACGCGTCCGCACCGCATCGAGTTAAAAACATCTCAACTTTTCAGAATGCCGCAAGCGCACAGCAGGTCATGTGCCAAGATGAAGGAACAGCTGATCATAGCTGTATATGGATTGCCATTTTGAAATAAATTTAGTAGCAGTAGTAGCATAAATTTTGTGCTGCAAATCCATTTATCCTTTGCTGAAATTTCCGCTTCTTCATGGAGAGCGCGCGTCATTGTTGCTTAGCAACGGCAGACGACTCAGGAGCGCTTCTGCCAGAGCGCTTTGGAGAAGGAGAAAGCAACGCGTTTTTAGGCGCGATATGTGAACGGCCCCTTATTCATTCATGAATTATTTGTTGCATGCATACATCTTCAAATATGCCGTGGAGAATCACAGAAAGTGACCAAATTAGGTTTTATTGTGAACTTATTTATTTAATTTTTTTTTGTGAAATTCGAATATCATTTTTATTTATCGAATTAGAGCAGAACGAATATTCGAATGTTCGACTATCCGTGCACACCCCTAATATATATATATATATATATATATATATATATATATATATACACAACCCGAATTCCGGAAAAGTTGGGACGTTTTTTTAAATTTTAATAAAATGAAAACTAAAAGACTTTCAAATCACATGAGCCAATATTTTATTCACAATAGAACATAGATAACATAGCAAATGTTTAAACTGAGAAAGTTTACAATTTTATGCACAAAATGAGCTCATTTCAATTTTGATTTCTGCTACAGGTCTCAAAATAGTTGGGACGGGGCATGTTTACCATGGTGTAGCATCTCCTTTTCTTTTCAAAACAGTTTGAAGACGTCTGGGCATTGAGGCAATGAGTTGCTGGAGTTTTGCTGTTGGAATTTGGTCCCATTCTTGCCTTATATAGATTTCCAGCTGCTGAAGAGTTCGTGGTCGTCTTTGACGTATTTTTCGTTTAATGATGCGCCAAATGTTCTCTATAGGTGAAAGATCTGGACTGCAGGCAGGCCAGGTTAGCACCCGGACTCTTCTACGACGAAGCCATGCTGTTGTTATAGCTGCAGTATGTGGTTTTGCATTGTCCTGCTGAAATAAACAAGGCCTTCCCTGAAATAGACGTTGTTTGGAGGGAAGCATATGTTGCTCTATACCTTTCAGCATTCACAGAGCCTTCCAAAACATGCAAGCTGCCCATACCGTATGCACTTATGCACCCCCATACCATCAGAGATGCTGGCTTTTGAACTGAACGCTGATAACATGCTGGAAGTTCTCCCTCCTCTTTAGCCCGGAGGACACGGCGTCCGTGATTTCCAACAAGAATGTCAAATTTGGACTCGTCTGACCATAAAACACTATTCCACTTTGAAATAGTCCATTTTAAATGAGCCTTGGCCCACAGGACACGACGGCGCTTCTGGACCATGTTCACATATGGCTTCCTTTTTGCATGATAGAGCTTTAGTTGGCATCTGCTGATGGCACGGCGGATTGTGTTTACCGACAGTGGTTTCTGAAAGTATTCCTGGGCCCATTTAGTAATGTCATTGACACAATCATGCCGATGAGTGATGCAGTGTCGTCTGAGAGCCCGAAGACCACGGGCATCCAATAAAGGTCTCCGGCCTTGTCCCTTACGCACAGAGATTTCTCCAGTTTCTCTGAATCTTTTGATGATGTTATGCACTGTAGATGATGAGATTTGCAAAGCCTTTGCAATTTGACGTTGAGGAACATTGTTTTTAAAGTTTTCCACAATTTTTTTACGCAGTCTTTCACAGATTGGAGAGCCTCTGCCCATCTTTACTTCTGAGAGACTCTGCTTCTCTAAGACAAAGCTTTTATAGCTAATCATGTTACAGACCTGATATCAATTAACTTAATTAATCACTAGATGTTCTCCCAGCTGAATCTTTTCAAAATTGCTTGCTTTTTTAGCCATTTGTTGCCCCCGTGCCAACTTTTTTGAGACCTGTAGCAGGCATTAAATTTTAAATGAGCTAATTAAGTGGATAAAAGTGTAAAATTTCTCAGTTTAAACATTTGCTACGTTATCCATGTTCTATTGTGAATAAAATATTGGCTCATGTCATTTGAAATTCCTTTAGTTTTCATTTTATTAAAATTTAAAAAACGTCCCAACTTTTCCAGAATTCGGGTTGTATATATATATATATACACACATACATATACATACACACTCATATACACATACATATTTAAAAAAAATAAAAAATAACACATAAGCATAAAATATATACATATATATATATATATATATATATATATAAGCATATTTAAGCATAAAAAAAAAAGTGTAATACTGCTTTAAACTGTTGTAGTAAATTGACATTTTATTCTCCAAAAACTTATTTAAAACCTTAAAAGTAGACATTTTACTTACATTTAATGTGCTTTCTATGGACACAAAATCACTTTTTTACATTTCTTTTGATGCAGACATGCGGATCTTAACGTCTTTGACCCACATACACACACATATATATACACAAACACACATATACACACACATAGGAGGCACAAGGAGAGTAATCAAATTTAGTTTCTATGCCATTTCAATACTATAAGTATTTAAATTTTATGCTGGCTCACCAAAACAATCTTGGATTTATGAAGAGAGCTGGCACAAATATTAGATCCATTCATCAAATATGTCGAAATGAGCTACTTTTCAACATGCTTCACAAAACGACCCCTCAATATGACTATGGCTTGGCAGTCTATTTTTAGACTTTAGACACTGAATTCAATCCAAATTGCATCACTGATGAGCAAAATACCCTGCTTTAAATGTTTTTTCAATGCTGTAGTTATTTTTTAAAATCCCAATTATACTGAAACCAAACCATGTGACATCAATATTTCAAAACCTTCAATGGAAAATGTGATTCTTAAGGCAGCTAAAGAACAGAAATTCCTCTCTCTATTCTGGTAAAGGTGCACTGTGCCTTGCATACAGCAAGGGGACAGATGGTCAGCACACAGGAGGGTTGCCACACAACAGCCAGACAGGGGTGCCAGACAGCACATTTAACAGCAATCTCGAATTTCAGCCAGGGATAATTTTTTTAGATCCAAATAATGGGCCATAAAATAGTATGCCACTTATTAGAAGTCTGAAATATTTAAAGCAAATCTGCCAGGATCATGTTTTCTATTTTGACTGCATTGATATTAAATTAATGCATTTTAATTGATACTTCCAGTAAGACATTTATTCAAAATGATTTATGCAAAACTAATTGCACAAATAACTATTAGGCTATTTTAAAATGGTCTGATTTATCCATTGAATAACAGCCTGTTTGTGCCAAAGGGTTAGTGGTGTATGTGAACGTGGCCTTGTTGTGTGTGTGCTGATTGCGGCCTCATTTGAAAATGACTAGTTAGAGGACATTGAGACTTTGGTACTTACAGTGTCTGATGATTTGTTGGGATTTGAATGAGAGTTGGAGCTATGCAGAGAGCTGTGGTTATGGGAGTTCTCTTGAGGGGATATACTGGTCCCTGAAAGATAAAACACACCGAAATGTAAACAAACCACTTATTTCTTTACATTCCATTGTTCTGCATAACTATAAAACTACATAGACAATCCCATAATTCACTGCCATTTCCACTTCCTGCAAGATCATCATGTATGTATATCAATGATGCTTATAGCACTTGAGCTATATCCTGCTGTACGATGCTGAGACATGAACACTTCTGTGCCTCTCTATCAGTTGCTGGCTTACTTTGATTCATTAGTGATTTCGGTTTGACCTGCACCAACTCCATTACACAGATAATACAAGCTCTCAAAGACTCATCTTACAAGTGTTTGTATTGAATTGACTCAAAGAAGAGATTGAGAATGTAAATGACAGACATAGTGAAGTGAATATAAAAAAATAAATAAAATTTAAAAAAAAAGAGGTCAAATGATTTCTACCACTGACTTGAAAGAATTTATCATCAAATGAGTGTTACAGCACTGTTTAAATATCCAGCAGTCAGTTCTTTAAAAAGCACCCAGAAGAGTGCAAACTAAAAGGTCTTACCACAATCTGAAGTAAAAAAAAAAAACGGTGAAATGAGTGTTTTCAGTGATTACTCATTTTGACAAAAATCTAATAATCAGCAGAGCCGGGGAGAGCTGAAGAACAGCGTAATGATTTTATAACACCAGACTCACACTCCTAAGGATACATCCGGCAAACTCATAAATCAGTTAACTACCCACAAAAGATAACTCAAACAAACATGTGGCAAACAAACACATACTAGGCTTTAACTGATGACCAGTTCAGTGAGAATCAGACTATTCTAACACTGTAGTATTTAGGCGAGACCCACAGACTTCTGGCTTCCTGATTACTGAAGGAGTAGTACAGTCGTGGCCAAAAGTTTTGAGAATTACATAAATATTGGAAATTGGAAAAGTTGCTGCTTAAGTTTTTATAATAGCAATTTGCATATACTCCAGAATGTTATGAAGAGTGATCATATGAATTGCATAGTCCTTCTTTGCCATGAAAATTAACTTAATCCCAAAAAAACCTTTCCACTGCATTTAATCATTGCTGTCATTAAAGGACCTGCTGAGATCATTTCAGTAATCGTCTTGTTAACTCAGGTGAGAATGTTGACGAGCACAAGGCTGGAGATCATTATGTCAGGCTGATTGGGTTAGAATGGCAGACTTGACATGTTAAAAGGAGGGGGATGCTTGAAATCATTGTTCTTCCATTGTTAACCATGGTGACCTGCAAAGAAATGCGTGCAGCCATCATTGCGTTGCATAAAAATGGCTTCACAGGCAAGGATATTGTGGCTACTAAGATTGCACCTAAATCAACAATTTATAGGATCATCAAGAACTTCAAGGACAGAGGTTCAATTCTTGTAAAGAAGGCTTCAGGGCATCCAAGAAAGTCCAGCAAGCGCCAGGATCGTCTCCTAAAGAGGATTCAGCTGCGGGATCAGAGTGCCACCAGTGCAGAGCTTGCTCAGGAATGGCAGCAGGCAGGTGTGAGCGCATCTGCACGCACAGTGAGGCCAAGACTTTAGGAAGATGGCCTGGTGTCAAGAAGGGCAGCAAAGAAGCCACTTCTCTCCAAAAAAAACATCAGGGACAGATTGATCTTCTGCAGAAAGTATAGTGAATGGACTGCTGAGGACTGGGGCAAAGTCATATTCTCTGATGAAGCCCCTTTCCGATTGTTTGGGGCATCTGGAAAAAGGCTTGTCCGGAGAAGAAAAGGTGAGCGCTACGATCAGTCCTGTGTCATGCCAACAGTAAAGCATCCTGACACCATTCATGTGTGGGGTTGCTTCTCATCCAAGGGAGTGGGCTCACTCACAATTCTGCCCAAAAACACAGCCATGAATAAAGAATGGTACCAAAACACCCTCCAACAGCAACTTCTTCCAACAATCCAACAACAGTTTGGTGAAGAACAATGCATTTTCCAGCACGATGGAGCACCGTGCCATAAGGCAAAAGTGATCACTAATTGGCTCGGGGACCAGAATGTTGAAATTTTGGGTCCATGGCCTGGAAACTCCACAGATCTTAATCCCATTGAGAACTTGTGGTCAATCCTCAAGAGGCGGGTAGACAAACAAAAACCCACTAATTCTGACAAACTCCAAGAAGTGATTATGAAAGAATGGGTTGCTATCAGTCAGGATTTGGCCCAGAAGTTGATTGAGAGCATGCCCAGTCGAATTGCAGAGGTCCTGAAAAAGAAGGGCCAACACTGCAAATACTGACTCTTTGCATAAATGTCATGTAATTGTCGATAAAAGCCTTTGAAACGTATGAAGTGCTCGTAAATATATTTCAGTACATCACAGAATCAACTGAAACAAAGATCTAAAAGCAGTTTAACAGCAAACTTTTTGAAAACTAATATTTATGTAATTCTCAAAACTTTTGGCCACGACTGTATATCTTCTGTGATCTATAACAGTACACTAATAACAAATAATTTCAGAAAACTATAAACACTTCAGGTGGAAAAGACTTAATGTACAAGAAAGGTCTAGAAAGTCACACAGCAAGCACTAAGTGACCTGCAACTACCCCACACTACAGCACAAACCCTCACCAGGGCATTTTATCTGTGTGCTCAGACTGCAAGAAGCCCTTAGGCTACAGATAGTCCTCACTGCCTTGGAGAAGATGGGTCTGATGTGTTCAGTGAACAAGAGTATAAAGTCACTAGGAGCGTTGAAACTCAACCAACATACTATGTCTCCATAAACATTTAAAGACATTCAAAATCATCTACATGTACTCCTTAACATGGACAAAGAACACCTTTTGAAGATACATGCACAAAGTGTGCAGTCTCTCCGACTCGGGAACAAAAGACAAAAACATTTGTTAAATGTTAAATATTTTTTGTCCAATCAAATCCTCTTTATAAGAGATCATCCTTCCTCTAAATACCACTTGCAGCTGATCAGCATGTAGTGAATCTTTTTCCTCTAAGGAAAACGGTAGTGGTAGAGCCCTTTTAAATGTCCTAGTCCCACCTATACTTCCTGTGAATAAGAAATGCATCTTGAACCACAGGTTTCTTTTTCCATCCAGAAAAAAAAAAATGTGAGAAGCTATGACATGCACACACTCAAACTAAACTTTGGAGCGGTAGAACAAGTTTGAACTAGCTGCTATTCAGATTAGACTTTACGGAGAGACCGATAACCCTGTTTTCGATTGCTTTTGGTATATATGCCAAAAGTTGAAGAAAATGCATCATCTTGTTTCATTCTAGTTTTGTTCAAATTCATCAGAATGTAATGTTTTCAATTAAGCAATTTGTATTCATATTCACTTAAAACTCCATTCCCAATTTGTAAATCGCAAAATCAATCAATTTACCCTATTTTCAGTTGTTGTGTGAATAAAACACTGAAGATTATTTGTCGAGCACCTCCCACACAATAACTGCAACAAGTTCTGTGATGTTACTTTTGATAAACACACTCAGCTTTCAAATTCTGTCAATAATCAAATTCAAACAATCAATTTCAACAATTATTTTGACTTCCTTTAAACGTCACATGAGAAGGTATACTGAAAGATGGGGAACTCTTTGAAATGCAACCACAATGTTTCAACCACAAAAAAGCTACATTAAAAAAAAAAAAAAAACACAAAAAAAGAACGCTACAAAGAAACATTTAATTAAATGTATATGATATATTGTACATTAATTCATTAATTTTGCCTGCTGGTGATGATTAATGTATAACGTGATTAAATCTGTCAAGAGAAATATTTATGACAGCTACTGTATAAATTATTCTATTTCAACAACACATTGGAGTAGAAACGTTATTATATCATAAGAAAGGTGATATAAAAACTGCCGTATGTGCAATTTAAATGTTTGTATAAAATGCATTTGAGTGTTGAATGTTACACATAAAATACATAGCAATTGAATGTAATAATTTGGGCTCTGTTGTTGATTTTAACTTTTAATATTAGAGTAACGCACCAATTGAGAAGGTTCCCCGTGTAGTTCACAGAATAAGTTGAGAGATTTTCCTTAAGAAAAATGTTCATGTACCTGAAACATCCAAATGAATCAATATTCCATTGAATCGAGAGCCGAACTGAATCGAAAGCACTATATATATTCAAGTTGGAAACATGGCTCAGCTGATTTCAGCATTTATGCTTATTGCAAATGCATATAACACCAAATTGATTAATTTAACTTTCATCTTATATGTATAATGTTATCCTATTTAACAGCTTAAATTGCTCTTTAACAAGATACAGGACAAGACCTATATAACAGATCTGGTAAATATGAATGATAGATGCAAAGCTTTTACACCACCGAGATTCATAAAATGTAGCACAAAAAATAACATTCAATAATGGCACAGAGCCAGGCAACATATCAAGTAGATTCATTGCTTTTGAAGAATGAAATCAAAGTCTTTTTGAAAATAACTTTCTCCTAACTAATGCAACTTGACTTGTCCAACATCTAAATTTTAAACAGGCTAGAGTCCCTAGTTAAGTGAGATCTGAGACAGTGCACAGCCTGATGCATTTCAACGTAAACTTGTGGTCACTGTTCAGTTAGAGGATGCATTTATTTGGTAGCAATCTCATCATCTACTCGTTATTTAAATTAGAGTAGCAAATCAGCATTTAGTGATAAAATACAACTGCCTGTATATGTCGCAGCAGTTTATGGTCAAGACATCTTGTTATGCACATACATGAAAAACAGCAAATTTGCTGAAAAGGAATGACATGGTTTTATCTGAAGTGACAATAATATCAGGCATTACTAAAAGCATGATAACTAAAAAAATAACAATAGTTTTAATAATCACCACAGCTAGGAATAATTGGATTCGTTTACAGTTGATGTTTACAGTTAAAAACAACCAATCAGAACCCACCTGACTTTAACAAGCTCAAACATTTAAAGTAGCAGACAACATAACTGCAGCACTTGCTTATAATTTACAGAATGTTATCGCTTGTTGGTGTGAATTAGTGTTAATTTTGTCAGACGAGACGACACGAAATATGTTCGTCAGTGACCTTTTTTTCATGACTAAGACGAGGCGATGACAAGACTGCACCACTGTCCATAAACACTGACTAAGACTAAATTAACATGCATTATTGTTGACGAAAAAAGACGAGACTAAATTGTTTTGTATGAAATAAAAACTAAGATAAAATCTCTCTTCATTTTCGTCTACAATCATCTCTGCTTTTTCATCAGCTGTTACGCCTTCACCTAAAATATTCAGAACGAGTTCGCGGCTTCGCGCTGTTGCTCAAGCTGCGCAGGCTCTTTTATTGTACATGACAGCTTATGTCCCGATGACAGGTCTGTGCATTACAATTAAAAGCAGTATCAATAAATAAAAAAAATGTGATCAGGTTAATCATTTGTGAATGTGTCTCCTAAATCAGAAATTGAAAACCAGACACGTTTAACATTAGCATTCAACAAAAATTATTTTGACAAAGTGTATTTTGTCAGGTAATGATGACATATAACCAATGTTTGAGATATGTGAAACACTTTTTTTACTGAAATGTTTATCAGTAATAATCTCAGTAATGTGTGATTTAAAAAAAAAAAAAAAAAAAAAAAGACTACAATTTTTTGACTAAAACTAGACTAAAATGACGAGACTTTTAGTCGACTAAAACTTGACTAACAAAAAAAGATATGTGAATGACTAAAACTAACAAGGACATTTGGCACAAGACTAAGACTAAATAAAAAATAGGTGATGAAATTAACACTAGTGTGAATTTGCCTCACTTCAATCAGTGACTTGCCGTACTAAGAAATAATCAATATTAACTTTTGAAGAAGCAAAAGAAATATAAAATTCAATATTGTTTGTATATCAAATCTGATGATGACAGCGAAACTCAACTAAGCCTGTTTTTGCCAGCATGCCATTGCAACATTCGATCAAACAAAATCATAAGTTTGGAACATGTTTTTTTATTTATACAGCAAATAGCAGATAGTGTTTTAAGGGTGCATTTGGTGACATTTATGGCACAGACTTAACCTTTTTTTTTTTTTACTGAAACCTTTTAAGACGTGGTCTGCTTCTAGCAATTCTTGTACATTATTTCATGATGTCCATAACTCAACAGATGGTAAAAATATTTGGTAGTGTGGGTACATTTTATGACCACTGTTTCTATTTACAGCTAATCTTACTGCTAATCAATCTTACATGCTGCATGGCCTATAAAGTGTTCAGAGATACTAAGGTTGAGTTTTAAAGGGATAAAGAACCCAAAAATGATCATTCTTTCATCATTTACTCATCCTCATGTCATGCAAAACCTGTATGGACTTTTTCATCTGCGGAACAAAGATACTTTGAAAATGCCTTTTTTGTTTTCAATGGTCACACAACATTCTTCAAAATATCATCCTTTGTGCTCTGCCGATGAAAAAAAAAAATCATACAGGTTCAGAACAACTTCAGGAAGACTAATCAGAATTTTAATTTCTTGGTGAACTATCTTATGGATCATACATGTGTCTAAATGTTTAGCAAACTGAACAAAATCATTCTAGCAAAACTGAAAAAGAAAAAAAAACTCAGAATGTTGCCAATACCAATAGCATTCAGCAGATCTTGCTAAAGAAGCAAAAATAATTTTGCAGGAAAACAGAATATTTTAATGATATGGAAATAATTCTCAAACTAGCACAATTTCTTATTTCAGAAATTTGTGGTCTTTTAAGCCTCGCTTATTTCTGAACTATAAAACCGTCTTCAGATGTGGAATACAAAATAAGTCCTTTTGATGAACTCTTGCTTGTACCTAATCTTATAAGAATAAAATGTATAGAACCTGAACATGAGGAGAGAGAAAAATCACACTGTGCTCCAAGACCAAGCCTTACATTTTCCCGTCTGAAATGGCATCATTCATAAGGTTGCATTAAAGGTTACTAATTGAAGCTGGTACCATTAACGTAATTGTGATTTGATATTATATCTCTATACCCGAAAGACTGCAATCTGATCACTTTCTACAGAATGTATCTAACTAATGTTTGCATAGAAACAATTATGGACTAATTAAGACCGTGGTAAGATTTGAGTTATCGATCTAGGCATCAGTATCAGCCTCATATCTGTGGCTCTTATCATAGGATCAGTATGACTCCAGGTCTCCCCTCTTACCTCCTTCTCGCTCTCTCCCCCGGTGTGGATGGATGGCTTTTGCTCTGCCATGGCCGGTGCCGTCCATGTGTTTGTTTTCTGGGCTGTCTGATCTCCGCAGCATCTTGCACGGCGGAGTGGTGTCGGTACTGTCACGCATCTTCTCATGTCGGTGATCAGGGTGACTCTTGGATGAGTACTTAAGAGTCTGTCAAGACATGACATTCCTACATTGAACTCTGCTGCACAATTATTCTCACTCTCACACGTGCAATGTACATGAGAGCTGGTTTACAGCTCGTCTACAGTGGTCATTAACTACCTGACCAGCTCATTTGTTAATGGTCTAAGATTGTAAACCAGCTAATGACCAGCTAGCAATCATACTTAACAGCACGATTACGTTTGTCATAACATACTTTGTATGTCATTGCAAAACGAAGCACAGGAAAGCCTATAAGCATTATTCTCCCAGTCTTACATATTAATAAACATTTCTTGATGGTCTACAAGATAATTAAGCTCGTTTTATTGGGATTTGCTTGAACTCACTAGAAACCATAAAGACGACTGTTTATTAAAAAACAAACCGTACCACTAAATTCGCATTTTACGTATATAATCGTTTCTTTAAAGTAGCATAATTTAGATCATGAGTTAATAATTATAAACGTTATTATGATAGACATTTCGAAGTAAATCCCTGTGGCACACAGGCCTGAAGTAGCAGCTAGCGTGCTAACGTTTGCCTGTTAAAGTCGCTAGCGCTGTGAGCGCTTTTAAAACATGATAAATTCGACGGGCAGGCGACTTATGACAGCACAAATTTATGTTTGCAGTGTAATTTAAATGTGTGTGACGTTTCAAGCTGGACACTGTGATAACGAGGCACTTTTCGCTGTGTTTTACGCAGAGGCCTAAATTGCTTCGAAAGCCTGCGCTAGATTTACCCAATTTTTAATCTTATTTGTTTCAGATCTACCTGATAGGGCTGAGAATCCCTTCGGTCGGTGCACCTACAAAATAACACAAGAAAAAGAGACAGAGGAACAGTTAAAAAACAATCTTCACGGATAGTGGCAGAAATTGCAACAGCTGAATTGGCTTCCTTAAGTTTCTACTTATTTTGGTTTGGCTAAAAATGGCGGATTGTCAAAGCGGAGAAGGAAAATCGAAGTATAAAATAGAGTTCTTTACCCATCGCCGAGTCTTGGTTGTTTCCTTGCATACATTACCATCAATGCCGTGTTAGTGTGTGTGAAGTAGATGTGAAAGACGGGCGACTTAGTTTGTATTTGGAGTGGGCTATCGACGACCCGAACGCGTAAATTATTTCAATAGCTCTGGCTATTGGAGTCGCTCTTCGCCTCTGCTAGTCAGTAGAGCGCCCTCGGTCCATCTCCCACTCACACACACATATACACCGAAACTCTGCCCCTATCTACAGAACAGCGAAGCTCAGCCTTCCTCGCACACCTCAATCCGGGTCATTCCGGCGATCGCTTCGACTCGACTCGGCTACTGTCGGGTCATTTCGACCACTGTTCGAATCGATCTGAAGTAATGCATGAAGAAGGGACCGGTTTGAATCTTCGCAGTTTTTTCTTTTTCGAGTAAAAACACATTGTGCTTGACGTACTTACAGACAAGTCTGATTTAGGTTTCTCACTTCGCGCTTTACTACAGCTGTTAAGAAATACTGCGTTTCAGTCGCTGGAATTTAAACCCAATACTGACATCTACTGGACATGTTGAGCCAGTGCATGTGCATCATCATTGCTGAAGGTCCTGATGCAGTGTTACTCACTGAAACAAACGAGTCTGGGGAATTCTGGGAAAAGACACATGTGCGCGCACTTTTTGAATGGAACAAGTAACCAGAACACTGTTCAGAACCTTCAGAAGAACAAAGCCTTCTCTTTGGTTGATATATTGGCCTACTGAAAGAAAGAAAAAAGAAAAGAAAAAAAAGCATTCATGGCTCAAATCCCATGTTATGATTTTCTAACATAAAATAAAGTTAGCAGGAATAATCACATCAGCAGAGCCAGCAGCAATTACAACCGTTTTTTTTTTTTCATTTATTTGGTGAGGGTGGGGTGTTTATGTCTCATGAGTCTTTCCACTTTTAGAGGTGATTTGTGTTTGGTTTTCTATGCAAATTCTGTGCCAACTCTGCCAAATGTGATGGAGAGTGTGGGTGGACAGAAATTTGTATGCAGGTCAGGCATATTTTCAGTTGCATTAAAATCCGATTTATTCCAGATTTCAAATCCTTTCAAGTCACATTTATTTGTATAGTGCTTTATAATCAGTATAGATTGTTTCAAAGCAGCTTCTCAAGAGGTAAAAAGGAAACTTAAAAGTGAAAATGCAAGCAAAAAATAATCAAATATGAAATTACTTCAATTTCAGCTTGAAAGCAGTTCTACAGAATATAACTGTTATTAATCAGCTCAGTGTATTTCAGTGTTGATTCAATTTCAATTTACCTGAAACATTTAATTTAGCTATAAAGCTGCTCAAGAGAGGACAATGGTATCTATATTCATCTCAGTTCAGTTCAATGTTGATTCAATTTAGTTAAATTAAATTGTTGATGTTGCAAAGTTCATAGATATCAAAACTAACTCAATTCAGCTGTAAAGCCAGCCCAACAGAAGACAATAAAGTAATTATTCAGCTCCCTTTAGGTCGATGTTGATTTAGTTCAGTTCATTGTGTCAGTGTTGCAAAGTTGGTCAATTATGAAATGTCTAATAGGCAGCTCAGTTCAACTGTTTTGTTCTCACATGATAATGTAAGTACAGTCATATCACTAATTATCCAGTTCAGTTCAATTGTTTTGTTCTCATATGATAATGTAAGTACAGTCAAATCAATAATTTTTCATCGATGTTAATTATTTTAAGCCACCTAAAACATTAAACCAAAGCCTTTGCTTGTGCTTTGGGTCATTCTGTGCTTTTAAAGGCCAAAGATCTTTGCTTAAATTGAGATCCTCCAGAATAAGCTTTCATGCTTTGTGTTGTGGTTACATGGGTACATGTTTATAACATAATGCTGGTCTTTCGTATTTCTCCCAGTATGACAAAACAAGTGTTGTTTTTTTCGCAATGGATGATATTGTGTTCATGATTTGGCTAGAGCTTTTCAAGCAGCATCTTGGTCTTCATGTTGGCCAAACAGATATGCACTGTTTACAGTTGGGAGTCCCGAGTCATCTTCATCAAGTTATTGTATAATTAAGTAATTAACCAGAGGTGAATTTAAATGGACACATTAAGTACTATGCAAATTTTAATTTATTTTAATAACTGCATTTCATTTCCACTCATTTTAACACTTTCCACTTATTTTAACACTGTAGAGAGGACTGGGAAGAAAAATCCCATATGTGTTTTGATTTGACTAGATATTATGCACTCTATTCATGATCAGATGATAAGATTTTAGAAAAATTATGATTTCATTACGACGATTATTGCTAATTTATTAAATAAAGCTATAAATTATATAAGAAATATCCACAAGGTTTTAGGACTCTGTTAACACTCTGAAAGGTGCTTTACCTCTCAGCTTTCAATATGAGTGTTAGTTCGCTTGTTGAAAACACACTGTTTATTCTAACAATGAAAGCAGGTGCATCAGCACACTGATTGTCTGTGCCCTTTATCCTATAGATAAAGCACAGTTGGTGCCTTTTTACTTTTTCCAGAATCAGTTCTCTCATTTACCTGTGCAATAGTGCTGCAAGTCACGCTATTACTAATATAGGCTATTCTAAAATATCAACAATAAACCTTTGATCTTTAATTAAAGGTTTATTGGTGATATTTTAGAATAGAACTGTTCACCCATTGAATAGTTCACGCACAATTGAAAATTTGCTGAAAGATCTTATGAAAGAACAATATAGCCTACAAAGACTCAGATAAGAAGAGTCATGGAAAAGCCATGCAAACTGAACTTTGATTTAATATTCAACATTTTATAAGACTTAATTAGATGCGAGGATAAAAATGAACCCCTGCAGTTTGGAGTAGTTTAGTATGATTGATTCTTCAGAGGGTTTTGCTTTATGTCCTGAGAATCACTCATATTTTTTATTTGAACCAACAAAAATAACAGTGTAAAAAATATATATTACATTTGCTGAAAATGTACTTGCCCTCAGGCAATCCAATATGTACTGAACATATATCTGAACAGATTTTGAGAAATTTTGCATTACATCAGTTGTTCACCAGTGATGCACTGCAGAGAATGGGTGCCGCCAGAATGAGAGTTCAAACAGTTGATAAAAACATTATAATAATCCAAAAGTAATCTACACCACTGCAGATAACATCTTGTGAAATCAAAAACTGTTCTGTCAAACAAATCCGGCATTAAAGTTTTGAAGTTTAAACCATCACTTCTGTCCTAAATACAATCCCATAATCCATTATAATATAATAACATAATAATATCCCTTGTTTTCCTCTAACATTAAAATCCACTGATATATTTATTTAGAAATGTCTTGGACTGTTTTTGCATGTAAATGGTGCTTGGTCTGTGCAAAGTTCTCTTTTGATTCAGATTAGATTTTTATTTTAACCAAATAAAGCAATATTGTGAAAAGAGGACACATATTTTAGCTGGAAGCAAGAGTTTGAAGTAAAAAATGTCTTAATGATGGATTTGTTTATTAGAAACACACAGATTTTCACTTCAGAAGACATTGATGGACTGGAGTTGTCAGGAATACTTGTGGATTACTGTTGCTTTTATCGGCTGTTTGGACTCTCAATCTGACAGCAGCCATTTAATTTCAGTGGATCCATTGGTAAACAAGTGATGCAAGGCTACATTTAAGAAAATCTCTTCTGATGAAGAAACATAATTTACATTTTTGATGGCCTAATGATTGGATAAAGGTTTTTTTCCACGTTTTTTCCACTTAAATACTTTGTTGGTCTAAATAAGACATTCCTATGACCCTTGAAGAATCAGTCATGCTAAACTGCACCGTTAACACCATTAAAACCATTTTAACTAAGCCTTTGCTTCTTGTGCTTAGACAACCGAAGCCAGTGATGATTGGTATTGTAAATTGTAATTGGACGTACTGTTATATTATTATTTGTTTTAATTTGATTTCAATATAATGTAATGGCTGAACTTGAATTATATTATGAAGTATATATTTACTTTCAATGTCGTACAGTTCTTAGTGCAAATGTTTTCAATCTTATATGTCGACCACGAGGGGGCGCTGTAGTAATAGTGCTTAATGTAATGGTGTTGATTCCTAATTGCTCAAGTGTTAAATGGACATTTTGTATTAGCCTATTTTAGCCTATGTTTGAGTGTTTGAAGTGGCAAACAATTCTTTCTTTCTTACTCACCACTGCCTATAAAATTACAATAGTTCTTTGTTCTGAACAGATCAACTGAACATTTGCAGCCATGAAGCGTTCTCCAATTTAAACTTGTCAAACCAGTCTGCGATATAAATTTCCTCACAGAAGAAAAACAAGGAGAGAAACAGCAAGGACTAGCGTGTCGAGGCGGATCAAGTCAAGCTACTAGAGGTAGAAGGCAACATATTCAAATAGAATAAACCTGGCGGTCATGTGCTCTAGAACAGGAAAGACAGGTGTTCTCTCGTCTGACCTCCCAGATAGAACGATTCATTCATTCCTGGAAATTATCCATTAGAAAAGAACAATTTATTCAGCAAAAAATGTCATTATGATTTATTTACGTATGCGCTATCTTCCTGTAGACCTCTTGTAGTAAAGCATAATTTCGTAGAATAAAGGCAGGTGTGGCATATGATTGATTATGTGACCGCCAATCATATTTCAGGATTACATTTTAATCCCGCCTTTCTTTGGTTAACTGTCCAATCAAGAAACAGATTACTTCGGCTCGTCTGCCTCATTGAACGTAGATTGTACGACGAGGCGTTTTGCATGGAATGGGGAACAGTTTAGACTCGAAGAGCTACTCAAAGTCTGGGATATTTTACTCAATTAATATTATTGTTTTTTATTTTTGCCTTTTGAAAGCAGAGTAGAGGCAACTTTTATTCTCGAAGTGCCTGCCCAAGAAGCCCAAGGCGTCTTACTGGACTTCCCGAACACAACACACACAACCCGAGTGAGTAACGTAATAACTTATTTATCTTCAAGGGATCGCGAGAAAAACATTTAAAGCGTTGTTTATACATAACCGTGACTAAAAATCGTAAATGTTTAGTATTTGACGGCATTGTCAAAATAAGTTATTTTGAAAACTCGAGTATTGACTTCTTTCGTTGTTTTTGTGTGTCCTGTTTTGCTCTAGCCAACGGTCGGGTGCACTTGACAGCGCGAGCTCTCCGGTCAAGTGCATCCGATCGTTGAGCTAAACTGGACAAACAAAACCAATGAAACGAGCCTACTATCTTCGAGGCATGGAAGCGATCGGCTTTATTTCAGCAGATAGTGTTGACGCGGAGCTAGTCACCGGCATCAACGGGTAGGTTCAAACTCATCAGTCATCCTAAGTGCTCAACTGTTAGGGTTGGCTTGACATGCTCAATGAAGTATAATAAAGTGAATGTGTATCAGATCGTATATTTAATTTCACCAAGTGCTGCTGCTTCTGGGTTGACAGTAGTGAAGCCATGTGCTGGTCTCCGCTCTTTTGTTGTGAGACAAATTAGGTATGTTAGATAAACTATTATGTAACATAAGCTGTTACTTTAAATACTTGAATACATTGTCATAGTTTTCTTTTTCTAAATGTGGATATGTATTTAACAAATTTACAAACATTTAATGTTTGTAAATGTTCATAAATGTAATTCTCCCCCTCTAAATTATTTACATGAACACCAAAATTACACACACACTTTATAATCAGTCAATTTATTGTTATTTTGTAATAAAAGAACAATTAAATAATTTTTAAATTGTTTATTTTACTGAAGTTTCTTTATTTTTATGTATGTGTCTTCCCATATTCCCTTGTAATAAAAATAAATTTTATACTCCAATGAGAATAAATGTTATAGTCTAGATTGTATGTTTTGCAATAATATTGGGCATGCTGTAGTCTGTGACATTTCCCGACATCAGTTGATAAGGCCTCTTGGCAAAATGGAGAAAGGGCACACACCAGAATAAACTTTATTATGCATTGAGGCTTCCATACGATAAGCCCTCTGGGATCTTCATTCCCAACATCCCATTGAAATGTAAAAGCAGTGTTCTAGTTTATTCTCTGACCCAGAACAAATGTGAAATAGTCACATAAAGTATTCAAGTAATGAAATGACTATGAACACACTCTAACATTTGTTCAAATAGATGCTGAGAGTTTTCACGTTGTTGCTGCCCTGTGGGAAACACTGGAGACAGTGGTTTGTTGGAGAATTGCAATCTGCTGTGTCAGATATCGCTGCTCAGAAGTGCCCTGTCTGCACTCTCTCTGACTCCCCTCTTCTTGACCTCTTTACACACATTCACTCTCACTCGTCGTCTCGCAGTGTCAGTTGACAGTCTGACGTTACAATCCGTGTCCTGATCATTCCCTCTTTTGACGGCTGTAACCTTTAGAGTGCAAGTAATTAAACACGCGGGAACATAATGGGTTGTGTGACTTTAACTAAGGTCCTCAGGGATCAGTTATCATATCTCTTTTCTGAGTTTAGAATGCAGATAATTCCCTGTCCCTTTGGATTCCATGTCTAATGTGTACTGACAGGAGGGAATGTATTCTTTTGAGGTTCTGCAGGAATGATGAAATATGAAATACTGAACACATTCACTTGAAATAGAGAAGACATTTCTGGTTGGTTAAACTGAGGTGATGTGAATGGATCATTTCAGTTCATCACTTGTTTATGGGTCTGAAACAAAGCTTGTGTCTTGAAGTGGTCTTAGAGTTATCATCAAACTGTGATCTCATGGCTTTTAATACAAACATAGACTCATGGAATATTTACACTTGGTAGCTTAATACACTTTTAGTTTTACTGATTGAATCATTATCATGACCATGTTTAAATGCCCTCCAAGATGCATTTGAGCATAGAAAACATCAGGTGGTGGTTTGAGATTCATACAAGATGTGGCTCAGCCAAGTGTAAGTGCATCTGGCTGTTTAGGTTAGATAAACTTTAGTTCTCTCAAACATAGTTATGTTATCATACGGAAATTTAAGAAACCTGCAATCCACACGCAAGTAGAAGAACCTGTTCAACAGAAAATGTGCTGCCTTGTCTGGCTTTATGATAGACAAGAACAGCAGATTGCATTTGTGATTTTTTGCAGAGATGTATTTTAGTGGTCAATTTATAAATGCAACATAACTAGTCTGATTGTTCAAAGTGCTCGACATGACCAAATGAAAAAAAAGTAGTAGTTCCTCACTGTTTTATGTTTTGCTAATGCTATCAGTAACATTCTGTGTTTCACTCAAAAATTCCTAGTAAATTTCACAACTACAAAGAAACGGCAAGAAGTATTGAGGGAGAAGACATTTCCTATCAAAATAAGGCTTGAACATGATACACTCTCATGCACGGTTTGATGTAACCATGTGGCTCCTCAGTTTTTAGAGGCAGGGCATCAAACATGGCACTAGCTGATTCAGTGAGGTTGTCAGAAAGCCTTATCTGTGCAAAATAAAAGATGAGAAGCAGAGGAAGGACTGCATATGGATGCAGTAAATGTTGCTGGCAGAAGTCTTTGTAGTAGCAAGTTTCATTAGTCTGGTAACTGCTGTCTCTCTCTTTCTCTGTGTTTATGGAGGAGGTCATCTGAACTGGAGTGGTAGAACAGGTGTCTTATGTCTGGGTGTTAGCTGGCCCAGTGTGTGGCCCAGCATTACTGGCATTCCAGTGCTTTTGTTTCTGTAATGGTGAGGTCGAAGCTGAGGGAATAGAGGTCTTGGAATGTGATGCGAGAAGTTTTGAGCTGCAGCAAATACAGTAATAAGCTGCAGCAAATACAGTAATAAGCGTTTGCTTTAAATGACAGTTAAAATATCTAAAATGTATTATATATTGTTTTAATGGTTGGATTTACAAAAATGTAAATAATTGTTTAAAGCTTCCATTGGTCTGAAAAACCTATAGAAATAAAGGAATTGTTTTTTTCAGGCCTGTAAAAGTAAGATTATGTATTATATATTGCATATAAAAAATTTAAAAAAGAAAATCTATATATTTCTTTTTTTTAATTTGTTTTATATGCACTATATAATCCTATAATTATACAGTATTAAAAAAATAATATAGTCAATACATTTCTTATTATATTTGTTCATATGTATTCATATTTCCATATATATTTTCTTAGATGTATAATAAATGTATATTTATTATATATCAGGTAAGGTTACATTAACCAACTTTTTTAGGTTAGCTTTACAAAAGTGAAAATATTGTTTAACCATTTGCATGTTCCTGGGAAACCTAGAAATATAATATCTAGAAAACCTTCAAATGTGTTTGTCTTTTCAGGCCTGTTAGTCATGGATTTTTGTTGTACATTATTTTTTTGTCAATATATTTAATATGCAGTATTATAAAAAAAGGTTTCTTTATTTTCGTTAAAGCTCTATTGCATTTATTTTTTTTCCTATTTTTGTTTGTAAATGCATTTATTTCTACAATTAAATGTCAACTCATGTTTAAATTCCTGTGGCTGAATTTTTTTTTTATAATTCTCTGAATTTTGGAGCTTTATTAAAGCAAGTTTTACATTTTATAAGTGCGGTGGCCTTGGTTCCCCATCTTTAACTCAGAGGGAAGTAAGTGAACAGTTCGGCAGTTTAGAAAAATGTGGTCTGAAGTTCATACTCAGCAGAGCACCCTTAGCAATAATACAATTGTCATCACTAATTCTTGCAGTGTGTCAAAGCACAGGTGTTCATTTCAAAGACCTCTGCTGCTTTTAGACTATAGAGCATCTGAATCAGTGGTTCAGTTCTGCTGACATGTGCATTATACCACAGATTTGCTGCTTATTCCCCGTCTGGCCATCCTGTGTCTGTTATTCATTGTACACTAATACTTACAGATCAGAAAATGTTGCACTGGCATTGCTGTTTAACTGCCATTTCAGATCGAACACTGTGAGCTCAAAATCATTTTGGGAGCAGGAAAATAGTGGCAGACTTCATATATGTACTTCTGTACTGCAGACTGGTCTCTGCCTCTTCAGCACTTCCTGTGAAAGCTGAGCCCAGGCAGACTATAAGGAAGGTGCTTTTTGAGACCTGGAGGCTGATGCAACTTGTTTAATAAGCTCTTGAAAAAGAAAGCAGCATATTGTGAAGCCTCTGATGCCAGATACACATTATCAAGTTCAGGATTTTGTTCTGCTGGAAGCTGAAGCTTTTGGAGAGTTTAGTATGTTGAGATGAGCTTGTGTAACATTGGCAGAGATGTCACATATGTTTATATCCCAGTTTGTTTTATTGGTGAGTTTTCCCATGGACTGTTTCATGCATCATAACCAACATAATCTCTGCTCAGCACTACTTTTAATAATTTAGTGGTATCATGGTGAAGAATGGATGAACAAGATGAAAATAACCCAGTTACTCTGTAAATCTCCATTTGGGTCTATGGAATAGTTCAACCAAAAACAAACATTCTGTCATTATTTACTCATGTGTTTCCAAAACTGTATGACTTTCTTCTGCGGAACATAATTGAAATACATTTCCAAATCTTCAAAATATATTTTGTGTTCTGCATAGTCTTTGAATGACATGATGGCAAGTAAGTGATGACATTTGAGTTTTCATTTTAGGAGGATCTATCCATAGACAAACTCTTAAAGGGGGCATGACACAGTTTCACTCTATCTCATGTTAATCTTGAGTGTATAGAGTAACAGTTCATCCTTCATATCTCCAAAAAGTCTTTAGTTTTTATTTACATTTATAAAAGAAAGATGCAGCTTTACAATTCTCTCCAGAAAAAGCTCCTGGAGGAGTGCCATGGAGTTAACGCGGAGTTAAAGAGTGACGATCACTTGAGCTCAGAATGCCAACAAAACAGACAGTTGATGTTGTTTCACTTACCATCTGCGGTTCTGAATCATGACCAGGATATTTTATAGCTGGAAACTATCCATTTTTCAGTATCAATCGATATGCATATCCAGCATTGAACTGGGCCTTGTTTATAAATTGTTCGTCAACAAACACACTTGTGAAACTCCATTGCTGCCCAGGAAAAACAAACTGCATCCACGGTTTACATAACGCTGGGTTTTTTAGGAAGCTGAACTGTTATATTTTCCTTACAACCAAAAACACACTTCTTTGGAAACATTCTTCCAGAGTGAGTCCCGTGCTGCACTACCGCTGGGTGTAGCTCGATGATGGGCGCGATCCTGCTTTCGATCTGGTTGATGCATGCGCATCTGGGTTTTTCCGAGAGAAATGCACATATAAGGAGTTCCACCCTCTACGTCATGAAGAAACAGAATCAAAAAAAAAAACTCAAAGAAACTTAGATTAAGATTTTTAGCATAGAAATACTTCGTCATACATATTGTTTTCTGAAACTTTGTCCATAGTTAGCATGAGAAACCAATTTTTTTAAAAGCATGAGAAACCCTGAATGCACCATTGGTAACTCTAAATGTTATCATTGTGCTGAAGAGTAGACTACATGAAAGGTAAACACTATAGGCAGACCAGTTTTATCTCATGGGTCTCCAGATGTGTTCCTGGATCCCTGTCCCGCAGAGTTTAGCTCTAACCCTCATTAAACACACCTGAATCAAGCTAATCAAAGTCTTCAGACTCACTAGAGACTTCCAAACAAGTGTGTTGGAGCTGATTGGAGCTAAACTCAGCAGGACGTTGGCCCTTTAGGAGCATGATTGGACACCCTTTCTTTATATGTAAGATAAATACAAATTTTAGTGTGTGTGTGTGTGTACAAGACCTTAAAAATTAAGCTGCATTTACTATCCCGTTGGTGTTCCAATTGCTTCAAGTTGAATTAACTTAAAGTGTGTGAAAAAATGTTTAATGTAAATCCAACACATGCATGAATGCTTGAAGCATTCATTTTGAATGTATTTTGTGACAGTATGTTTTTCTATGTATGTCAGTAATGTCTTGTAGTCCTGTCTGTACTTTTACCTTACTATCTTCTCCTCTGCAACAATTAGCCCTGCACAACTAAAGTTAGGCTGCCTTTGCGCTCCATTCAGAATCCTGGCATTAATAATGGCAAATTTTCACATGGTGTCTTTCTCTTTTCATCCATGTCTATGGTCTGCTGGTTCTTTTCATGTTTTGAATCTTTAGACACGCTGGCAGTGTGTGTCTTGCATCTTCTGTGTATGGGCCTGCATGATATTTTATGCAATTAGTGAGAATTTCTGTTTGCCAGTCAATGTTAAATGTTAAACCATTAGACTGTGTAATAAGCCACACCACAGTGTTATTTTTTTACATGCCTTTGAAAATGCCAGAGAAACAAGCTTTAAATCATGGTAAACAACGCTATCCTGGATACAAATGTGCTATGGGAGCATCATGTTAATTAAGATATATATATAGGAAGTGATCCAAAAATGCATGTAGTGAACTAGAAAAGTACAGGACGCAATTCATAAATGAATGCCACTTTTTTTTATATATATATATATATATATATATATATATATATATATATATATATATATATATATATATATATATATATATATATATATATAAAAAAAAAAAGTGGCAGTCAGTAACTGACAAATAAATATCTGAATTCAACCTCATGATAAACATGCAAGTTTATGTAATGGGTTAAACTGGCATCAAGCAGCAGCCAACAGCGTTTCCCAGTGTTTCAGTCAAGCTGTTTAAATTGTGTATATGAGCAGCTATGTGGACCTAAAGGTGTATACACACAATATTTTCAAACAGGATTTTATTTTATTTTATTTTTTTAAACCACACAAAGAGCAATTCAGCTCAGTTTGAACAAAGTGTCCATGGATTGCAGTCCCTTAAAGGGGCACAAAATGAATCTGCTCCCGCCCTGAATGTAAAGCAAAACGTGATTGGTTATAGCTAGAACATGCTACGATTGGTCAGCGGAGTGTGGCTGTTGACCTGATCTAATTGGCTTGATAGATGGGAGGTGGAGTCCACCCATTTGTGGACTGTCAGTGTCTTGACACTAGAAATGTTTCAGAATCCACAAATGCAAAGAAATCCATTAACTAATGTACAGGAAGTGATCCAAAAATGCATGTAGTGAACTAGAAAAGTACAGGACGCAATTCATAAATGAATGCCAGGCTAAGTTGTGTTTATGGCATAAAAAGATATTTGTGAATGTTTTTTTTTATTTGCAAATTCCTTTTATTTGTGAATTTAATTATTGTTTGTGAAACACTTAAGATTTATTTGTAGACCATAATCTATTTATTTGAAATGATGCAACAATTCTATCTCCATAGAATCCTCATTCTCATTATAAGCAGCTGTCTGAAGTGGTTCTTGGCTGAGGCCTTAGCCCTTTAAGATCTCACTCAAAACACTGGGCCTCACTCCAGATCCACCACACTAAACCTCAGGTTTGAGTTCAACAGTAGCCAAGCTCCCATGCCAAAAACACTTCTACAGACCCTTGTCTACTGCTCCCAAATTTCTCGCTGTTTTCCACATGATGCCTTCATTGTGTATTTGTTTGTGAATTAATGAGGACTCTGCGAGAGGAAGTGAGGGATTGTTGGTGTGTGTTACTGGATTATTAAGCTTTGTGAGGGTGGCCTTGGCATTCAGGGTCAACTATGAGGACATACTAATGACTTATGTCAAAGCTATTTAGGTTTTGATTGATTTTCATTAATTTTTTTTGTTGCATAATTTCCACTTGTAATGTTAGTAGGGGTGTAACGATTCACTCGTTTTCTCGATGCATCGATTACAAACCCTGACGATTCATATGCATCGATCTTGAAACATGATTTTTGAATCGTGAATCACCGATCTTGGACAGTAATCGATTCAAAATGCTAAGAATCGAATGAATCGCGATTTCTATAGCGATTCAATGCTTTCAAAATGTATACAAATTAAATTACTACACGCACGAATTAATGGAGACCTTGAAGAGTGTTCGTGAATCGTGAAACAGTGAAACCTTCACGCGCTTCACTGTTTACCGACTGAGACTGTCACAGGATTGCGCTCGCGCTCCGTTCGTCTCTGATGCAGCTGACGTGTGATCTATAGGACTCGTGGCCAGTAATGCTAACGTGAAGTAGTTTTACTTTTCTGTAGTTTGTCAATGGCTCTCTGCATCTTACCGACGGAGTTACCGGAGCCGTCGAGAGCTGTATTTATTGCATGGACGGAGCAGAAATGTAAGTGTCTTAATCATACGCACAGATCCATTGAATGATAAATGTTTTTAAACAATGCGGATGAACCTAATATACGAAGGAAACTTTTAAAATTAACCACAGCATTAACAACGACCTTGAAATAAGAGCGCGAGATTTATCTGATAATCAGATGCATGAAAGTAGCGTTTGTTTCATTAGCAAACAGACATCTGGCACGTTTTCTCTCAGAATCATTCGCTGATGGAGAGGAAAAGTTCAATAGAGATGAAGACGTTTTCACACTGAAAGAGAAGCGATCTCGCTCTCATAGACGTGCCAGGCTATATCTGCAGCTAAACTGAATAAAAGCAGAATGAACTGATGAAACTAAAAAAAACCCCACAAACAATTTATGAATGATGCAGTGCTAATTGACATTTATTACAGTACAGAAACTATAAAGTATATTTTCTACCTTATTCTGTGCAGAAAATTTTAATAATTGTTAATTAAATGTAGCCTAGTATATAAAACAATCATAAAATTGCCATTAGGAAAAAAAATCGATTACAAATGATTGATTATTGTCCAGCAGTGTATTTGATTTATTACAGCTAATTAAAATTAATTAAAAAAGAAGATAATTCCTTGTAAAAAAAAAAATAATAATAATTATTATTATTATATAGGCTACATACATAAAATGATTGTATTTGACATTTCTGTCACTTCTGAAATTATGGCTACGCCCCTGGTGTGACAAAATGTTAGCTTATACATAATACTCTTTAAGCTCTTTTTTAAAAACTTGGCTTACATACATTTTTACGTATGCCATGTCACATCATTAAACTAGCATTTAACAATGGACAAAAGTTTTTTTTTTTTTTTTTCTAACCTATGGTTCTTTAACCATAAATGCTACTGTAATTTGCCCCCTGACTAAGCATTTAAAGAATTTAGTAGAAGCATTTAAATAATCCCGTGAATGCAGAATCGAATCGTTATAATCGAATCGAATCGAATCGAATTGAATTGTTCTAAATTTGCAAAAATCGTTCTTGAATCTAATCGAAAACCTATGAATCGTAATCGAATCGCTGCCTTGCCAAAGATTCACAGCCCTAAATGTTAGTCATTATAAAAGATTTAGATTTATAAAAGATTGTGTAAAATATGTAATCCCACATAAGTGTATCCTCTTCCTGTAAGATTTTTCAGCATTAAGGTGTGGTCACATTTACCATTGTTCATTCAGTTTTCATAGGCAAAATCCATCACATTTCATTAGTAGTCCACATGATTGGGAATTTCTCGTTAGCTTGCCACTCCAGTGTCAGTGGCTTAATTTGATTAATTCGTTAATCTGAATTAGTTTAAATTATTTGATAAGCCAATTTTTGTTGCATTGCAGTCTTTTCATAAGAAAAGGCAACAAGCAGCTAAAATAACTTGCAGTTTATCATGTAGTCTGAGCCATTTTCCTCCTCCTCTTCCAAAAAATACAAATAAGAGTAATGCTTTGTGATATTTGAGCTTCCTTGATGACTGGGAGCACAAATGGCTCCTCTCTGGTCCAAGAAGAGGCTGCAAATGTTAAGCCACAGCGCAATTTGAAACTAGTTTTATCCCATCACCCTGTTTTTAGATGCCGTTTATGGTTTGTTGGCTGAAAACGTTCTCAAATCCGTAACGTCTTCAGAGTCTCTGGTTAGCAAATGTGCCATAATGACAGATAGACTTGTACTAGCCTATAGCTTTAGATATTCCCATAACAATTCCTGTAGTACATGAAGTGCTTGAGACTGCAGTACCATGAAACCGAAGCAAATGAAGAACATAATTTCCTCACAGTCTCGGACTGCTTAAAAATCCTACTAAGCTTCCTATGTACTGTAGGCAGCATTTTTAGTCATCTTAGGTGTGCACCTTACACAAAGGCTGTTCCAAAAGGTACATAATTAATCAGATCTCTAGACTCCAAATTATAAAAATGCATTGCATCTTTAAAGGGACAATATGTAATTTTTCTGCTTTAAAAATAGCAGATATCACTATATCTATGTTATATATATTTTTTTGTTGTGTACTTACATTATGTGACAGTTTCCACAAACTTTAAAATCCGGAGAAAATGATAGTTTAATTAGAAGACACGGCACGTTTTTTATTTCCGTTTTGTCGCCCGTCTATGGCGTCATATAAACTTTGACTCCTCTAGTTTATCTAACTTCCTGCGGAACCGCCAAATACAAAGGTGAACAGAAGCAAAGACGAGACGAAGAAGAAAAAGTAGTAGCTAGCCTTGGTCGAGACTATTATATTTTATATTTATATTGTTTATATTCGTATTTATACCTCAATCAATAACTTAGTTATGGATCATGATTATGCTTTGCCTGCACGTTCTGTGAAGCGCAAACGTACGGGTGAAATAAATGACCTGAGAAGGTTTTGGGACGAAGAAGAAACGAGACACGGGTAAATATTGGAGTTGCATTTCCAAGATAGAGAGAGCTTCGTGACAAGCTGAAACTACAGAGAGATGCTTGCATTCTAATAAACAGGTATGCATCCATTCAGCTAACTATATCTATCCGTATATTTTGTGAAACGATGATGTCTTGTGTAAAACGCAGACGGACTAGCTCTCATGTAGAGTATAATGTAAATCTACATGTGTTCTATATCTAGCTGGATAAAGTAGCTTCAAATGCAGTTCACTATCTTGTTCGATATCATAGTATAAACGTAATTATAATTATTAACGAAAGACAACCATGTTTTTTTTAACATATATTACTACTAGCTAGATGGAATGGAATATTGATTTGATAGGGGTCTGATAATTCATATATCTCTCCGTTCGAAAATACGTGATTGTCAAAATACTAAGGCCGGTGACACACTGGCTGCGTGGCGTCTCTGCTGCGTGCCAGAAGCGTGGCGCACTGCTGCTGCTGTAGGTGACATAGAGGGAGACCGCTGACAGACCAGGCTCTTGTCTTCATGACAACAATATCTATACTTCATGTTGAACATAAATATAAAGCCTACTGATAAAGGACACTGTCAACAGTATTGACGGCAAAATAGACTTATGTTTGACAGGTGCAATATTTGAAAATCGATAATTTATTTATTTTTTAAATTACATTTGTATCTGAATTTGTCAACCTATAGACTTTCAAACATCAAAATGTCATGAATTAATATGTATTTGTGTACAAAATTACATATAAACATATTTTCCTATTATATTTTGCCTGGAAACGCTTCCAACACGCGTGCGTGTCGCGTGAAAAATAGGCGTCGGTTCTATTTCTAGCATGCACACGTTTTCCGCGCGGCTCGAGCCGCGCCTGAGACACGCGTCTCACGCAGGCAGTCTGCAAGCTCTAACCTATTAACATGGGAGCCGAATTAAAAACTGACACGCCACGCAGCTGAGACGCTTGCGCCACGCATCCAGTGTGTCGCCGGCCTCAGTTAAAATGAGTGAGGAATGTGGGGAGCGACAGAGCGCGTGTTCCAGTGAACGACAACTCCCATGAGCCTACGCTCTTTCCCGACGTCATCAAAGTACGTCTCATGTTATTGTTTTGATTGAGTGACCCCTGGTGGCCAAAAATTCCATACTGCACGTTTAAACAAGAGTGTTTAAATGTAAGAGATAAATAAAACCTGTAAATTAGACCATATTTATTGAATAAATAAATGAAGGTATTATTGTATTAGACATTTGTCACCCTCACCTTTTGAAATGAGTACGCCCCTGATAAAGTGATATAAATGCTTTGCATGTTGACCAGACATTTAGTTGCATAATTTAGACATGCTTTGCAGATTGTGTAGTTCTTTCATGTGGCCTATTTCTCAGCTGGACTCTTAAGGATTTCTTTTGATTAGTTTGCATGATGTGTGCTCACTTGTGACTTGACACTGTTTTATAGTGTAACCATAAACCGAGTACAGCATTGTCTATTCTCTTATTTCTACAAGTCTACAAAAATACAATAGATTTTTGGCTATTGTTGTTGTTATAATTCAAAATGTAGACTGGTGCACAATCACAGAGAAAACATCATGGGACAAAATGGTTGGAAATACTGGACATATGCCCACTAATGGTTGTCTGGTTATGCATTTGAATACAGTTCAGGATTTGAATGAGCCAGGTTGTTTGTTTACTGAACTTTTCAGAGAAATTTGATGTTTTAAAGTAGACATTTATACCCAATAGTTTGCAGGCGTGTTTGTTTGTGTTGTTCTGTGACTGACACAATAGGATTAATTTTATCAGAAAGTATTGAGTCACTGGAAATGTGCACTTTTTTTTTTTATGGGCAAAAATAAAGCGAAACGAACAGAAGCCATTTGCTTTAGTAGCAGGCAGTGTAGCATCATAATACTTTTTAAACATTATTTTGAGGTAAAAAACAAAAACAAAAACTTTTTTGCTTTTAAATGCCCAGGCTCTTTGAAGTAAGTTGGATTATGATTAGTCTAGCATAATCAGACCTTTAGACTGACAGAGGAAAGTTCTGGGAACCATGGATGCTTTGAATGGCCAAGTGTTGCCCAAAAGGCCATATGACTGACAGGTAAAGCAACCAATCATGTTCCGTTTTGTGCTGCGTCATGTTTAGGGGTGTGGAAACGTCTCCACAATAACAGACTTGGACTTATTTTAAAGAGTCAATTCTACAAACTTTACATATTTCACATACTTTTGAAAATCCATTATTTATTTTAACCCTTATAAGCACTAATTTTCACTGTTTTAAACACAACAGCGTCATCTTTCATTTCAGTTTTTGGCATCACGGCATCTTTGTTTCCAGGCAGAAAGTTAAAGAAAATGACACCCAAGTCTCCTGGAAATCCTGTAGGATTCAATCAGATGACGACTTCAAAACTTCCAGTGTTTCCAATTTTGCATCAGATGTTCAGCCGACGGTACACGTCTGAGCCTTAGACTAGATTAGTAGTTGACCAGTATATCTCCATGTCCGATATATCGGCCGATATTTGGCTTTTTTTCAAATATCGGCATCGGCCAATAACTTTTTCTGCTTGGCCGATGAGTTTGACTTGGGACTTTTATTTTGACGGTTTAACAGCAGTGCTCATGGTGATTTGATTGAGGTGAGCATCAGTGATCTCGGTCACACCTCTCGTTTCTCATGCCCTCTCTGCTGGGCAGCGATCAAACGGACAGGGCAGCGCTGTCATGAGCGGAGCGGTCACTACATGAATCATGTCATTTTATGTCATTCATTCATAATTTTTTTTTTCTTATCTCTGTTCTTTAGTCGTAAGTAATGCTATTACTCCATTAATTTATACTAGCCTAGGCTTTATATACAGCCAATGCTCTCTGAACGCAGTCTCTGGCTTTTTGTCATTCAAGCACAAGCATTCTGCAGTGTACAGTGATAATGACTCTGATTTGATCATTAAGGTCATATCCCAGTTCTATTTTATACCCCTTCCTTGTCCCTTGAAACAGTGTCAAGGGGTAGGGGTGAAATTATTCCCCTAACACCCCCTGGCTCCACCCGTTAATACATTTGGTTGCTTTTAGCCTTACCCTGGAGTTGGTTCACCCTCCGCCTATGGTCAAGGGGTAGGGTTGAAATTATTCCCCTAACACCACATTCACACGGGCATCGGTGTAAACGGCTCTCGTTTACTTTGAATGGATTGATGTCAAGCGTTGGGCGAAATGAATTGTGGGTCCGTCGCGTCGTGTTGGGTCCGTTGGTCACGGCAGAAGTTAAAAACTTTTGAACTTTCAAGCACCAACACCAGCGTCAGCCAATCCGATCGCCTTATGTAAATATCCTGGTGCAGACACTAGCCAATCGCATTCATGCAAAACCAGAAAACTAATGTGATTGGCTGTTGTCACTATGACCATCACATTAGTACCAAGCTTTATTTGAGGAAATGCGGAGATTCACTCCTCATTGCAGACGCGTTGCCGACGATGATCTGAAAACACTAACAAGCTGGAGTTTAGTGATCTAATGAAAGTGTTATTCAGCCGGTCTGTGTTCTGTCATGAGATCTCTACTGTATTGTTTGTGATTTGTGATCGCTGAATAAATGCACTTACTCGACCGCTAATGTTTGAATAGAGAAACATTCATTCGAGATTTTCAATAATAGATCATCTTTGGCTCTGTAATACAAGTTCATGATCCGATTAGTGAACGGATGATTCTTTTGAGTCAATCTTTTAAAATAATAATTTATTTTGTTTAACGAAACCAGTGTGAAAACCAGTGTTTCACAAACTGGATAGATATGAGGTGCAGGGGTCGCAAAATCGTTAGCCCCACGTCCCGGGGCAATTGTGTTTTCCAGTCCGATGGGCTATCGTGAATAGTGATGTAAAACTCCTAACTTGATTCGCGTTGTTCACGCGCTTGAAGGGGTGAAACGGATCGTAGCTCATCTTTTGCACTTGTTTCTGAATCTTACTGATTCAAGCGTTTTAAACAATTCGCACGCGTTCTGAGCTTGCGCTCACTCATTCAAAGCACGCGCTATGAGCAGCATTTCAGACAATGTGTGTACAGAGAATGAATTCATCTTTCGCGTATCGTAACTTCTGAATGCACACATACACAATTATATCAAAATAATTGTCTCTGCAAGTATTCTCGTAAACACAGTCGGTTATGTTTTAAGTGAACACATACAGTTGCCTGCTGCTTAGAGAAATTCGCTGTACCAGATAAATATGTCTCTCACTCTCTGTTTTTTTCGACGACGTGAAAGGGGGCGTGTTTCAAGATACGCAATGGAGTAGACCAAACTAAACAGGGAGGGAGGGCAAAACACTCATCCAAACAAATGCTTCATTAAATTGGTGGTATTGCCGGCTTTGGTTGCAATACTCTTAGCACATATGTTGCACTTTGCTGACTCGGCATCCACTTTTATAAAGTGTAGCCACACTTTAGACCTCTTCGGCATTGTAAAACGGAAACGTTTTGAGAAAAAAACAAATACTACACTTGTGTTGTGTGACTGCGAGTATCTTCAGAAATCCTCCCCGTCACGTCACGTGGTGGTGCACAGCCAATCACGGCGAATTTAGGTCCTTACATGCACGTATGCTACAAGCTCACACAGACAGCCGCTTGGCAAAAAAAAAAAAAAAAAACGGCCGCTTGGCTTTTGGAACCGATATTTGCCACCGAAAAATAAATAATTTTTCGATACTCATAGTATCGAAGTTTTTCGTTCGATACCATAAAGGCATCGAAGTTCGGTACCCAGCCCTATGTAAGCATGGGAAGAACATCAAGCTGCTTATTACTTCCTGGTAAGTACCTTACTAAGTGATCCTGCTAATTCCACTCCTGGTCTTTGAGAGAGCAGAGCTGATTGGATCAATCTGGACAGACTTGGATTAGTCTTTGGCAGCTACTTAAATTTCTTTTTGTGAATCCTTCAGGATAATTCCAGATTATAAATGATCCATTCTTCTGAGTGTTTTTTGTTTTGTTTTGTTTTTTATAATGTTTTATTTTGTAAACTGTTCATGATTTTTGTGTCATGGTAAATTTTACACTTCACACACTCGCTGTGTTGAGGTTTGTTATTCTTTGGTTTCTGGACAAATTAGTTGTTTAAACTAAACTGTGACTTACATTTTCATTTCATTTGGAAATTTGACCATCTTAAATTTAATTCAGAGTTTACCTGTTGTTAGGGAAAGTATTATTTCATCTGATTGTGTAACCAGGTAGCCCAGGTTTGTGGAGAGGTCAAGGGAAAGGCCTGGCAGGGTTTCCCCAGTTGGATGTCCGTTCTCGGGGATCAATCTCATCAGGGCCGCTACAGTCATTAATACATTCAGCCACACAAACACAGGAAATCTATCTTTATAGGTGCCTCATGGGTACTGAGGTAATTTCAGGACACTCTAGCACTCAAGTCTCAGGTAACAATAGCACAGGCAAAAAAAAAAAAAAAAAAAGCAATAATTTGTGACCATTAAGGCCCATTTACACCAAGAATGATAACTATAAAGATAATAATATCCATTGGCATCGATGTCAATGCACAATACCGTTCTGTTTATTGTAAATGTGCACTGCAGTTTTCGTGTTTAAAATTGTTCAAGCTCTTTTAAAGCAGGATTAATTCTGACTGGCAATTTTTTTTATTATTATTATTATTCATCAGTCAGATAAATTTTTTTTTATAATTCTGACAGTGAACCAACGATGTTATCCCTCAGTGCTATAGTTGTCCTTGGTGTGAAAGGGCCTTTAAAGGAACAATGAAGCACTATCATGGATCACTCTCTTTACTAGGGCTAGGTATTGAGCTCAATACTTTTTAGGCATTGACTGAATTGCCTCAAAACCATTGAGTATCTAAAAATGTCTGGTCGCTCTGTACCAAATTTTGAAACCATCATCAAAGTCAGTGAGCCAGTAACCAAGCAGCATGCTTTATGTGCCTAAATCAGTGATTGGCTCTGGCGAGGCATCAAGGAAAATGCATCTTACGTGACCAATCATTCGCACCGTAGCATCATGCTACATAAGACGATTTATAAAATGTATACTCTTCTTTTACTCAAAACTCACTTTAAACCACCACTGATTGTTTGTAATAACTTCCGATTTCGATCTAATTTGTGTTTTGGCCATGAAATGTTGCAGAAATAAATTATTTGTAGCCTTTTATATCAAGCTAATCTCTATACCTGTTTGGCATTTCTTTTGTAAACAAACATTATGAAAATAGGCAGAAACTCATGAAAATCACATTCAAATCATATACTGCCATAATCATTTGTTTATTAGCTTCATGTTTCATCCCTATGAATGTCTTTTCTGGAAGTTTAACCACTGGGTTATGAACACATAATATGATTGACATCTAGCCGTCTAGCCGTGAATCCAAGATGGCAGCCTGATATGTCTTGTCGTTTTTTGTCCTTTATTTTAAGGTAATCTTGGCGTCTTGTGCATTTTTAAGTCTCATTTTGGTAGTGGTGAATTTGCAGAGATGTTCAGCAAACCTTAGATCTATTTTTAGTATATGAAATTTATTTAAAACACTGTATCAACCACGCAATTAATCTCAAAGCTCTCCAACTTTACCTGGGTCTGCCCGCGGCCTGGCGGAGATGCTGTGTCTCTACGGCGGATCAGCGCCTTTGAACTTGGGTGTGTCTGCACGGGTCGGCGGTTCTACTCCTGATCCGAGTTTTGTTGCTGTTCTTCGGGTGTGACTCTGGATTAGGACTGAGAGTTCAGTGTTTTGTTGGCACTGTGGTGCTTCAGTGGACTCCGTGGGAATTTCCGTGGACAAGGTTGTCGATTAACATCAGCCGCTGAGACCTGGCTGGTTGCTTTCATTGAGGCGGACACGCGCACTACGAGGTGGATTTTGGCGTGCATCTCTTGGAGATTAACGATTATACTTTGATTTTTGTGGCTGCATGTGGACCGTGGTTTGGCAATGCAGTATATATTTTCTGATCGAGTGGCTCTGTTAGCTTTACTCCTTTTGATATCCAACCTGGAAAACTTCAGCTACAGGTATGACTCGTATTACGATACCCCTACAGTTTTAAATTGGACAAATTGGATAGATGTTGGAGTAACTTTATATCAAACATTCATATTTTTCGGGACTGTCGACTGAAGCTGTTATTTTCAAATTTTGTGTATGAGGACTCTATAAAGTCAGTTCATGCAGGAAAAGAAATCAGTGTCGTCAACCACTCTACATGTTTGACACCATCTGTTAGAAATGAAAGTAAAACAGTTAGACGACAGAGTTTTATAATTCTTATGTTGTTGATATCTGGCAATGTTTTACCAAATCCCGGACCTTATAATGACAATACCTCAGTTTTTAATGTTCCTACTGATCTCAAATCTAGATCAGGTTTGGGTTTTATTCATATTAATGTGAGAAGCTTGCTTCCTAAATTGGACATGGTGCGTATCTGGGTAAAAAATACCAATGCTGACGTTATAGTATTATCTGAAACGTGGCTTAATAAATCCGTTCCGGACAAAGCTATTGGTATCGATGGCTATATTGTCCATAGGGCCGATAGGCCCAAAAGAGGAGGTGGGGTAGCAATTTATATCAAGGATAGATTTGAAGCTACTGTATTACTTTCTGAATCAGTGGCTAAACAATATGAATTATTAGCTTTAACTCTTATCGTTTCTAAAACTGTACATCTTACAATAGTTGGATGCTATAGACCTCCTTCAGCTAATAATGACACCATTTCATCTCTGATGCACACAGTGACATCATTGGATTATAAGGAGCTTCTTATACTGGGTGATTTTAATGTGAATTGGTTGCAGTCAGCTTCTGATGGTCTTAAATTAATTTGTGATACTCTTAACTTCTCTCAGCTAGTTGAGACACCCACTAGACCAAATTTGAAGGACTATAAAAAGGCAACATTAATTGATCTTATTTTTACAAATGTTCCACACAAATATTCATTGGCTTCTGTATTTGCAAATGATGTTAGTGATCACTGTGTTGTCGCCATAGTTAGAGATACAAAACTACCTAAACAGAAATCACGTATCATCGTAATCAGGCTTTTGACACAGTGGATCATGAGATATTGCTGCATAGATTAAGGACTGTTGGCTTATCAAAACATGTTATTTTTTGGTTTAAAAATTATTTAATTAATAGAACCCAATGTGTTCAGGCTGAGGGCAAAAATTCAGGACTGTTGGAGATTGTTAAAGGAGTTCCTCAAGGATCCGTGTTAGGGCCTCTTTTATTTACTATCTACATAAACGGTATTGACCATGGTAATCAAGACGTTAATTAAAATTTTTACGCAGATGACACTGTTATGTATTGTGGTGCACCTTCAAAACAGCAAGCCTTGATTAAACTTCAAGCGGCATTTGATGTTTTTCAGTCTCGGCTTCATACACTAAAACTTCATTTTAAAACTAAACTAAAACCTCTTCATACTTTGCAAGGTAATGTGATTGAGTTAGTGAAAGAATATAAATATCTTGGTATCACTATCGATGATAAATTATCTTTTGGGTCTCATATAACTAATTTAACGAAACGATTAAAAATAAAGCTTGGGTTTTATTTTAGAAATAAGTTCTGTTTTTCATTTAATGTAAGAAAGAGGTTAGTTTCTTGCTACTTTCTTGCCTGTACTCTATTATGGTGATGTGGTTTATCAATTTGCTTCTTCTCAACTTCTTTCTTCTTTGGATGTTGTTTATCACAGCGCTTTAAGATTTATATCAGATAGTAAACCTTTAACTCATCATTGTATATTGTATAATAGAGTATCCTGGCCATCTTTGTCTATTAGAAGGAAAATTCATTATTACTTAATCATTTATAAAACTATTCTGGGGTTGTTGCCTTCATATCTAGGTTGTCTAATTCAAAAGAAAAGTGTTGGGAAATATTCCCTCCGGTCTGATAATTGTTTTACTCTCTCCGTCCCATTTGTGAGAACTGAACTGGGAAAAAGGGCTTTTATGTACGCAGCTCCATTTGAATGGAATTTACTCCAAACGAAATTGAAATTACAAACTCTGTTGCCTATGGAACATTTTAAATCTATTATTCGATCACTCGAAGAAGACTCATTGATTTGTAATTGTTTTTAAGTGTTTTAAATTGTACATTTGTTGTTTCAATTTGTAAGTTGTGACTGTAATTGCTGTCCATTCTTGGCCAGGACTCTCTTGTGAAAGCGATTTTAATCTCAGAGAGATTTTCCTGGTTAAAAACATAGAGGAAGCTCATTCGTGCTTCATAAGTCAGAACTGTGATCATGGAAGAGAAAACACAGACAGACAGTGTAGGAAGCAGCTAATGCTCTTCAGTGAATCGGTGGAAAATTAATAGAAATGATGATTCTGTCTAAGCTATAGGTTTTAAAACAAAAATTATGACATTTTAAAATGGCTTAAAGTAACCTTAAAATAAGTTATATTGTACGCATTTTTGACTAGTTAGCAATATTTCTGAGCTTACTTCATTTTTACTTAATTCCCCTATTTTCATTTCAGTTGGAGCTATTCTTGTAGTGATTCAACCCAGATAAGAGCTTTAAAGCAACAACCAGCAATGTCAAATGAGCTGTGAGTTAACTGTAATTCTAATTCCACAGAGTGAGATCTTTGCTTTTCACTGAGGTATAAAGTCTGGACATGGGGCATGCTGAGGATTGAATATCCCTTTACACTAAACCGGATTAGTGTTCCCCTTACTCTCTTTTCTTGTTTTGACCATGTAAGGGCATCACACCTTCAGTAGTAAACATAGCAGCCTTGATTGTAACATACCTTTCCGAATTCTTCTGGGTTTTTAGGTTTTAGGTTGTTTTTACTCTGGGTAAAGTTGTTTGATTTCAATTGTTTCCTGTGAACATGGAATGTATTGAAGTGGTCTAAATGTTTATTTGCACAAAACACCACATGCACATGAGAGGAGAACATGAATGTGATGGTGGTGTAATGATTTCATGGGTGTGAGGAAAGCCAGGCCCTCTGAGCAGGGGACAAGGATACATTACTAGAAGACAATGCTGTACTTGTAAGATCTTAAAACACATCAAAATCGATAGAAATGAGAGAATGCAGATAGGAGAGGATGGTGAGGGATGGAAAGGAAGAGAAGCTCTGATTGTGTTACTCTCTTTCACTTAGATTTGGGTGAGTAGTTCTCATTCAAAAAAAGCGACTGTGGCTCTGAAACTCCCTGCAGCCAGTGCTCGTTTTGTTTAAACCTCGCTGAGACAAAGGAGTCCATTATAAAAAAGGAGGGCTAACACACACACACACACACACACACACACACACACACACACACACACCTATTGCTCCCTTTCTGTCTTTCTCATAGTTTAGACAATGAGGCTGTCAAACAGTCACCTCATAAGACTAAGAGCGCACTACTGCTGTCCCTGTTTACAGTGTCAGAGAGGTTATATAGCTGTTTTAACCTCATTTGTGTTCTGAGCTATTGTGGGCTTTTCCCATGGCACATGAGTGCTGAGTTCCAGTTTAAGCTTGCAGAGGGTCTAAAACTACATTTTGTCCCTCTTTCAGACCAGTGCATTGTTGAGCACAACAAAGTTAGAAAGCTTGTGGATGTCATCTTTTTTTCCATTTCATTTTTAGGCTGATAAAGTGTATCTTCCACTTCTTCTTTGGTCCCCAAAATCAAACAATGTTTTTTTTTTTTGTGTTTTTTTTTCTGGGATTTATGACTCAATATTGTTTCATAAAAATGAGAATCGATTAAAAGGGGGGTTGAAATGCTATTTCATGCATGCTGAGTTTTTTACACTGTTAAAGAGTTGGATTCCCATGCTAAACATGGACAAAGTTTCAAAAATTAAGTTGTATGTTTGAAAAAAACTTTCCGAAATTTGTGACAAACCAGGAGGAGTATTTTTGTCCAAAAATACTCCTCCTGGTTTGTCACAAATTTCGGAAAGTTTTTTTCGAGTATGGTCTGTGTGACGTTAGATGGTGCGGAATTTCCTTATATGGGTCCTAAGGGCACTGCTCCCGGAAGAGCGCGCGCGCGCCCGTAGACCATTGCAGATACATTCACTGACCAGAGCGAGAGAGCGAAATTTCACCAAAGAAGTGTGTTTTTGGTTGCCAGGGCAAGACAACCCTGCACAGATTACCAAAAAGTAGGATGCAGTCCCAACGAAAAAGGGTCACGATCGTGTGTTGGAACTGCAGGCGGTGAGTAAAACTGCTTCAAATATCTCTGTGTTGTTAACTTAGCTATCGGCGCGTAAGCACATCAAGTAAACAACATGCGATGTATGGTGTGTGTATTTAAATACATTTGTTTAGCTGGCCACTGTAGGTTTCTGTTTGTTTATTGTTAAACCACTCCAAACAACAATATACAATGCGTGTGAAAAAAGTCAATGAAAAATAAATGAATTATTTAATAATAAATCACAAAGCGTGCTTCTTCATTGAAATGTGCTACTATTCCATAGTTTTTCTATGAAAATATTAGTCTGATGTGCAAAACGGTTCTGCTTGTGTACTGATAAGTCACATACAATAATCCATAAATCAATTCATGTCCTCATAAACCACGAGTAAACACACACAAATGTTGTAAAAGTAGCGCATGACATGGTGTTCTAAAAACACTGCGCTCAAATTAAAATAATTTCTACTTTTAAAAAAACTCTCGAGACCTTGTTTTCCCCCTTTTCACTGCCCATCTCACGTTTTTCTAACCGGTTCTATTTCTTGGCAGCAAACGTTTTCCGCCTCAGTTGGCATCAAACTGCACTTCCCACATGTACACCTTTTAAAGAAAAAAAAAAAAAGACGACATAAAGTGGAACTTAGTCATTTTCCAAAACCGCTAAGCAAATATATACAGTTTCAATACATACCACATAGAGACGTCCTGCTGTATTCGTTGCTGCTGCTGCTCTTGTTCAATTTCAGCCTCGGGATCTGATTCTGGATCATAAATGTACGGCTGAATCTGACTGTTAGCCATGGTTTGTTTTGGATGATGCTTTTTTCTTCACTGTAATGTCACAGCTTCCAGACGCTCTCAACGCAAAAGCCTACGTGCGCTCGTGATTCTTTAGCTCCGCCCACACGTCACGCCTCCAGCCGTTCGTGTTTTTCCGGAAAAAATCGGTACAGGCTATCTTTCTCTTATAAATATAATAAAACTAAAGACTTTTTGGAGATATGAAGGATGCAGTACTACTCTATAGGTACTCAAGATTAACAGGAGATTGAGTGAAAATAAGCATTTCAACCCCCTTTTAAAATCGAGAAATCTATTATTATTATTATTAATAAATTTTTTTTTTTTACCCAGCCCTAATTCGTATTACACTCCTGAACAAAATCTTAAGACCAGGGGATGCATTGCAAGTTTTACACATTTCGCACTAGTGGATCATAACCGGGTTGTAAGTGCTGCTTCAAAATGCCAAAAGAAGAAACAGGAGCAAGAGACAAAAAATAGAGAGTAGGCAATTTATTGAAAACTGCATTTAAAGTCAAACAGGCTGTTCATCAGCTGATCAAAAGTTTAAGGCCATAGCCCAAAAATAAACGCACAACAGAACTAAAAGTGTCAAAAAAGGACTCAGTAGTGAGTAGCCCCACCGTTCTTGTTGATCACTTCAAACACTCGTTTCGGCATGCTTGATGCGACTGTTTCTAGGAGGCTGGTGGGAACGTTGCTCCATGGTGTGAAGATGGCTTCACGAAGGGCATCCACGGTCTGGATCTGACGTCCGTTTTTGTAAACTTCCCTTGCCATCCATCCCCAAATGTTCTCAATGGGATTTAGATCAGGGGAACATGCAAGATGGTCCAAAAGAGCAAACGTTATTCTCCCGGAAGAAGTCCTTTGTCAGGCGGGCGTTGTGAATTGCAGCGTTCTCCTGTTGAAAGACCCAGTCATTACCGTACAGACGGGGGCCCTCGGTCAAGAGGGATGCCTGCTGCAACTGATCCACATAGCCAGTCGCCGTTTGACGCCCCTGCACAACCTGAAGCTCCATTTTCCCATTGAAGGAAAAAGCACCCCAGATCATGATGGAGCCTCCTCCACTGTGCCACGTAGAAAACATCTCAGGTGGGATCTCCTTGTCATACCAGTAATGTTGGAAGCCATCAGGACCGTCCAGGTTAAATTTTTTTCTCGTCAGAGTATAAAACTTTCTTCCACCTTTCAATGTCCCATGTTTGGTGCTCCCTTGCAAATTCCAAATGGGCAAGTTTGTGTCGTGGGAGGAGACGTGGCCTTTGAAGACGTTTTTTGTTCTTGAAGCCCTTCTCTAGCAGATGACGTCTTATGGTTATTGGGCTGCAGTCAGCATCAGTAAGGGCCTTAATTTGGGTCGAGGATCGACCTGTCTTCACGGACAACCCGTCGGATCCTGCGGCTCAGTGCAGGTGAAATCTTTTTGGGTCTACAACTTCACTTTTTTGTCCCATAACTCTCAGGATTTTTTAAGAAATGTAAAATGACTGTCTTACTGCGTCCAACCACGGCAGTGATGGCGCGTTGCGAGAGGCCTTGCTTGTGCAGCTCAACAATCCTGCCACGTTCAAAGAGAGAAAGCCTTTTTGCCTTTGCCATCAGGAGATCTTGACAGTATGACTGCTTGAAGAACAATGACATGAAAGCCATATTTTGGTGCAGATTTGACCTTTTTATGGCTATGGTCTTAAACTTTTGATCAGCTGATGAATAGCCTGTTTGAGTTTAAATGCAGTTTTCAATAAATTGCCTACTCTCTATTTTTTGTCTCTTGCTCCTGTTTCTTCTTTTGGCATTTTGAATGCCACACACGGTTCGGTACGCGCTGGGACCGCGGTTCAACTTAAATAGAAAGCACCAGACATTACAACAATAGCGATGAGGGGAAAAAAAAAACCTGGACAAACCATTCACTCTTGATCAATGTGAACGATTTATGCTGGAATATGAGCAGTCATTTATTCTGTCATCATCCGGGTGCTGAAAGCGCGCGCGCACAGATGAGACCTGAACAGCACACGTTAATATGAACTCATTTAAGCTGTCAGTTTAATCATGTAAGAACCAGAGGACGCGAGCTCGCGCGCGCAGTGAGAAGATGTGAATGCGCCCATCCGAAGCGCACAAACCCACGCCTCAGAATGCGTGCAAATATAAGATCTATCTGAAGTATTGTGTTTAAATGGACAAATTCAGACAAAAATGATGTCAAAATGCCCATCTTGGTATGTGACCTACAGCAGACATAGCCGGCTTAACGCAGGCCACTGTATCAGTGTATTTTCTTAAAGTGACAGTCTTTATATTAATAGAAACGGCATCAACAAAGAAATCACTCACTGCTCTTGATTAAAAAGCTTTTATAAATTTAATAAATAATTCTCTTTAATTTATATAGTTCAATATGCAATGCTGTTTTACATTTGATTACTTTATTCAAATTCTGTACCTAACAATTTATGCTAGACCTGCCAAAAAAATAAATTAAAAAAAAACTGAAAATCACTGTTTATTGTTTGTATCTTTACTCCATTGTATTTATGTGTGCTGCTGCTCTTTATAGTTGGATAGAATATTCTTCTTCTTTTTTTTTTTTTTTTTAGAAAGTATAGTTTTTCCATAAACATAGCACATACCGAACTGTACCTAAAACCGTGAAACAAACCGAACCATTAAAAAGTTGAACCATGCCACCCCTACATCTTTTCTGATCTTGCCCAGTTATTTAGAAACTGTATGTTGTTGTTTCTGTATTGGGTATCTCCTTCTTTCACATACACTTGTAACCAGACTCTGGTTTTGGAGTTTCTATAAACAGCTACTGGCTTTAGTTCAGATGCATTAATGTTTGTTCCATATCAAGTACTGCTGAAAAGGCCAATCTAAGAGCTTCTCTCTAAAATGGTAGAGATCAGTGACAGTTGGCTTTGTACTGTACTAATCAACTAAAATGACATACACCTATCCAGTGGCAGGTTATGGTAAGGTGTTTTTTTTTTTTTTAATGTCAAAATGACAGAAATTTATAATGGTAATTATTTATAAATAATTTGGTACAAACACTTAATATCTGCCCAAACCAGTGCCTGACATTAGACCTAAAGTATTGGTTGGCTTCATATTTGCTTTCGAGTCAATATAACAATTAGGGGTGGGCGATATGACCTTGTTCCTTGCTATGGGAAAGTGTATTTCACAATAGGGATGCACCGAATATTCGGCCACCGAAGATTTTCGGCCGAAAATGGCCCAAAAGAGCATTTTCGGTTTTTGGCCGAAAGACTTTTATCACCGAAACAACACGGCCGAAATGTTGTGATGATGACGCAAACAGAAACCGCGACCTGAACGTGCACCTGCATAGCGCAGACCACGAGCTCCCCGCGACATTCACTTCACACCAGTGAGAACATTCTCTCTCTTCTTATTCCTTTATTCGCAGCACTAAAGCGTCTCCTAACAAAGAGATTGAGATGGACCACGAAGTGAGAACAAAGAAAGGTACAGTCTTATAGAGTCTGTTAGCACACGTCTCACTGAGATCTTTTCGGATCCTCTGCACTTCATCGCGAATGTGCTTGATCCGCGTTATAAAGATCATTACTTGGATGCGGAAATAAGGCAGCGCGCACGAGAAATGATACAGGCCGCGCTGGATGCGGAGAACCCGCGTGGAGACGGAGAAGCGCCAAGCGCAGGAGACAGATCAGAGCGCGGAAAAAAGACTCGTCTCTTGGCATTCACCCTCGTTGTCTGATATTTTCAGTGAAATTCTGCAAGAAAGTGCCTCAAATAATAATACATTGGCTATTGTTCTAGTTCTTAGGCTACTATATATGTGACATTTTATTTACAGTAGCCTATATATATATATATATATATATATATATATATATATATATATATATATATATATATATATATATATATATATATACATATATATATATATATATATATATATATATACATATATATATATATATATATATATACATATATATATATATATATATATATACATATATATATATATATATATATATATATATATATATATATACATATATATATATATATATATATATATATATATATATATATATATATATATATATATATATACACACACACACACACACACACACACACACACACACACACATATATATATATACATATACATACATAATATCAGATTGTAGCCATATTTCTGCTAGATTTTCTGCTAGATTTCTGCTTTAATTTGATAAAACAGTGTATTTAAATAGGGGCAGGGCATAAATAATTTCTCTCAAATATTTCTCAAATGTCAGGCAGATGACAAGCTCAACTGCTCAACAGCTAGATGGTTATCTGTCTGAAGTCCCCATCCCCAGAAGTGATAACAGTCTTGCCTACTGGAGAAGTAATGCACTTTCTAGTCCTACAGAGAACAATTTCAAATGCACTTGACCTAAATGCACTTTGTTTTTATGAGAGAACAGTTCATTTTAAAACCTTTAATCACTCCTAAAAAAGGACAACACTTAAAGTCTTTGGGGTCATTTTTACCCCAAACTTTTAAAAAGCGATTGCATAAGGAAATATACATTTTTTATATGGAAAACTATATATCATTTTTTTTATTTACTTCTCAACTATACATTTATGCTGTGTTTTTGTGGAAATTTTGAAGTTTTTTACCTATTTACTGCACAATTACATAACTAGGCCATAAATTGGCTCATGAAAAATGATTTTTTAAAGAAAAAATCACTTAAATGATGATCTTAATTAAATCTAAATAGTTTCTGGACATTGCTCTATGTGTTAGGGATAGAATACTGCCATCTAAAGGTTAGTCAAAAAACTTTATTTCTTATGGGTTAGGAATTAAAGTGCAATGGCCACATGTATCCACTAGAGTGCTATAGAGACTCATTCATTTTCACTTCATTTTTCTTGATGCTTCAACTTCTCCTCACAACTTTATGATATATATTTTGTGAATATTTATTTAAACATTTTGAAATACATAAAAAAATCTGTAGTTTTGTCAGAGTTAGAATTTGTTGTTGTTTTCTAATATATTTTGAATTATCTGCTTTTGCAAATTATTATACATACATTTGAAAAAAACATTACAAGTCACCACTATGACATGATTGTAATCACACACTATTTATTTCAGAAAATTATTTATCAACAACTATTTATTTTTTTAGAACAAGAGATTTTAGAACAAGATGAATTTTAAAAGTAAATAAACCAATATAATACAAAACAACAGCACCAATAAACTGTAATGAACAGGAGTGAAGGGTACACAGAACAACTTTTTTTATAAATCACATGGCTAATAAACATGTGAAAGAACAAGCAGAATATTATAGAATATATATTACAAGCTTGTTCCATGTTGCATATGTGACATTTTTCAGATTTGTGCCAGTTTAGTTGATTTTATTTGCCAATTTCTATAAAAATGCTCTCTGTTGCAGTGGCATACGTATGTTTGTGTGTGTGTGTATGTGTGTGTGTGTGTGTATGAGATAGAAAGTTTGTTCCACTTTGGGTTTATGCTCTAGGACCAGACCTTGAATTAAATGTAAAAATTTTTAGATTTATGCCAGTTTAGTTAATTTTATTTGCCAATTTCTATAAAAATGCTGTCTGTTGCAGTGGCATACGTATGTTTGTGTGTGTGTGTGTGTGTGTATGAGATAGAAAGTTTGTTCCACTTTGGGTTTATGCTCTAGGACCAGACCTTGAATTAAATGTAAAATTTTTTAGATTTATGCCAGTTTAGTTAATTTTATTTGCCAATTTCTATAAAAATGCTCTCTGTTGCAGTGGCATACGTATGTTTGTTTGTGTGTGTGTGTGTGTGTGTGTGTGTGTGTGTATGAGATAGAAAGTTTGTTCCACTTTGGGTTTATGCTCTAGGACCAGACCTTGAATTAAATGTAAAATTTTTTTGATTTATGCCAGTTTAGTTAATTTTATTTGCCAATTTCTATAAAAATGCTCTCTGTTGCAGTGGCATACGTATGTTTGTGTGTGTGTGTGTGTGTGTGTGTGTGTGTGTGTGTGTGTATGAGATAGAAAGTTTGTTCCACTTTGGGTTTATGCTCTAGGACCAGACCTTGAATTAAATGTAAAAATTTTTTGATTTATGCCAGTTTAGTTAATTTTATTTGCCAATTTCTGTAAAAATGCTCTCTGTTGCAGTCACATACATGTGTGTGTGTGTGTGTGTGTGTGTGTATGAGATACAAAGTTCGTTCTACTTTTTATTTATGCTCTAGGACCAGATCTTGGTTTATTTGTAGAAATTTTCAGATTTATAATGGATTTAGTTTTATTTTTTTGACAAACAAAATTTTAAAAAGTCATTTTTTGCATTTTCCCATTCATTTTCAATGTGGGGTCATTTTTACCCCAAAGACCTTAAAAGGTAAATTTTTTTTTTACACACCTTTAGAACAACCAAATCAAGCCCAGTTTTTTTGTGCATGTTTAGATAGATGATTTAGGAAAATGTCACCGAGTTTCATGCCCCTGCGATGAAGGTAACACTTTTAAAAAATGAAGGAAAAATCCATTGGGGTCATTTTGACCCCAAAGGATGATTAAAGGTTAAAACCTTTCTGCAGGCCAGTAGGCCTGTACATTATTATTTAATATTCACATGAGTGGGATACATTTTTAGTTTGAATTTTATTTTATACTGTGCATTGTTGCAATGTGCTTAATAAATATTGCATAATTTGTAATTATGTATTTTTATGTTTTTTATAATTTATGTAATTGTAATTATCTTTGAAACTTTAATATTAATTTATGCAATTGCAATGTCTTAATTTTAGTAAAGTTAGTACATGGTCATAGCAATAAATGCAATGGAATAATTGGCATAATTTCTTTCGGTGTTTCGGTTTCGGTTTTCGGCCTTGGTTTTCTCTTTTTCGGTTTTCGGTTTCGGCCAAGAATTTTCATTTCGGTGCATCACTATTTCACAATAACGATATTAATCTCAATATAGTTGTATTTTATTTTTATTAAAATAAGAACAAATAAACAAAATGCAAACAATAGCAATAACACAAAGATACACATTGAAATTGAATAATCCAGTGTAAAACGTACTCGGTTACTAAACGTAACCTCGGTTCTCTCTAGAAGAGCGAACGAGTACTGTGTCTTAGCTAAGACGCTACGGGAAAAGTCTCTTTTCACGAAATACTGAAGCAAAGAATTATCCTTAATTTTGTATTTTTGTAAAGCGCATTTGCAGCAGTACACAGCCATAGGTGAGACGGCTCGTTCGCTCATTGGCTTGTTCTGCGGCAACTGCACAGCCTATCGAGCGCAGGCTGATGCAACATCAGACCAATAATCTTCTTGCCACTTCCCGCCAAAACGTTGTGGCCCAACCTATAAAAGGAGCTCGAAAAGGCTGACTCACCTGATTTATTTCATCGCCGAAGCGAACCAGAGTGAATCGTACGCACGGCAGAGAACCCAGTACTTGTTCGCTCTTCTAGAGAGAACCGAGGTTACGTTTAATAACCGAGTACGTTCTCTTACGAGAGCTCTCTCGTACTGCGTCTTAGCTAAGACGCTACGGGAACCCAATGTAAAACGCTGTGCGCGCAGGGATCACACACCAATAAACCTGAAGCAACGCCCAGGATTTACAGTGCACAGTCACCTGAGGGACTCACAGAGAGTCCAGGACAGAAAAGGGAAAAAGCCCTCCGTCCTATATCTAGCAGCATCCGTAGATGCAGCAATATGACATCACACAGCCAAGGCAAGGCCTGACCAATGTGTCAATGCGGGTCTTATGCAATACTGCCCATATAACAGTCGGCAGCGCATAGCGCTCGTGAACTCAGAATTCCCCTCAGGGCCCTGATTCGACTATACCGACAACAGCCTTGTCAGCAAGGCGGGGACCTCCAGGTTATAGAACCTGATAAATGTAGACGGCAAGGCCCAACCTGCCGCCATACATATATCCTGCAAGGAGATCCCAGTAGACCACGCCCACGACGAGGCGACGTCTCTTGTGGAGTGTGCTCTGACGCCCAACGGGCACTGAAGGCCCCTGGAAGCGTAAGCTAACGCTATGGCGTCAAGTATCCATCTGGATAGAGTCTGTCTCGAAACAGCCATTCCCTTGGAACGTTCACCGAACGAGACAAACAGCTGCTCCGTCTGCCAAAAGGCAGCAGAGCGAGACACATAAGCTCTTAAAACCCTGACAGGGCAAAGAAGACTCGAGTCTCCATCCTCCCCTGACACCGGCAGGGCAGACAGGGCAATAACCTGAGCCCGAAACGGTGTGTTGAGGGATTTCGGCACATAACCGTGCCTAGGTTTGAGTATGACCCTTGAGTCATTGGGCCCAAACTCCAAGCACGACTGGCTCACCGAGAGCGCGTGCAAATCACCCACACGCTTCACAGAAGCGAGAGCCAACAAGAACACTGTCTTGAACGACAGATGCTGAAGGCTAACCGATTGGATAGGCTCAAAAGGGGGACCCTTCAAGGCCTCCAAAAACCGCCATGAGGTCCCACATAGGGACTGACGGAGGTCTGGGAGGATTCAGCCTCCTAGCTCCTCTGAGGAACCGGATGACTAAATCATTCCTTCCTATTGACTGACCGGACGCCGTTTCAGAAAACGCCGCGAAGGCCGCCACATAAACTTTGAGCGTGGATGGGGCTCTGCCCTTATCCAACATCTCCTGTAGGAAGGAGAGGACCTCCGTCACCTCACAACTAAAGGGTGAATAACCTCAAGCTGTGCACCAGCTGGAGAACACAGACCACTTCGAGGCATACAGACGTCATGTCGGCGGAGCTCTAGCCTGAGTGATGGTATTTAGCACTCCCACTGCGAGATCAGCGGGTAACCGTTGAGCGCCCACACATGGAGGGACCACAACTCCGGTTGAGGGTGCCAAATCGAGCCCCTGGCCTGCGAGAGGAGGTCCCTCCTCAACGGTACCGGGGCGACATCTGCTAACTGCATCAAATCTGGGAACCATGGTTGGTTCTTCCAAAGAGGTGCTACAAGCAGTATTGAACATCTCGTTTCTCTCACCCGTTCTATCACCTGCGGAAGGAGGGAGACGGGAGGGAACGCATAAAGCGGGCAGCACGGCCATCTCCGTGACAGCGCGCTTTCGTTCTTGGAAAAGAACGCGGGGCAGTGAGTGTTTTCGTGAGACGCAAAGAGGTCCACCTCCGCCATGCCAAATCTCTGCCACAACAGCCGGACTGTTTGCGGGTGTAGAGACCATTCGCCTGTAGGTACATTGCCTCTGGACAGCCTGTCTGGACCCAGATTCTGCAGTCCAGGCACATGCACTGCTCTCAGCGAGCGCACGTTGCGCTGAGCCCAAACCAGGAGGCGTTCCGTCAGCCTGCACAGGTTTCGGGACCCGAGACCGCCCAGGCGATTTGTGTAGGACACCACAGACATGTTGTCCGCACTGACTAGTACGTGGTAATCCTTGATATGGGGACAAAAACGCGTCAGCGTATTCTCCACTGCCAGCATTTCCAAGCAGTTGATATGATGGAGCTTTTCCTGTTCTGACCATAGGCCAAAGGACGGTCTGCCTTCGAGCAGCGCTCCCCATCCCGAAGTGGAGGCGTCCGTCGACACCATTTTCACACTCGGGGAGGTCCCCAGGCTTACACCTGATCGGTACCAGCCGTTCGCTGTCCAAGGTGCTAGAGCCGCAACACAGCTCTGATCGACCTTGAAATGCAGCCGGCCAGATGCCCACGCTCTGCACGGCACCCGAGCCTTCAGCCAGAACTGCAGGGGGCGCATGCGGAGCAGGCCCAGCCGCAGAACCGGAGATGCTGAGGCCATGAGACCCAGCATCTTTTGACAGTGTTTGAGCGACACGGTCGCTCCGCAGCGGAATGAAGTCGCTGCGCGCTGAATGCCCTTTGCGCGCTGTGGTGACAGCCGCGCCGTCATGGAACACGAGTTCAGGACTATACCCAGAAACAGGATCGTCTGACTGGGGTTCAGCGAACTCTTCGCCCAATTGACACTGAGGCCGAGCTTCTCAAGGTGATCGAGTAAAACGGCCCTGTGGTCCACGAGCTCCGCTCGTGATCGGGCCAGAACCAGCCAGTCGTCCAAATAATTCAGCACTCGTATGCCTCTGAGTCTGAGAGGAGCGAGCGCTGCATCCATGCACCTCGTAAACGTACGAGGAGCCACGGAGGACTGTAAACTGGTATGCCTGGCCCTCGAAGGCGAATCTCAAATATCGCCTGTGGTTTGACGCTATCTGTATTTGAAAATACGCGTCCCTCAGATCTATTGACATGAACCAGTCCCCTCTGCGAATCTGCGCAAGGAGTTTCCTGGTCGTAAGCATTTTGAAACTGCGTTTCATCAATGCCTTGATCAGCTGTATTAGATCCAGTATGGGCCTGAGACCCCCGTCTCTCTTGGGCACCAGAAAGTATCTGCTGTACAGCCCCCCCCTCGCTTTGAGCTTGAGACACAGGCTCTACAGCCCCTTTGCTCAACAGTTTTGATATTTCGGCCCGAAGTATGTGTGCTACTTCTGTTTTGACCGTAGTTTCGACGCGCGCTGAACAGCGCAGAGGGCGTCAAAAAAAAACTGTAGCGAGTAGCCTCTCTTTTATAATGCCTAGCACCCAATCCGAAACCCCTGGAAGTGCTGACCATGCATCTGCATGAATGGCTAAGGGCTGGATGCGAAGCGCGCTCTGTTGACCGGGCAACGGCGGTGCTCGGGTGTGCTGCGCATTTGAGGCGGGGAGCGCGTTGATCACAGCGGGCAGATCGCTCCTCCTCGACCCCGTCCCGGCGCTTAACCGACTGGGGGAAGGCTGAGCAGGTCCCGTGGGACTCGATATGTCTGCGAGTAACAGTGGGCTGCATATGTGCACATTTACCACTTTCAACTCGCTGTCTGCCTGTGCAGAGCGTACGTGCACGGGCCTCATTTTTACAGAAGCCACGCGCCGTATGTGACCTAGTGTATGTGGGCACTGGGGAGTGGGCACGTTTACTATGCGGCGCGCTGTGTCGATCTTATGTGCGTGAGCCCTGTGTGCAGGGCTGTGCTTACATGTGGAGATAGGCACTGAGGAGTGGGCATCGTCACTGCATTTATAGCACCATCAGCCATGGCCGGATGAACGTGCACGGGTTTCATTTTTACAGAAACCACATGACACGTGTGACATAGTGATTGTGGGCACTGAGGAGTGGGCACGTCTACTATGTAGTGCGCGTGATCGACTTGAGTCGCTTTTATGGGCGCGAGCCCTGTGTGAAGGGCTGTGCTTATATGTGGAGATGGGCACTGAGCAGTGGGCATCGTCACTTCATTTATAGCACCATCGGCCGTGGCCGGGACACCAGAAATTACACCTTTTTCGGGAAATATCTGGGTAGCCGTGATAACGGTTTTCGTGTGCAGGCAAGCGGGCAACCGTACAGGCTTGCGCATTGCAAAAAACGCTGAAACAGTTACAATCTCTGGAACTGAAACAGCGGCGCGCTTAGGTGAGAGCCCGGCCACAGCGGAACTCGTACACCGGTGCTTCGATGAAGCAGCCATCGTGTGTAGTGCCGACGCAGCGTCATGCAGCATGCATAGATGGCTTTCCTAGGATGGCTTCGGGGCTCCCGGCCTCACCGTAATCCTCTGCCGCGGTCCCCGCGGCGCGGGGCGATGGCCGGTAGAGCGAGAAAGGGGGTCTCGAGCTGCGTTGCTGAAGCTGTTGTGATAACGGCTTTTGTGTGCAGGCAAGCGGGCAACTGTGCAGGCTAGCGCATTGCAGAAAACGCTGAGACAGTCACAATTCCTGTAACTGAAAACAGCGGCGCGCTTGGGTGAGAGCTCGGCCACAGCGGAACTCGTACACCTGCGCTTCGATGAAGCAGCCATCGTTAGTAGTGCCGACGCAGCGTCACACAGCAGGCTTTAGATGGCAACACCGCTTTTGCCGCAGTCCAGCAGAGGGCGGACAAAGGTGCGTCGCTATCGCCTGTTCCACCGGCGGAAGTGAGTGGTAGTTCCTGTTTTTAGCATCATCAGTGTGGAGAATGCTAGTGAGACAGATGAACGAGTTCGCGCTGAATATGAAGCGTTCCAAGCCTTCGCCACCTCTTCGTGAAGCTCAGGAAGAAATGAGGCGGGCTTTGAGAAGTACGCTCATCCAAAAGGGAAATACCATCCAGCCGGGAACGAGAGGGGGGGTGCTGGTGCAAACCACTCGCGGCCGAGACTCATCGCGGCCAACACGAGCATTCGCCCCGGCTCCTTCTCGATGTCAGCTCGTCTGCTGGGCTTCTGAGCATAAGGCGCGAGATCCTCGGAGCTCGCCCAGCCCTCACTGCCCGAAGCTAGCAGAGAGCGCATGTCCTCTTCCCCCGACGCGGCCCTGAGATCGACTTCCTCGGACGACGCGCCGGCAAACAGCGGGCGCTGCCCACCGGGAAGCCATGCAGGGGGGGCCGGTGAAGCATGGCGAACCGGCGAGCTCGGTTGAGCTGAAGACGGTTCCGGAATCCGCTGGAAGCGATGCTTTTACGGCGCCTCAGCGCAGCGGAGAATGCAGGCTCAGAGAAAAAGGCCAGGCGAGTCCTCAGAGTCACCATGGCAACAGCTCGCAATGGGGGCATCCGCCGTCCGCGAGCGCTGCATGATCTTCACCCAGGCAGGAGACACAGATGACGTACCGGTCTCCCTCGCTGAGTGGGGCTCTGACGAGCCGCAGGAAGGCATCTTAAAGACGCGAGCTCTTTTACGAGTGTGTGTCGCAGGGCGAACACACACACACACATAAAGAACAGCTTGGATATAACAGAATTGAAAGGATATAGGCGCCGGATAGCGCAGCAGGAACGGCAGTGGAAGGCGGCGATGCCAACAGCTTCAGAATGGCCCGTCCTGCTGATGTGCTTTCTCAGACGGCGCTTGCTTCCTCCGTGATCCAGCGATGCGTGAGCTTCGCTGAAGAGATGAAAAATCAGGTGAGTCAGCCTTTTCAAGCTCCTTTTATAGGTTGGGCCACACCCGTTTCGGCGGGAAGTGGCAAGAAGGGCGCGAAGCATCAGCCCGCGAAGCATCAGCCCGCGCTCAATAGGCTGTGCAGTTGCCGCAGAACAAGCCAATGAGCGAACGAGCCGTCTCGCCTATGGCTGTGTACTGCTGCAAATGCGCTTTACAAAAATACAAAATTAAGGATAATTTTTTGCTTCAGTATTTCGTGAAAAGAGACTTTTCCCGTAGAGTCTTAGCTAAGACGCAGTACGAGAGGGCTCTCGTAAGAGAACTAAGTCGCTGCGTTGTCTTCCCTGTACAAATCAAATATGAACTGATTCTTATTAAAGACGCCGAAGTTCTTCTAAAACGTTTGTCTCTTTTGAAGTGAAAGTGACATACAGCCAAGTATGGTGACCCATACTCCACATTCGTGCTCTGCATTTAACCCATCCAAAGTGCACACACACAGCAGTGAACACGCACACCGTGAACACGCATCCGGAGCAGTGGGCAGCCATTTATGCTGCGGCACCCGGGGAGCAGTTGGAGGTTCGGTGTCTTGCTCAAGGGCACCTAAGTCGTGGTATTGCCGGCCCGAGTCGAACCCACAACCCTAGGGTTAGGAGTCAAACTCCCTAACCACTAGGACGTGACTTCCCCGACTTCCGCGACTTGTAGTCTAATTAACAATAATGACACAGACAGCAGCAGGTAAATAAGGCTGCTGTCCCTTTTAGGGGTGTTAGAAAATATCGATACATGTGAGTCAGTGTTGAGTACTCGAGTCTTGAACTTTGTCTCGAGACCACATTTTAATGGTCTTGGTCTTTTCATGGACTTGTGTGCATTTTAACTCTGTATTGACTCTGACTCAAACATATTAGGAATCTGACTTATTCCCGAGTCCACTCGAGTCCCAATCAAAATATTTCATTATTAATACTGTATGTTAATATTTCTTTAAATTGATGCATGATTGACACATTCAATGATTGGTGATTTGCTTGTGATGTGAGATGTTAGTGTAACGTTAGTGCAGAGGCAGCAGGACTCAGGAGGTCTCATGAACTTAACACATAAACTTTTTAAAACGTCTGTTACATCATCTCTTATTCAGTTTGCATTAGGGCTGTAGCTATCGAATATTTTAGTAATCGAGTATTCTACCAAAAATACCATCGATTAATCGAGTAATCGGATAAAATGTGTTTTTGCTTAAAGTGCAATATTAATTATGCAAGAGAAAATAAGACTCCTGGGTCTTGTGACGGTCACGGAGGGACCGCACGTTCAACATGGAAGTTAATACGCACACATACGCACAAACACACACCGAGACTGTTTGGTGATACAATAGTTTATTGTAATTATTGATCAGAGAGCGAATGAAATACCTGTAAACTATGTGTATTGTTCCCGTGTAGCGTTTGTCCTGGTTTTTTTTTTTATATAAAGAGTCCTGGTAAGAAACAATGGCAGGAATTATTGGTTCCGCTTGGGGTGGGAATCTACCATGTATTGATTGAGCGTGGGGGTTTCAGGGGCAACGTGGCCGAGTTGTTGCTGTTATTTCCTGTTTAATGTGAACGAATTAATAACATCCAAGTAGATTTATTAAGTAGAACATCATGCCAATATGTTTCTTTCAGACTCTGTATATTTAAGGGAACATGTGTAAAGTGTTTTCTGTGAGTTTGTCCCTCCACATGTGGTAATGGTGCTGGCCACCAGTATAAATGTGAATGTCTTTACAATGGAAGGTAGTCTGTGTTTGTTTCTGCAGTGGACAGTGTGGCCTGAGTATTGCAGGTATTTCAGGTATTCACTCTGATCAATAATTACAATAAACTCTTGTATCACCAAACAGTATCAGTGTGTGTTTGTGCGTATTAACGTCCATGTTGAACGTGCGGTCCCTCCGTGACCGTCACAGGTTTCTTAAAATGAACAACTAAGTTTCCTTTTTTAGAAAAAAAAATCTTAGAATGCAATGCATACATGAAAAGTAAACATTTAATTATTAAACATTGTTTCTCTGTCTGTACTTGTACCGTGAACAATGACAATAATGTTGACAGATGAATTAAGTGCATTTAAGTGCCATTCAGTTGGGGTTTTAAATAAAGCATTTTCTGAGATGCACATTAAACACATTAAACATTAATTTAATTTATCTTTTAATTATTGAAAATTAACTTAACTTTTTGGTAAACAAAGGGGATTTACTATTAAAAATAAAACATGGAAGAAATGTTGTGTGATTAAACCTTAAAAAAAAAATAATGTTTGAATATTTTTTTTTTTTAGTGGTAGGCTATGTACAGTCGTGGCCAAAAGTTTTGAGAATTACATAAATATTAGTTTTCAAAAAGTTTGCTGCTAAACTGCTTTTAGATCTTTGTTTCAGTTGTTTCTGTGATGTACTGAAATATAATTACAAGCACTTCATACGTTTCAAAGGGTTTATCGACAATTACATGACATTTATGCAAAGAGTCAGTATTTGCAGTGTTGGCCCTTCTTTTTCAGGACCTCTGCAATTCGACTGGGCATGCTCTCAATCAACTTCTGGTCCAAATCCTGACTGATAGCAACCCATTCTTTCATAATCACTTCTTGGAGTTTGTCAGAATTAGTGGGTTTTTGTTTGTCCACCCGCCTCTTGAGGATTGACCACAAGTTCTCAATGGGATTAAGATCTGGGGAGTTTCCAGGCCATGGACCCAAAATTTCAACATTCTGGTCCCCGAGCCACTTAGTTATCACTTTTGCCTTATGGCACGGTGCTCCATCGTGCTGGAAAATGCATAGTTCTTCACCAAACTGTTGTTGGATTGTTGGAAGAAGTTGCTGTTGGAGGGTGTTTTGGTACCATTCTTTATTCATGGCTGTGTTTTGGGCAGAATTGTGAGTGAGCCCACTCCCTTGGATGAGAAGCAACCCCACACATGAATGGTGTCAGGATGCTTTACTGTTGGCATGACACAGGACTGATGGTAGCGCTCACCTTTTTTTCTCCGGACAAGCCTATTTCCAGATGCCCCAAACAATCGGAAAGGGGCTTCATCAAGGAATATGACTTTGCCCCAGTCCTCAGCAGTCCATTCACTATACTTTCTGCAGAAGATCAATCTGTCCTTGGTGTTTTTTTTTTGGAGAGAAGTGGCTTCTTTGCTGCCCTTCTTGACACCAGGCCATCTTCCTAAAGTCTTGGCCTCACTGTGCGTGCAGATGCGCTCACACCTGCCTGCTGCCATTCCTGAGCAAGCTCTGCACTGGTGGCACTCTGATCCCGCAGCTGAATCCTCTTTAGGAGATGATCCTGGCGCTTGCTGGACTTTCTTGGACGCCCTGAAGCCTTCTTTACAAGAATTGAACCTCTTTCCTTGAAGTTCTTGATGATCCTATAAATTGTTGATTTAGGTGCAATCTTAGTAGCCACAATATCCTTGCCTGTGAAGCCATTTTTATGCAACGCAATGATGGCTGCACGCGTTTCTTTGCAGGTCACCATGGTTAACAATGGAAGAACAATGATTTCAAGCATCACCCTCCTTTTAACATGTCAAGTCTGCCATTCTAACCCAATCAGCTTGACAATCATAAGACGATTACTGAAATGATCTCAGCAGGTCCTTTAATGACAGCAATGAAATGCAGTGGAAAGGTTTTTTTGGGATTAAGTTAATTTTCATGGCAAAGAAGGACTATGCAAATCATCTGATCACTCTTCATAACATTCTGGAGTATATGCAAATTGGTATTATAAAAACTTAAGCAGCAACTTTTCCAATTTCCAATATTTATGTAATTCTCAAAACTTTTGGCCGCGACTGTACATTCTGCTGAACAATAGTCTTTAACCGGACTTTTATTGTGACGGGTTGACGTACCTTTACAGTTCTGTGTATGTGATGCTAGTTTTACTCCAATCAAACGGTCAAATGCTCATGAAGTGACTGTCAGAGCAGTTCTGGAGATGTTGTTCATTTGTTCACATCCTTATTTAGTGAGACAGCAGATGCTAAAATCACCTGAGCGTCACGCGTGCTTCTGTGTGTGTGATAAACGAATCCGCGCTTCTGCTCCATTCATTAACAGACAAGCAGAACATGCAGGATTCATATTTAAACAGACTGTTCCAGCTTAATATTTACAGATATTAGTCCATATCGTGATTTGATGTAAGTGCAATGACCTATTTATGATTAATTCATTCAAAATTTGGCAAATTCCGTGCCACTCCGCGTTTAACTGTAAATTCCGTTTTTATGACTGGATTCCGCGATTCCCTCCGCGTTTTCTGCATCGCGGAAATCATAGGTCCCTAGTTGTGGTATGCCAGCTCTAGCTTTGCAATGGACACGAGCCATGACATTCTCTTTATGTTTGCCCGCACCCTCAAATCAAAACACTGCTGACTCCTTGCAGTATGCGATTGGCGCTTGTGTCTCCTTCCGCTTTGTGGGTGATGTAATAGCGTTGTCACATTAAAAAAATAATTGCGAAAGAACCTGACATGAGATTTAAAATAAATTAAAAGAGGCTTCGAGGCAGAGGAATTTGCCTCGATCATTTTTTGTAATCGAGTTACTCGAGTTACTCAAGGAATCGTTTCAGCCCTAGTTTGCATATAAGCGCTACAAAGAGTTTGTGTGCAGGAAGACTCTAAAAAAAGAAACATTCTGTGATTTATGTGGCCTTTTTACCCTTAACTGATAATATTTTTTTTTAACTTATTTCAAGTAAATAAAACACAGTGTACATTCCATGTTATATTTTATATAGTGTTTGAGTATGGTACCAATTTTATTGTTTCCACCAAACATTTTACATACTCTTGAAGATTTCTTTATTTCTCAGGCCCAATCTCTCTGGTCTCGGTCTTGAGTTGGACTCAAAGCGGGCTGTAGGGTCAACAAGTGGCTGCAGTTTTCTCTCGTGTTGGGGGCGTTATGTGCAGTGATTCTTCAGTGATCAGTCTTGGTGATTCAACGTGGAACATAAATACAAATTGAAAAACCTGTGAAATCCAAGTTGAAAAGTTCTGATAATGTTCAACCTCTGTTTTTATTTTGTTTTACAATTGTTTTGTTTTCTTTAGGAATCCTGAAAGAAATGTATTTTTCATTGATATTAAGCAGATGTAATTTTTTGTTCAGATCAAAATGTTATGACATTTGTCACAATTGTAAGCCTAAATTAAACTGTGAACCTTTTAAAGCAGGGTCTAAAATAAATATGCAGTCTTTTTATAAAATACATGATGTTATACATATACTTTTTACATACATTTAACTAAAAATCCTGCAAGCACTTGAATTGTCCCCCCTTTACTCATACTGCACAAAAAGTGTTTCAATAACAATGTTACTGATTAATGCAAATGCAGATCCCAGTGTGTTCTGGTTAAACAATTCTTATTTATTTATTAATTGCTAAGGTTTGCATATGGTGGTGTCTTCTTAATGACAGCTTTTCTTAAAAATTTATCCTATTCTGAAAATAAGAAATATCCCAATAGATTTGCCTTGCTTACAGTATCGCAGTGTATCGCAATATATCTTATTGCAACCCCTGTATCGTGATACGTATCCTATCGCCAGATTCTTGCCCTAGTCACAGCCCTAGTCTCTTTAAGACCGAATGCACAAATTCAATATACTGATACACATCCAGTTTTCTGTTTATGTTCACTTAAGATATAACCTTTGTCTTTATGTGAATTATCCACACAATATTTACATAATAGTGTGTGTATTTGACCATTAAAGCACAATTAGAAGCTAAAGAGAACTGAATTCATGATTGTATATTGTCTGAGCTTTCTTTGCACATGATTCACAGGTGTGTCAGTCAACGCATTTTCTTTTTCATTGATCATTGTCTTTAATAACTCCATTTAACATCAAGCATAGCCACTCTTTTATTTTTTTCATTCATGCATGTTTCCTTATCACTATTGTGTAGTGTATCAGTAGTGCTGTGCTATGCAGATTTATTTACATACAGTGAAATAAACAATAAATTCTCTAACAGTGGGCATATTATACCGGCATCATGGTTATACTCTCAGCTCTAATAACGGTTTTGCTTCTGTTCTAAAAATGTGATAGCATGAGCACGATAAAGAAATATTTTAGGTTAAAGTCATTTTACCTGTTAGCACTTAGTTTCTGCTTTTGTATTTATTATAATTATTTTTCTAATATAGTGATCTAAAGGTCCTGTTTACAGTTGTTTTTGTTTTTATAATGATTTTATTTTATATAATGTATATTATTGCCTTTTGTTGCTACTATTTAACGATCTAACAGATGCAGTGGATATGAAATAAATTAAGGAGAAAACATTATGCATAATCTTTAATTCATTTTGATTATGATTCTTTCATTAAAAACATTTAGGTTAAGTACATTAGTATGTATGTTGTATGTAACTGCATTTTGTAATTGCAGTGCAGTAAATTTTTAAGAAATTACAATGACATGAAAACAGGATGTTCTGTCCTCTTCAATAAAATGATTACAGGCTTGAGTTAAATAAACCACACATCTGACAGATGCTCAAGCCAACTCTGCTCTCACTGTTTGACTAGCAGTGGGAGTCAGATTGCCCCTAGTGGACAGCTAAAGATTCGCTAACTCGTATTCATAAACCCTCAAGGGAACGTCTCTGAATTAACTGATGCTTCCCCCTCTCCCTCTCCCTCTCCCTCTCCCTCTCCTCTCTCTCTCTCTCTCTCTCTCTCTCTCTCTCTCTCTCTCTCTCTCTCTCTCTCTCTCTCTCTCTCATCAGTAATGCTGATGGCAAACGAGAAATTATTATAATGTTTGCCTTTCTATTACTAATAATATAAAAGCAATCATTATAATAATTTCTGTATACATCAATTCCTTTAACCGTTCTATCTCATTATTAGACAGACTTCTGTCCATATTATACAGAACTGTTAACGATGACAGTAAACAAGAGGGAGAATGTGAGCAATTTGTGTGCTCATGTGCTGCCTTTCTCAAAATAAAAAAGCCTAGAACACACACTGAAAAAATGCCAAATATCGGCCGATATATCTGCCTCGGCCTTGGCTATATATCAGTCGACCACTACTACAGACCACTTGGAACTTTGCTGTGGCCCACTTCTGAGTCCCGCCCACCTGGTTGAGGACCACTGTTCTAGACGATTTATTAAAACCCAGGAGCTGAAGAGAATGGTTTGTTCATAGATTAAAGATAATCTGGGCTTCACCAAAACAATTCAATATAGAAGGAATTGTAAAGAAGTAACGGGAAACGTAAAATGAGTTGTAGAGGCAAACTTTGGTGTCCAACAAAAATATAAACCTGTGTTCCATTTATCTCATGGATCATCTCATTGAGAGGGTCTTACATTCATCCAGAGAAAGCACTCCGCACGGCCTGCTGCCATTGTTTGTTTTCATGCTAAGAGGCTTAGCATATGGATTAGCCTGACTGCTCTTGTGTATGGGAAATAACTGTTGAGCTCACAGTATTGACATGAGGTTAAAGAGAGTATACCTACAAATATCATCTTTCATTTACTCATTACATGACATGTACACTTTCCTTCTGAATAGTCAATAAGTGTGAGCAGTACCCAGTTCACCCACAGGAAAGAGTAGGTTCAGGGCAGTGTTAGAACATTTTTATTTATATATATATGTATATATGCATACATAAAAATAGATGAATAAATATATTTATAAAATTAAAAAAAGTGTTTGTGTGTGTGTATATATATATATATATATATATATAATATTATTATTATTATTATAAAATAAAAGGTCCAAAACTTGTGTGGCAGTTTTACAGTGGTCACAAAACAGCTGTAGAAATCTACTAATTCCATCTGTCCTGCTACTCCCTTGTGTTTCATCCACACATGTCGCAGCCATCTGTGTGTCTGCCATCAAAATGACGTCGTGCCTTATGGTTGCTGATTGTGTTACAGCCCACAAGTGAGCAGCCATGTCAGTGTCTTGTTTGACGCATTGACATTATGTAAAACGGATACATCTCTTTGCAAGAAAGATTCATGCTAGGGGAAAAAAACTGCAACTAAGAACAAGCCCATGATAAACTTGAATTCAAACACTTTATCTTGGCAATAAGCCACACACCAAATATTGCGACCTGCACCTGCCTACTTTAATAACTCCATAAACTGGAATTAGGAACTTTGAGCCGAGCCCAAACAACAAGCCCAAAGGCATTTCATTGTCGCTTATCCTAATGGACATGGCAACACCTGAAAAGTGTCCTCTGCAAAGAAATCTTCCAAACATGAACAAAACAAGATGGCTCTGTTGATGGTGGTTTAGATGAAAATCACTAAACCTAAGTCGTTGGTTGATGTAATATAACTTTGTTAATGTTTTAATTTGGTAATAATACATTTGGTAATAAATGTTGCCTTGTTGAGGATTAAAAAAATTACTGTCCCCAACCTTTTGACTTTTTCAACAACAACAAAAAAACTTGTTAACAGCGGTATACTGTTGCAACTGGTTTCCACCTGCATGCTACCTTTTTCAAATCAGTACACGGCATGCTTGTGGTGATTAATCAGATGAGGCAGTGTAGAGTGATTTAAATAATCAGCCAAAGTAGCAGATTCTCCCAAGTCATATGTACACAATCACGTGGGTCTCGGCTTCACTTTAAATGTTATTCTAACTCTCTCAACAATGGTATGCACTTCAAGCATTCATTCACATGCGGTGTACCTTCTGCTTGTGTCTGTGTGTGTCTGTGCCCATCCGCAGATGAATGAATAGAGTGAGCGTTGATGTGTGGTGGGGTGGAAGAGTGCCTCTGGAAGCTGTTTTTCAAAAAGATCCCTAAATAAATCGTTCATCTCCTAATGACTCCACACAGCCTCTGAGAGCCAAAAGAGACAGTCACACAAAATACTTAGCCCAACTCTCAGTTAAGGGATATAGCTGTTGTTCTCACACAAACACCTCCAATCATCTCCTTAATGAGTCATTCACCTTTGATGGCACACAAAGACAAACACACATGCGCACATCTAACCATGTGCACAACAAGGCCCGGTAGAAATGAACTTTGAGCTAGCTGAAACTATTGAACTGTTTCTTAGTTTAGACTTTGCAGAACATTTATGGTTTGGAGACAAGACAGCACATTCATAGGTGCTCTCTAGAATCAGGTTGACTTTTTGTATGGCATTTAAAGGTTTCAGTTTAAGTTTATTAATTTATCTTAAACTGTTGTCCCTTTTTTATGTTAGAGAGGATGATTTGTAAATAGAGCTTTATGCTATATCGCCACCTGGTGCAATATACGGTGTTGCTGTGCTAAAAATGATTCCCTATTTTTTTTTTTTGTCTTGCCTCTCTTTTAGTTTTGTCAGATTGTGTTATGACCAAAAAAAAAACACTTGGAGGAACTTGCTATTCTTGTTGTTCTGGTATGTGGGTGTGTGTATGCATGGGTGGGTGGGTGGGTGTGTGTGTGTGTGTGTGTGTCTAACACCTTCAGTAGGCAGGTGTTAAGTTTTGAGCTGATACATGCAGCATGTGCACACTGAATTAATGTGCGAAAGTAGATTTAGAAACATTAAAGCTGGTGTTGCATTTTTTTGTTAAAGCACTCTTCTATCTTAGCTTCAAATTCAAAGAGAACTAAAATTAAGCCACCCAGAAGACCGCAGACACTGTGGCTTTTAGATGTTCTCACAACATTGCCTTTACTGTACTTCCCTGTTATATATATATATATATATATATATATATATATATATATATATATATATATATATATATATATATATATATATATATATATATATATATATATATAAAAGAGATGCATGTCAGAAAAGACAGCTACTTTTAAATAGAAAGATGTATTTTGCCCACAAAGAACTAGTTAAATATCCACTATAATGACCCCCCCCCCCCCCCCCATTTATATACTACTTGTTTTGGTCTATAAAATGTTGATTATTTTACCAAAATAACAGGAATCATACAAAATGCATGTTATGTATGATTTACAAGATGGATCTAAAAAAAAATCACAGTCATTGTTGGAAAGGCCAACTACCGACCTCTTGAGCCCAACAAAGCAACAGATAAGCTCCTATCCAAGTGACTTCATTTTATTAAGGTTTTAGTAGCTATGATGCGTTAGTGACACGAGGCAATTTGTTGTGCCCCCAGTGGTTCATTGTATGAAGTCAAGGAAGCATTTGATAGTTTTCCATATAAAACAGGTATGTCTGTCTTTTGGATTAAGTTCTACTAGCCCTTTATGACCTTCATGGAAGTAGACCTACTGAATGTAAGTATGAGACAAATGGTGAGAAAGGTTAAAAGGTTATGTGTGAAAAACATAAGACAATGTTAAAGATGCATGCTTTTGTAGATGTACTCATTGATGTCCCCTAAAAATACATCCCACAAAATGCAGAATATACACAGTGTCTGTGTGTGTGTGTGTATATATATATATATGTATGTGTGTATATATGTGTGTGTGTGTGTGTGTGTGTGTGTGTGTGTGTGTGTGTGTGTGTGTGTGTGTGTGTGTATGTATGTCTGTATGTATGTCTATTCAGATGACATTTCAGCAGTAAAAATGCAACCAATGAGTCGGCACCGCTGAATTTAGCCCCTACCTGCTCTTATTATTTTACTGACGTTACACACATTTCCAGTAGCTCTTTGCCATAATTCATTTTTCCAGTACGTCAACTTTAGAGCTTTAGAAGGTCATTCAGTACAACATAAATGCTGTAATTCTCATGATTTACTGATCTATAAGATCCTTAAAGGACCTGCAGATGATTCAATGATCTCCTGGTGCCCTTGATTTAGTGATTCACGTACTCTTTGTGAAGCAAAGATGCTCAGATATATTACAGCCCATGTAAATTACCTATAATAATTACTCAGATTTTTTTTTTAATGCACTAAGTCCTGACATTTCCCTTGTGGTCTGGTGAATGGGCTTACAGCTGCATGCCAGTACTAAAAGTAGCTTCAAGGCAAAATTACAATTTCTCTTTTGCCATACGTGTATAACACATCAATGCTCTGGGTTCAAATTAAGCTCAATCAACAGCATTTTTGGCATCGTGTTGTTGGCCACAGAAAAACAAAATCTGTAAGTCAGAAAAGGGGTGCTGTTTTGGGTTTAGGGCCAATCTGTAAACATTAAAATACTTACTGTTTTAGGACAACTGCAAGATGTAAACAATTTGGTTTACAGTTCCTACTTTGTTGTAGAGAGTTCCCTCATCCTGGTAAATTTCCTGGCCTGAAATTTACAAACACACTTGCGCACATTGGAATAGTGTGGCGCGTGTGCTCTTAAAACAGCATGTGCACACCAATGACACGCCATGCCTTTAATAACACGACTGTCATGAGCCAGTTTCAGGCAGCAGTTATAAGACTACAGAGAGCTCGACAGAGAAGGGTCAGCAGAGGCCAGAGGAAATAATGAGTGGAGGATAATGAAACAGACAACAGAGAGGGATATGTATCAAACTGACCTAAAGCTATTGTGTATTGTCTCTCTGAACTCTCTCTGATCTTGTGGGGGCTTGCAATGTGTGTAGCTTCTGATCTCTACGGTGTTCTTTCCAATTATCTGGAGAGGTTTATGAATGTTTGTGTATTTTTTTAAGTGCGTTAAATCACTTTACCTCTTTAGCAAGTCTCTTTGCTCATCTTCCACTCTTGTGTCCTTTTTGGTTCAAATCGCAGCTCTACCTTATGGCTGTAAATTAGAATTAGCCACACTGTCACCACTAGGTGGCAGCAGTGTGCTTTGCGATTATCACATAGCAGCATATGATTGAATCTCAAGCATAACTTTCATTGCAATAAGGTGTTTTTTTTAAATCTTTTTATTTATTTTTTATTCTCCATACGGATTCTTGTTCCACAAATCTGATACTGTGTGATCTATGTAGAGGCAGAGCAAGTATGGTGCCCCCACCTTCCTCTTTCCATCTCTGTTTTTCATTTGTTTTTTTTCGGGCCACTGGTTACAGGTCTTTGGGGGGACATAAAGGTTTCAGGTGCTTTCGGTGCTGCAGCATGGATCCGGGCAGGCACAGGGCACTAGACGGAAAAAGCAGAAATTGGAATTGATTTTAGAAATGTTTGGGACTAATGTATGTCTCTTTCAATCTGTCTCTTTCAATCTGCTTTTTCTGTTCCTTTGCCTAACATCTTCCAACTTTGAACCATTAGATATTACAGATATTACAAATTAGTTCAGTTTGAAGGGCTTATTCCTGTTTTACCACCCTCTACTTTGATTATAATTTTTTCTTATATTTTAATAATATCATGTCTTTTATTATCTTTTGTAGATTTGCCAATGACATAACCAAGGATTTACAGGGGTCGAGTCGGCCAGACACAGCGCTGCTGGATTTTTTTGTTAACGTTGTGAAGTTGAAAGGAAGCAGATTTGCCAGTCACCATGCCGGCCCTCTCCACCAGAGCCGGCAGTGAGATAGGTACCTCATCTTACACTTCATACTGTACCTTTATGTACCTTAGTAAGATCCTGTAGTTTAACCATCCAAGCTTGATCAAATGACAGTTTCTGTTTAATAGTGTCTTAAAGGCCGTGTTGCAGGGTTAATTTTTCAACGAATTTGTGCAATTTGCTTGTTGGTAATAAACATTTAAACTGTTATCCATTGTATTTTATGTTGTTGGGTATCACAAAACGGAATATAATATGAAAAAGTAGGTACTATCTTACAACTTTTTGGTTTGCAACGATTCTCCTTTCCCCCACAATGCATTGCATTTCGTCACCTTGGGGAGAGAATTTACCAAAGCTCGTCTTGAGAGCATTGAGAGTGACTAGAGAGATGAGGAGTAGTAGTAGTATTCAGATAGCGTAGATTTATAGATAAATAGATAAATTCATATAGATAGATAGATAGATAGATAGATAGATAGATAGATAGATAGATAGACAGACTAGATAGATAGATAGACAGACAGACAGACAGACAGATAGATTGATAGATAGATATCGACCAACAGTGACCAAAACGCATTCAACGCAACAAGTATATACATTTATATAGAAATCTAAAAGATGTTTCTTTTAAATGTATAGCACAGTAATATCATATAGGACAGAACAAGAAAGACTATTAATAATCTTTGATTTCGAAGAAAATATTATAATACTGAAGGCGCCAATATAGAGTGCCACAGAGCACTTATGCACATCCTGTTTGCAGAATGATGAGCTTGAAACAACACGGAGTCACAGTGTGCAGCTGCACAGCCCTCCGAGTCCACATAGAACAGTTAGTACAACAGACAAGCTGCTCGGCTCGTGTTCATCTTCAGTTCTCTCATCACAAAAGTTCAGTCAGTGTACTGTTTGAGTAAATGTATTACTCTGTGATATTGGTTTATTTCGACTCAGAGGGAGTGTTGGCCACATTAAAAAAGTAAATAAATTGTGGATTAATGCTTACTGAAGACGCGAACCGGTTCAAACGATTCAGTCTGATTTGGTGAACTGGTTCAACCGGTTCACTAAGAAGAACCGGTTAAATAAAACGATTCTTCGTGAACCAGACATCACTAGTACAAAGGGAAGAGATATTGATACATAGTCTATTAAATATGTGCGTTAGTTTAATGAGCCTTTTCTTTGAACAGTTATAAACTTAATTTACTGTGCGCTCTTGAAGAGCGTTTCATTGTTTTGACTGTTAACGAACGCAACACGCAGTGTGAACACTGAATGGAGGATGACAGACAGCCGCAGCAGAGAGAAGAGTTTATGTGAACTTGAATTTAATGACTTCTATATTAATCTGTACCTCACACTGAACTATTGAACAGCTTCAGAACACTTGAAATATGTCCACGAAAACGTTTTGGTGCTTTATAATGTTTTTGTGCCTTTCGTGGAGCTCAACAATAACACAGAATAGTATAAGCACTGTATCGGATTTGGATCGTTCTCGCCTGTCCGATATCTGATCCACAGAAAATGCCGGGATCAGAGGCAATACCAATCCTGATTATCGGATCGATGCATCCCTTGTTATGGGTTGAGTCTCGGGGCAGCAATACCACGACTGAGGTGCCCTTGAGCAAGGCACCAACCCCCAACTGCTGCCCGGGCGCCGCAGCATAAATGGCTACCCACTGCTCACTGTGTGTGTGTGTGTGTGTGTGTGCACTTTGGATGGGTTAATTGCAGAGCACGAATTCTGAGTGTGGGTCACCATACTTGGCTGTATTTCATGTTACTTTGTCGCTTTGTGGTATGACGGTATATATCATTACCGTGAAATAAAGTGTCCATCTTTTAGAGGTTTTGCTATATCGTGTATTCCAGGGGTAGGCAAGTTCGGTCCTAGAGAGCCGTAGTCCTGCAGAGTTCAGCTCCAACCCTGAAAAAAACCTTTACCTACTTGTAGCCTTAGTAATCCTGAAGACGTTGATGAGCTTGTTCAGGTGTGTTTGATTAGGGTTGAAGCTGAACTCTGCTGGACTGCGGCTCTCTTGGACCGAACTTGCCTACCCCTGGTGTATTTGATAAGTGTTGGACACTCACTCTCTCTCTCTCTCTCTCTCTCTCTCTCTCTCTCTCTCTCTCTCTCTCTCTCTCTCTCTCACACACACACACACACACACACACACACACACACACACACACACACACACACACACACACACTTTAAACGTTTCATTCATAAGGCAGGAAGTTGAGATTTAATCTCCAAAAGGATGAATGACTCTAAATTATTAGCTTGTTTTTGGCTCTTCTGGAATCTTTTTTCTTTCCTGTTCTGTTTATTTCTCATTGAACCTCTCCATCTCACAGTGTCTACTCTGTTCTAGTCTCATTCCTCTGTATCATAAAATGCTGTTCTTTTACCCCATCGTATCTATCCTGTTTTTTCGTGTGGGTGTTTTGCTTCCTGGTGGCATTTGATTTCACTTCCCATGGGTGTCCTTGGGCTGACACCCATCCACCCACTACCTGTAGAATGTGTATGTCTGGTTTTGATCTCATATGATAAATTACTCTTGCGTCAACTGCATACTCAATCATTCTGTGCACTTCAGCTCACAGTCTGCAGTTATTCTCTCACACTCCCCCCACAATAAATAAAGTATCAATATCCATTACAGTCATATGTTTGCTTTCTCCTAATTCCAGTCCAGGTCAGTTCTGCTCCTATTTATTTGTGTGTTTTTAATGATTTTATTCCTTTCATTCGTTTATTTTAGTGCATTGTATTTATCTTATTTGTATTTATTTTCTGTCACAAAGTTGCACTGGGACACGAAGGCTGAGGTAAACAGAGTGATCCAGATAAACAGGCAGAATATCAAGAACCAGAAAACACAACATGTGAGAACAAGGATAAAAGGCTTAGAACTGCAGTTGTGACACATGCAAGACTTTGCAAAGAGTGACTGAAAACACGGCATTATATATAGGCAGAGTTAAATGAGCAACTGGTGAAAACAATTGGGCACGATGAGTCCGGGCAATGGGTTATAGTAAATGCAGTCTAGGATAAGGTGGCAAAGGTGATCGTGACAATTTTCAATATGTAAGACAAACAAATATGAACACATTTATCTTCAAATATTATTGACAGAAGTTCTGTCTGACAGAAGCAGATAATAATCCTTTAATGAAGATGAATGTCTGTGTGACAGATTTTATGTATGAAACTGCATAAAATCTGTGCAGGTATTCTCTTTTTAACTGGAATTGTGGATACTCTCATTTACACCAGTCCTGTTCAGAAACAAGTGTATGGCATAATTGTGCCATTGTCCATAAAAAGATCCATATTGAGCTCCATATTGTTTATCGTTCAGGTGCTGAGTCTCTCTTACATCCTCAGCAGAGCACCGGCTGAATATAGCTGCAATGAGGGATATGACAGGAATGGCCATATTCAATTTTTCCATTCTGATGTCAAGAATGCAGAGCATCTGGGAGCCGAGGACAGAACGAAAGAGAGGGAGGGAGAGAGGAACATTAGTAGCGGCAGCAGCATGCGCTTTGGGAGCACTTTATCGATTTCCAGCCATTTATCCTCCTCTTTTCCATCTCTCCCCTTTCTCTCTCTCTCCTGCCACAGGGATACAGAACTGTAACACAAGGATTTGTTGCCACTGGAATAGCTCCCTGTTTCCAGTTACATCAGAATTAAAATTTCCACTTCATTTTACCAAATGCAAGAGTGGAGGGACAAGGAATTTCATTTATTTGTATTTTATTTTTATTTTTCCCATTTTCAGAGGATAAAGATATGTCGATGTAAATGAGCAGAATGCATACAGATCTGAATACAGTTCTGGAACTGGTCCCTGCTTCAGTGTATTAGCTGTAGTTTCAAAAAGCCAACTTTAATTTCAGACTCTGTTGTAGTCGTCTGTTATTTTTCTGCTGTGATTAAGCTCTGATATAGACATAAAATGTGTACTGTCACAAGGAATCAGTGTGTGATTGGACCAAATCTTTTTTACAGGTGGCTGCTTTAGGATCACATTCCCTCCTGTTCTGTCTAATCACAGTAATATAACGTGCTCTGTGCTCCAAATATGCTCATGTTGAGGGATGGATTGTTGTCGACGCATGTTGACAAAGCACTAAATAGCTCAGAACAACGGACTTAGAAATTCAGGAACCAAATGACCACAATTGTGCAATTTTACAAATATATTTTATTTTATTTAGCAAGAATGACAAGAATGATGTTGCATACGTTTTCTTTTCTTTCTGGAGCGATTCTTTTCATCAGAGAATCCTGGGGGAAAGCATCACTGTTTCAACAAAAACATTAGTATTAAAATAATTAGAAATGTTTAATGAGCAATGTAATGATTTAAGACTTGGTAGTCATTGGCAAGAAGGAGGCGGGAACCGGCGGACAATCAAATAACATTTTAATAATACAAAATAAACACAAAACAGCGCACCAGCCCCTCACGGACGACTGGTGCGCTCAAATAAAAACCAAAACACAACTAAAAGCCCAGGCCTGGTCCTCTCTCGTCCTTCACTGTCGTCGCTCCAGTTTTATATCCTTTCATCTCCTCCGTGGGCCTCGAGACCGGTGGGTCGAACAGGTGTAGCTCATCTCCAATCACTCCACCGGCCTCGCTCCCACGTCCCTCGGCCCCGCCCCACTCGTCACAAGCACCAAATCAGCATCATTTCTGACAGATCATTTGTAATTGAAGACTAGAGTGATGGCTGCTGAACCTTCAGCTTCGCCATCAAAGAAATCAATAGCATTTTAAAATACATTAAAATAAAAATGCCATTTTAAATTGTAATATATTTTACAATATTCCTGATTTTACTGTATTTTTATCATATAAGTGCTTTCTTGGTGAGTTTAAGAGATGTTTTAAAAAACAAAACCACACACAAAAAAAGTTTTTAATGGTTGTGTACTGTGTAGATGAAGTTTCAGAAATTAATTTCAAGGTTATTTGTATAGCGATTTTTACGATGCAAATCGTTGCAAAGTAATTTTACAAAAAAATTTAGTTTCTAAAATATTTAGTAGTAGCTTATCAGTGGTGACTGTCAGATTATGTACATACTGTATGGCAGAAATGTAAGGAAAAAATCTATTAAAGACGTAATTAAACAGACGATATGCTCTATTAACCGCAATTATTATATGATGCAGTCACACTTGTAGCAATATTTGTTAGTTCTGTATGTTGTTTCAGGGTTGGCATCATCTGAGGTCCTCTGAGGGGGTGACATCATCTCTTCTCAGGTGTTCTGGATCCAGACAGAAGCTTTTGTAAATCCTAGGCAAAACAGAGAAACAGATTGAGACCTAATTGGCATAGCTGCAGTTCCAACCAAGTAAAAATAATTTGTTTAACCCAAGTTAAAAAATAGAAATGCGCATTTAATCAGATATAACTGCAGTCTAAGATTATGAGATGCATTATTTGAATGCCTGGCTAAAGAGATGTGTCTTTAATCTAGATTTAAACAGAGAGAGTGTGTCTGAACCCCAAACATTATCAGGAAGGCCAGAAAGCATGTTTGCGAGCATCTGCACTTAAAGGTTTGTGTGTGTCTGTTCGTGTTGTTAACTCCAGACATTTTGGATGACCTTGCTGTTTTTCTGACAGCCTGTGTAATTAAAGCTGCTCTCTGTGCCCTCTGCTGCTGTCCCATAATGCTGTGAATTTGAGAAGCAAGGCCTTCCGCCTTCCACTCCGCCTTGTTGTATTGCCATTGATGTCTGAGGAACACGGTTATGTTCTGGAGGCTGCTGGGAAGTGTAGGCATGTGAAAACGAAACACTGCTTGGCACAGCATTCTTTCACATACCGTCTAGTATATTTGGCCTGGAAGCCAATAATGGTCAGTTTATGCGTATCCTTTTATAGGCTGCTGGGACATGGTTAGATGTTGACTGTTAAACTCAGCCTGTGTCCAGATGGTCAGCGGTTGGAAGAACAGTGTTGTAAAGTGACTGACAGCATCTCAGCTGTTCGCAAACAATGCAGCTTTGTGCAACAAGTGGTTTAGTTTGAGACCGTGCTGTTTTTTGATGTCACATTGCAGCTGAGGGAGCTGAGGCCATAATCAAATTTGCTACGTGAATCTATTTTTAAGTTACTGTAAAAGAACTGCAAATAAAAAGTCCAGTATTTACGATTCCTGAAATTATGATTCATGGAGCATTTTACATGTTTTTTTGAAGTGAACCCTTTTTTAAATGCTACTGTTTGTGACTCTTTTAAAGAATTAGGATAAGATTTTATAATTCGCTATTTTTTAACGTATATACTTTACTGTAAGTAAATTTGATTTCAATGCTGATTTTGTAATATCATTTTATGTACATTTTTAAAAAATTATTTAAAAAAAGATATATTATTGTCCCCTTAAAAGTATACTTGGTACTCTGTATTCAGTTTTGCACATAAATGAATAGCACTTACAGCATGTTAAAATGTAGGCTTTCTTTATGTTTATTTCTTTTAATTTCACCTTTAGTGTAGGGATGTGCGATAAATCGAAATAAAATCGCGATTTGAGTGTGCGCGATTTCTAAATGGCTTTATAGCACGATTTTCCGCAGCCCCAACCTCCCGCAGTATGTTATCTGAACCAATCAGGATGCAGCGCACCTAAGTGGTTTTGTTAATAGAGCAAAGGAAATCTGCGTGCGAGTCAGTGATGCGTGGGTTGATCCAAAATGAGCAGTTGCCCACAGTTACGAGTCATCCAAAAATATTTGTAATTATATTCGGGTAACGTTGCTGGTTTTTGGTAAAACATGATTTTGACGACTTTAAGTCGACATTAAGTTTTGTTTTATAGAAAACTCTTTTTAAAAGATTTTCGTTTTGTATAAATTGTATCTTTATTTTGATCTTTGTTTTATCAATCCTATGGCCTAATGACGCTACGATGAGCATTTACTGCTTTTTAAAAAGGCGGGTCGGGTACAAAATGTTATTTATTTTTTTGCGTTCCGAGTTGCGGGCGGGTTAGTTGAAAACGTCGGTCGGGTGCGGGTTATTAATACATTGACCCGCGCATCACTGGTGCGAGTGGATAGATTCTCGCTCGCGCATTATTTTAATGTGCTTTCGCGTTACAATATTGCGTTCTCGTTGCTGCTTCTGAACCGCGTACACATAACTTACTGTATACGCACTGCAGATGGAGTACGTGTGACCCTTGGGCAATAAATATATTGGGAAAAACATATAACACCTGAGGCACCGCTACAGTGAGCTCTATGACCAATGCATGGCAGCAAAAAAAAAAAAAAAAAAAACCCTGAACAAGGTTTTATTTTATTTAATTTTTTGCCATATGTCTAGACATTTTGTTTGACATCTTTACTTAGTGATTATTTTGACTTATGTCTGTTCGAGAGACATTTGATAAAGCTCTCATTGGTTTTCTTTTGGAAATATGTTTAGAATTTATACTGAATGCATTTATGACTGTAAAGCGTGTCTGTGTGTGTCAAAATCGTGATTAAAATTGAAATCGCAAAATTGATCAAAAAATCGTGTTAGGTTTTCTTTTTGTCCATATCGCACAGCCCTACTTTAGTGTAACCCCTAGATTTTGTACTTTTTGTGGCTTGATTATAATTTAATTACATACAATTGAGTTTTTTAGCATGGGAACTGGGGAAGTGAACAAAAACATTACATTTATGGAAAAAAAGGGACAACTAAAACCACAAAAAGAACATACTCTAGGTGGCCCTGTAATCATGTTAAACAAAGAAAAAAAAATTAGCATGCAACTTTCTCGGCCAATTCAGATTTCTGTGTTTTTATTTATTTATTTTTAGTTTTTTTTTTTATTGTAAGTGTGACCTGTCGATACCGATTTTTGCAGATTCCAATTTTCTTTGTAAAAACTATAATTGGCAGCATATACAAACAAATTGTACTGTAACCCTATTGTACAGTAGCTCGAGCGGAGCGGTGCAAATATATGCATATGTACAGATCTTGCTGTGCGAATTCTCAGGCAAGAATGTGTAGAAAGCCCCTTATATAGAGAAAGTTTATGCATGTTTTACACCATTCACACCCTTAGAACATTAGTTGTGTATTAGGCTGAAATTTGTCATGTTCTTCTGTTCATACTTTAGCTAAATCCATGCTGTTATTAGTAACTAACCCCCAGAGAGGTCAACTTGTGCTTTAAGTTCAAGTTGTGTTGGTGTCTGAATCTGACAGCAGCTCTTAATAGTCATCATATCTACCGACTGTTCTGGGGGGGTTTGCGTGTATATAAGCATGCCAAAGATATTATGGTGTGTTTATGCTTGTTTAAACATCACAGGCATATTAATTTAACTTTAGGGATTTGATTCACAGTTCAAGTTGTGATTCCTAGAAAAACAGGAAGTAGCCAGACAAAGGGAGGAAGTGAGGTGCAGCCTGGGAGAGGACCATTTTTTCAACCCTCAGTTTGACCCAGTGAGCATGCTGAAGTAAACCATGATGTTCTCATCATTATAATAATAATAATTATTATATATTTTTTTTTATTAGTGTACGGATGTTTGAAGACTATAATAATGTCACATTAGAGTGTTCCGCTGGAGAATAATCTTTATAGCTTATCTGACATGCATCAAGTGTCTTGGTTTAATTCAGATTTTCTGGGTCTTGTTTATATCTGCATATATTTCATCTTTGGGTATTGGCTTTGTGTGTGTCTGGGTGTGTAATGTATTTCCTGTATTTCCTCTGCAGGTTTGTATGAGCTGTTGTCTGTACTGCCGTCTCAGCTGCAGCCTCATGTTGAGCATGCAGATGACTGCTCTTTTCTACACGCCATGTTTGGGGAGAGGAGTCTACATTCATTGGTCAAGGTGAGTGTATATGTGCAGTGTTAGATGTAATCTATTCTTTGAGATGTGACTTAACACCATGTCACTAAATCTCTCTCTCTCATTGCATCTGTGATTGTGTTTTTAAAGAGAGTGTTGTGATGTTTGTACAGCTGGTTATATAAGAAGTGGTGATCTAAAGGCATATCCAGAAAAATTTAGAGATTTATATTAAATATGAACTTTTTCAGACTTGAAATAGCACATAGGTCATATGCCATGTTGATCTAAATCTGTGGTTTTAATTGTTTTTGTAATTTAAATTCTTCTCTTCTTATTTAATTTTATTATCTGGCTTGTCTTTTTGAGAGGTTTTCACATGCCACTTTTAGAAAATCATTTTAGTCCAGTTATGCTGTGCCTGTTTATATCAGCTTTCATTTGCTTTTAATTTCAATTCCTTTGATTTGGCAATTTTTCTTCCCCTTATTCTTTTTATGTGACACAAGTTGTTTTAAGAGTCAATCACTGATGTTACTGATACTATGGTACTTAGGCCCATTTGTGATGCATAGTTCACTGACTGTATGTCCCGTTGAACACTGGATTCTAAGTGTTGTGGACTGAGCTGATCTGTGCTTCAGAAGTGCTTTGTATAACACCCTACTCGTACCCGCAGAGGAGGTCTGACAGGCAGGACAGCAGACTGCAGTCTGAGCCAAAGACCTCTCCTCTCTTCTCTCCATGCAATTACAGCAGGGTTTCACACATGTCCTGCTGCACTCTGTTGCTCTGACAATGTGCCATTCCAAAGAGCCTTACAGGAAATCTAACACAACCTGTAATTTCCACCTAGGTTAGAGGTGCGTATGTGTGCGTGTGTGTGTGTGTGTGTGTGTGTGTGTGTGTGTGTGTGTGTGTACACTGTGTGTTTCTATATAAGACAAAAGAAAGCTAAAGGAAGAGAGTAATAATTTGGACATTTTCCTTCAAAATTGTTCTATTGAGAAAGTAAAATTCTCTTTCCCAAGAAGTTTTTAGTCTTTACTATAAAGTTTGATATGTATTTTTTAAAATCTTTTTATTAATATAATTTTCTATTTTATTTGTGTAAGGCCGCTTTTACGCTGATATTTATACAGATATTTTATTCATTTTTTTGCATATGGATTTTGTCAATTTTTTTGGTGGTCCCCCCCCCCAACACCAACACCTAATCCTCAGGTCATAAACTTAACCCAGCTGTGAGATCAGCTGCTAATGTCTGTGGTTTTCACCTCTGTACATTTCTGTATTTTTTATTATAAGAGGAAACCAGATTCAGCACATACTCCTGTATTCAGCCCTCTAGGGGGAACATGACACACTTGTGGGGCGATGGGGAAAGTTGACGACCTCAGAGGACTCTGAGGTTTTGGCCTGCATTAGCATTACCTGTGTGTGGGACTTTAACAACCTTATTTGCTCTTATTTACTAAAGCAGACATAATGGAGCACAAATTATTGCTCTTTCCTGCTTTCCCACTAACGGCCCAAGTGCCCTATCTGGCCTTGTTTTATTCATTTCCCCCCATGGAAAATGTAGTTCCAGACCTGACAAATAGGTCCCTTAACCAGAATAAGATTACCTTTGATCAGATCAAAATTCTGATTTTTAGTATAATGGTCATGAACTAAAAATCAACAATGACTGTATAACATACATTTTAAAAATAAAGTCTTTTTAAAGCCACTCTGTTGACTGCAAGTCACTTAATTGTGATACACAAAACATCAAGTCATTTTATATTGTGAAAAGTGTAAATGATAATGTTACAAAATATTTCAAATAAACACTATGCTTTTTGCTTTCTCTATTCATCAAAAAAATAATAGGAATTGTTATAGGATAATAGGAAAGGTAATATAGGAACAGCTTCGTATCAGAGTCCATTATCAGGTCTGTGGAATCATAGGCCAGTTCTATTGGGCTACCTGAGAACAGTATGGTATCACATTAAAGGCTTTTGCTGGTTGTTGTTGTTGTTGTTATTATTATTTCACTTGACCTTGGCAAACTCAGTCAAAAAATCAGTCCCACTCTCACTATATTAAGGCTTTCCATATAGAGTCAGGCAGTTTAAATCTTACACTTATCTATTTATCAGTTTATAGCACAGACGGAAATGTCTGCCCTACTGTTGAATTTGAGACGCTGAATATGTATTTGTTGGAGTCCCAGTCTCTGGCAGTTACGGCTGTACATTTTCCTACTTTACACCGAGACACCATATTAATGTTTGCGAAGTCTCTTAAAGAGCAGCTGGTGTCTGATTCCGATTCTTTATAATCCGTATTCTGCATCCAAAATAAATTCCCAGAGTAATACAAGCCTTCTTTATTCCAGAGTCAACAAATGCAGATCTCTGTACACTCATACACACATATGCTTGAGTGAGAGTGTGTATTTTTTTATGTGTGCACACATGCGTTTGTCAGGGATACTGAATGTGCTTGGGATAGAATGCAGACATATGTGGTATATGTTTAATCCATAAAGCCCACTGACATATTACATTATACTGCCGTTTAGAGCACGAGTGCTTGGTTATAGACACGAGGGGCAAGGGCAAGACCTCATCTGAGGAATGTTGAAGCATTTCTCATACAAGCCAATCTGATATCATATACTGCTTTTACATGACAGTCACCTTTGAGGAAAATGTGGGCTCTGTCTCACAATTTTGGATCTTTCCGCTGTATTCACAATGCCGTAGCTTTCATAAATCTAAATTAGCGCATTTCAAGCGCCGCACGTACTGCCTTTCCTTCTGTTTTATGAGTTGGATATTAGAAATGAGGAATGCCACACATCACTGCGAAGATGTTTGCCCTTCATTTCTAGAACAGATATGCTGGTTTTAATGTTAATGTTATTTAAGTTTAAGTTCTGACATGTAACTTTTACCCAGAACATTAACCAGTGTATCTGCTGAACTTTTCATACAAGATGAGTTAAGTAGGTGTGTATGGCGGGGTTTGTGTAAACATCCCTCTCTGACAGGCATCTCACAGTCAAACCCATCTGTCTGCAGGCTTTTCCTGTCTTGCTCTCTGAAGGTCTGCGATCAGTTTAAGTGTGAGGTGATGAGGTGCAGTAGGGCCACTGGTGCTGTTTTGGGCCACGCAGGTCTTGGACCATCAGGGGTTACTCAATCCAGCTGCTCTGGTCACTTTGAGACAAGCGGAAGAGAAGAGGTCAATATCATTTCAACATTACGGATGTTCGTATGCCCAGAGCAGAAATGATATACCACTAATACATACCATTGCCATACAACTCACTACCTCTCAGGCTCTTTTTACTCCTGTTATTAAGATGCTTTTTGGTCAATCACAAGTAGAAAAGGGAGAAACATTCCTGCTTACACCTGGTGTTTTAAACGGTCTGTTTAGTCCACTTTCAACTACATTCCTGATTTCTTTAAAAGGAGGATCTATGGATGTGGACTTTAGATCAAATATCTAATATTGCGAAATAAGCTGGTGCTATATACATATGAACGTGAAAGGAGAAATCAGAAAAGTATATAAATATACTGAACGCTTTGTCAGTACACTGTTTGTAAGAATCAGGACTGGTAAGAGAACATTGTGCTTTTTACCTTTTTTTCCCCTTTTTTCCCTTGTTACAAAAGACCAAAAAAGTATCCGTTTCCACAAAAAAAAGCAGCACTACTATTTTTAACCTTGATCTCACTATGATCAGGTGTGTATGTATGTGTGTGTGACACTGAAGACTGCACAAATAGCTGCTGTTAATGAAATTTTGCCATAAATTAAATTCTAGAATAGGCTTATATTAAAATAGAACAGTTTATTTTACATTTTAACAATTCAATATTTCACAGAATTTTTCTAAATAAATGCAGCCTGGCTGAGTAAAATAACCGACTTTCAAAAACGTAAAAAAAAAAAAAAAAAATCTTTAGAGAAAACCTTTGAACGGTAGTGTAATTGTTCCAAATCAGTCACAAATGTTTCCTTTCACTCAGAATTCTGTCATTCTGTTAGAAGTCAGCTGCCTATGTAGGTAGAACCCAGATGATTCATTTTTGAAACGGAGCCTTTTTCTTTGATGCTTTCTATACTCCTCTCCCCCTTTTTTTTCTGTCATATTCCCTAAATTCCACATCAAGTTTCCCCTCCTCCGTATCTGTCAACGTTCAGTGTAATTGTGTTTAAAGCTGTTTGTTTGGCTGCAGAATGCTCTTGGAGGACCCTGAGGCCAGACTGGCTGCCGTTTCTCTCACCTGTTTATGTTCTCCACTCAAGTTTTTTAAGGGTACTAATTGTCTGGTCCAAGTGGATTTAGACACTGCTGCATTGTAGCCTGTGATCTGAACCTTGACCACAAAACATACTGTGTTTACCGAAGCATTGCTTTGTTTATTCATATGTTTTAATACTCATTACTTAAAGGTGCCATCTGTCATATCTGGCAAAAAAATCAAGTCATACTCCACATTCCATACCAGATGGGGGCAGTATGCCTCAATAAAGTGAATTGGTCTACTCTAGAGTAACAAACGAGAAACGGCATAGTCTCTATGCTCCGCCCCTACCTTCACAACAACCCTAGAGCATAGCCAAAAGCCTCAATTGCAGTCCTCGCGCCCCACTGCTCTGCACATTTTGAACGTTTCTCTTAGCGCTTTAGACATTTGTTCTATTCGAACATAAGTGCCCTGCGAAGTGGACATCACAGGATATTCAGCCATGATTCCAGTTCGAAGTGAACGTAGCTATATGTTCCAATCAAAGTGCATTGAAGTGTGCAAGACGTGAATTTAAATTGTATTGATTTACAGAGGTATATGATGTCACAGTTGTCCATGTTTAAAGACGCTGCACAGCACAAATCAGTGAATGAATGTTTTGATGTGAGGTAAACTTCAACAGATTTCCCCTGCTCAGAGAGTAGGGAGCAATGAACATTTGAAAAACAGTTCATGAACGGAGTTCATTTCTAACGAGCTGATTATCTGAATCAGGTGTGTTAACAAAGAGAAACGTGCAAAATATGCAGAGCAGTGGGGCGCGAGGACTGGAATTGAGAACCGCTGCTATAAGAGGACGTTTTGCCTCCAGAGGAACGTTGGGTGATGTCAAGTGATTTTGAAACATGACATCTTCAAGCTACTCCCCTTCACCTTTACCAGTGAATATGTTCATATTCGTTTTGTTCATATTACATTGAGTTGTATATACACATTATTTGAATTAAATTAATTTGACAGACAGCATTCTGTCAACATCATTGGTCAACATCAGACAGCTGATGTTGATCAAGCTAGCGCCAACCAACGTAACCAGAGCTGCCAACTCTCAAGCATTCACCGTGAGACACACGCAATTGATTCTTTTCACACGCTTTCACGCCACACATCAATTTTCTCACGTACAGAAAAACCACAAAGCAAAGAGGACACGGAGACCAACAGACTAGTTAGAGCAGGTTACTTATGATATAAAAAAATGGGTAAGTTATAGCTAGCTAATTATCAAACGCAGCTACGGTTAGCCATCGCTAACATTAGCACATTTATAGAACAGCCTTCGATACATTTCTATGTTATAACTTCCCGAAAAAAATACACAAACGTATATAAAACAAACTTCTAGCGAAATACTAACAGCATCTAACTTACCAATCCAAAAGAAATGTTGCAAGTTTGGTGTAGAACCTCATTTCTTTCAGGTCCATTGTCTCCAGCGATTGAAAGCAGTGCCGATGTTTACTCTGGTTCGGCTCCTTTTCTTATCGGATTTGATTTGTGATTCCGAGCGCGGTTGTTTCCCTGTAGCGGGTGGTGGTCTTTTGCCAAGGGCTTAAGTCATCCTTCCGCTCTCTTCCCTGAACTGAAGTAGTGGGCTGTACTTTCCACATGATTGACATCAGGTATAAGTACGCCCACAAGCCGTGCGAGTTATTCGTGTATTGCAGGTTGGCTGGTGGTTATGTTGCCCGCATACCACCTCCCATGGCCGAAACTGGTATTACGACACCTGTCGGGCCGGGGCTAGTAATGCTACTGCTAATTAAGGTTGATATCTCTGCAGCACTATAACTTGACATTTTTTTAATGACATCATCGCCCTTATTTCTTCTCATACTTTTGATGCGTGTTGGTCATTTTTTGAATATTTTTACCTCAATTTTTGCACATGGCACCTTTAAGTGTCAAGCCAGAGATCAGTAAAAATGACACCATTTTATGATGGCTAGTCAAAGGAAGCATATGCTGTGTTTTTAGGGGCTGTTCACATAAGATTGTTTTCTTTTTGAAAAAAAAAAACAAAAAAAAAAAAACCTTGCACCGAACTTTACCATTTGCAAGGTTCTCACTGTTTTTTAAAGAGTACTTTTTGTGTGTGTGTGTGTGTGTGTATGTGTGTGTGGTTTTTGGTTACTGCCTTCTCTAAATTAATTTTTTTTTAAAAGCATAAAAATATTGAATCTACCACAAACGTTTTTAGGTAAATTCAGTGAGGTTAACTTCACTAATTGACTCCTTAACTATAGCCTTACAACCGTGGCTGATTCACATTGTTCTTTGTCCTACTGTGCAATTTTAAATCTGAAAAAAGCAGCAATTGTTTATCAGTCTGCTAGGTCTCTATGATGCAGTGGAATAACGGTGCACTAAGGCATGAAGGTATTACTCTTCATTACTCTCATTTCCTGTCCTTTTTACTGTGGAACGTGAGCTATGATCAGTGTAAGGGCCCTGTAATGGATTTTAAATGTCTGCTCTCTGGCGCTCCTGTGTGGACAGGCTGTAAATAAAGGCATTGAATCTCACTCAGCCTCTGATGGAATCTAAACTGTACAGAGCAAAAACAGCTCTCCCATGGCTCAGACGGCCTAAACAGATGTCGCTCCCTGGAATGTGCAGGAACCGGACAGTTACGTTCCATCCTTCACCAGATCCCACATTCCATTCCTTCTCTGCCAAGTGTGTATGAGTCTGTGTGTCAGAGTGGATAAAAAAAAAGATCTCTTTTCTTGGCCTGTGAGTGTGTTTGCCGGTTTGCGAGAGATTCCACTTCTGCACCGCTGCTGTAGTAACAGACGGTGACCCCGCTCAGAGTTCAGTACGTTTTGAGGGTTGCAAACGGAGTAACTAAAAAAGCACAGTTTGTTCATCACAGCCCTGACAAAAGTCCTTACCATGGCCAAGCTTCGCCACATCACAAACAGCTCGGGAGAAGGAGATCCAGAAAAACTGCATCTTTGGCTCTCTCGGATCCAGTTGATCCAACTCCTAGCATTCCCTTCCTTCTCCACTTCACTATGAAAACCAGCCCTGTGGCAAAGTCATTTGTCTTGTCTTGATAAATATTTAGCCCTCTTGTTAGCAGTTGAATTTCTCTTTTCACTGCAGTGTCCAGTCTAAATGTGCTGGTAGCTTCTGCATGGTTCCTGACCGTGTAGTTGTCCTGGTAACACAATTTCAGCAATAATGAAATGGTTGAACAGATATTAACATAACCTGTACAATTGACAGCCATTAACCCTCTGGAGTCTAAGGGTATTTTTGGGGCCTGGAGAAGTTTTGTCATGCCTTGACATTTGTGCTTTTTTCAGTTTCTTATAAATATCTAAATGGGTAAAGACTAATCTCACTGTAATCAGCACAAACTGGGCTGTAATAATATGTGAAATGCATGTATGTACATGATTGTGTTTTTGAGAAAAAAAATATTATGCGTGGTTAGTGAAAAACTAAAAATGTTAAAATGCTTGAATAAGGCAAAAAAACACATAAAGAACAATGGTTCCCGGGATTTTTGAGAACTGGTTTTGAAACTTTCTAAATGATGTGAAAATCATCTTGTTTACTCACTCACAGAAAACAATATATTGATTTAAATTTTCTAAGACACTTTTTGTTGGTAAAAGTCATATGCGAGTAGGCGTCAACTACCATGAATATCATTGTGATTTACACCTGAGAAGACAAAGGCCCGCATAATGAGCTGCATAATGAGCCATTCAGTCATCTGTGCCACTGTGAGTGAGGAGTTACAAGAGAGAATGTGAGAACAAAATAAATCTATATAATATTATGTTTGTAGTTTATTAAGAATATATTTAATTATCCCACAACATAATTTAATATCCACTTGGGGGAGCAGTTAAACAGTTTATTAGAAACAATCAAAGCTGACTTTCAAACAAATTGTTTGGCATCAATACTCCAGTCACACAATCCTTCAGAAATCCTTTTAACAATCTTATTTTCTACAAAAAAAAAAAAAAAAAAACGTTTGTTGTTATTATTATCATCATTATTATTAATGTTGAAAAGAGCTGAGAATATTTTCCTGGGTTTTTAGGGGGAATAAATGGAAAGAAAAGCATTGTTTTTACATTTGTTACAGTTATCTATTTGTTACATTTATATTATTTACATCAAGCTTTCGAAGGGTATAGTGTTGTATATTGTTATTGAAACTTCATAATGTTTCACTTGATTATACATTTAGTCAGGAATTATAATTTGGAAAAAGTCTAACTAGTAAAACGTTTACACGTTATGTGAAAACTAGTACAAGTATATAAATAAATAAAAAGAGACTTACTCATGTTTATGGTCTCTGCTGAATAAAGTGCTTCATTCTTTTTTTCTGAGGAAATCCATTTCTCAAATCCTCAACCACATCACATCTTTTTGGGGTGAATTATGTGTTATTCCTCTCATCGCGAAGCAAACAGTAAAATAAAAAAAACTTGAACAGTCTGGCTGCTTTTTCTTCTGTGTGGGCGTATTCAAGCCGCGCGCTTCAGTTTGAATCTGAATAGCGCGTTCGGCGCGGGGGCGTGGTCACATTAGATATAATGAAGGGAGACATGAAAAACAGACATCGCGTTGTTTTCATATGGATTACTTTATCACAGAATATCTGTTTTCGGCGGCACTTGTTTAGTTTAAAAATAGACATGTCAAGCTTTCTATAGATATCTCTCTCATGTATTTTCGTTGAGTATTCACGGAGTTACAGTTCATTTAAATGACGTGTTTGTAAAAGAAGATCAGCGCAGACAAAGGCTGCAGACAGCGCACCTTGTTTGTTATCTTTATTTTATAAGTGCACAAAGTTTTGTTGTTATTATGTCTGTATCCAAAAAAAAGTAAACCCTTTACAGATTCGATTGATGTATTGCTCTTATCTGTACAATTAAAACTGAAAGTGTAATTTAAGTTCTTTTCGGGGTTATCAGGAGAAAATGACTCAAAACGCGTATCCGCGTTAATCGACTTGATAGGGTTAAAAACATGGTCTTTACTTTCTATTTTTTGTCAGAATACTTTGATCCTACCACATATTCTACTTTTTGAATTTTAATCATTAGCGTTTAACCTGTTTTATCCACCAGGAATCTATTTATTTATTTATTATATATTTTTTATTATTTTAGAATTGAATTTTTTTTTCTTTATTATAACATTTACCTTTGTCATCACTTAAAAATAAAAATAAACGATGAATATATAATTTATAAATTGTCATTTTAATGATACTTCTAAATGTAATCTTTGGCAAGTATCAAAATAAATATACAGTTTTTATGCTGTACATTATAATGTAGTATTGTCTAAATTTAATAAAGCTGAAATCGTTTTTTGTGTATTATTATTATTCATGTATTTAGGCAAAATTATATAGAATTTTTAACATTGTCCATCTGTTGGTTATTGACGATAACATGAAAATAATTATTGGCTTACCAGTTTCAAATAGAATTTCAATGTTGAGTCCTTAATTTGGCTTTTGGTTAACATTATCCAATAGCTGTGTGACTTAAGTGATGTGAGTGGAAAAGAAAAGTGATTTGTTGTCAAACATTTCTTGAAAGAGTGTTAAAAATTCCGTTGGTTATTTAGTTTAAAATTAAATAGTTCACAATAAGACCAGGAACATTGGAAGGTGCACATTGGAAAGTAAACATTAGGAAAGTGAACGACTCAGTTTAGATTCCACACTGACTTTAAGTGATCACTCTGTTTCCTGTTTCACTACCTATTAGATCCATGAGAAGTTACAGTGTTATGAAGACCGCGCTCCAACTCCAGTACTGGACAGCGCCGGCTCACTGGCTCAAGATGTGAGTGAACCACATGCACACACTTCCTGTTAAAAACCAAAACACTTTAATGCTCCTAAAATTTACACACTTCTGCATGGATAAACACGCACATACACCCACAATGTGTGGCTGTGAAAACACATCCACATGTGTCTACCAACATGTCTAGCTTAAAACTGACTACAGGAGGAACTTGTCATTTTAAAGGAGAAAAAAAGATGGATGGATGTCTGAGGCAGAGAACACAAGTATATGGGCTGCAGATGAGAGTGTGAGATGAGGCGAGGAGTATTTTGTGTGTGTCTGTATAAGACATTAGTCATCAGTATTATAAAACTCAACGTTTAAACTCTCAATGACTTGCATAATGTAAACTGACTACTATATCAACATGGCTGCATAGACATACACACACACACAAACCTATGTAAACTTTGAATAGTTTACTCTGGATATGATCAGAGAGAGGAAAGACAGAAGGAAAGAACACAAAGGCGATTCAGAGAAGAGCATCTCGGGTCATCGCTGACTTTAACATAAGCAAAAATTCTTTGAGTATCCAGACTATTCTGAAGTGAATTTATGTAATAAAAGATGCCACGTCTGTTCAAACAGCATGGTTTTTGTGCTCAAATCTACATCCTTCTGATCCAAGTAGAGCTAATCAGCTTTGATACATGTCATATCTGCTGATTGGCTTCATCACTCTTATCTTCTCTCCACTAGTAAGCTGGTGTGTGGTGGGCGTTCTGGCACAATATGGCTGCCGTCGCATCATCCAGGTGGATGCTGCACACTGGTGGTGGAAAAGGAGATACCCCCTGACTATATGTAAAAGCGCTTTCAGTGCCTAGAAAAGCACTATATAAATGTAATGAATTATTATTATTATTATGTCTGTTTCCTGTTCACTCACATGTCCGTTTCCTGTTCACTCATGTCTCAGTGGGCTGTGGCAACCAGCCATCTTGTGTTTCCCTAAATCTCGACTTCTTTTATGGAACTTTCTCAACCTGCAGCTCAGATCCGCCCCTCAGATTTACACTTTCCTTCAGTGCCCCTAAAGGTCCCACACACGGATAACCCGATACCTGCGTGTGTGAGCGGATGTGGTCCATCAAAGGGTCGAACAGCCAAAGCAACCAAATTACTCAGAGCCCCTCCTGTGTTTTTTCAGACGTATCGTTTTCATCTGTTGCTGTGAGGAATATACGGCGTGCTGCTGTTTTGAACGCTGTAGTGGGTTTGCTGCCGCTGCTCATTCAAGTATAAAGTTTCACTAATGGAGCTTTAATTTATAGTGTAGCATAAAACGCCATTTTAACCTCCATCTGGCCCGAGATGCTGTCTAGCACTGACGCAGCAGGCAAGCACCTCACACACGCATTTCAGCAGACAGCTTTAGCAGAGATGAAATGCACACACTTTAATCTGAACAACAGTATGAAGTTAAGCATCAGGTGTGCAGTTCTCATTCTGGCCACAGGTATGCAGTAAAGAACGCTACTTCCACATGCAGGTCTCAGTCTGAATAAAAACAGTTGCCAGATTAAGTCCTCATTGAGTCCCTGGTGTCTTCCATTAGACTGTGGAAAAATGGAGCGCTCCAGAGCCTGCTGGATGATACTCCACTCCGCTCATACTTCTCAAATGCAGAAGTCTGTTCTGGAGACATCAGTCAAGCAAATGCATAACAACTATGTCAGATTACACCAGAGCAGCAAAATGATATCTCTGATTGATTAATAGAAACCGCTTGTAGAGTTATTTTAGATGATCATTCTATTGCCAAACACAATACAGATGTCATAAGCCAGATGTGCTGTGATTTTTGCCGTCTGAAACAAAAGCTGCAGATCCTAAAATATTTTTTTTTGTTGTAAGACGAAAACAGGCCACTTTGTATGGCATTCTAACTGATTTTGCGATGAATATTAGTCCGCAATTGAATTTTTGGGCCATATTAACAAAAATCAAGAGACCGTTTTGCAAGAGATTAAGTTTCTTGGTTGATTAACTACCGAAACTCACAATTGTCAATAAATAGTTTCCAGTGCTTGGACATTTAATGGCACTTAATAATGACTTAGATTTTTTTTAATTTTGAACAAAATGTTGTTATAAATTTAAACTTAAGTTTTTGTGAACTGTTTTCTTTAAAATGATTCATGGATGTTTTGTAGTGGTCATCTGATATGGATATTTAAAACATAAATCCAATATAATATTACATTTTAAACACATGCGTAACAATTGTGCTGCAGTGACATTTATTTATTTTTACATGATATTCAGTAAATGAATTAGGAAAATGGTATTAATCATAAATTTGGGGGGGGGGGACTGTAAAATAAACATTTATACTTCAGATAGCAACTTCTTGATTTTGTAATCCTATTATGGTATTTTTCACTAATAAATGAAACGTTAAAAACATGGATAAAATTTGAAGGGAATCAGCAGTGCACTCAGTAATCTGATAAGTCTGTGCATACTGGGAATCATATTTTCTCAATGACCACACAACTATTTTTACATACAGTTCACAATAAATATGATATGAATATGACACCGTGGAAAACTGGCAACAGTGCAGCATAATTTGAAATCAAGCATTTAAAGTTAGTCTTTTATGTGGCTGTCCAATGACCGAACAACTGTCCTGTCCGCATCCAGTTCACACAGATGGACCATCACCGAATACCAGAGATGTGTTTTTGAGTTGGATAGAATTAAGATTTAACAGCTGGATTTGCTAGCATTTGCGAGGTTCACGGTTAAATATTTATGAAATATTCAAAGACTTCATTTATAGACTTTAAACAAATTACATAAATTCATACATTTGTAAATTTTTTAAGTGTGTATTAAGTGTCCAAATTCTTCTCTTCACTTCATCGCTGTATACTGTAGTGTACATGTGCAAAACCAGTCATATAAGACTAATCCCGGATCTGCACGTGCCGTTTTTCCTCCGTATAATATGACCTGTGCTTGCTATAACATCGGCCACAGTGGGTGGTATGTATCCGTTGTACACATGATGTAATTTGTGTGTGTGTGTGTGTGTGAGATTGCGAGTGTGTCACTAAGGGTCACAGTCAAACATACTCAATTGAACGTCACCTCCCATTTGGCTGGTTACTGGAAAAGTCTACGGACATCCTAAGGGAGTGATTCTTTAAACACTGATTGCAGCAGTTCAGCAGACTCGCTCATATGCACACACAGATCCAGAGTGAGTGGGGTCAGTAATAAGGTTGTGTCCAAGGAGTAACACTGCAAATGGACCTGTGGAACAAGCTCATCTCTCTCTGTCTCTCTCCTCGCTCAGAGAAACAGAAACGTGTATCTGTGCTTCATTTAGTGTCCGTCTGCACTACTATAAATCTCTCGATCTCTAAAACATACACACACACTCTCCACCTGCTACCTGCCCTAAGGGAGACATTCATACTCAAATTATTCATAATATATGTGTGTTCATGTCTTTATGACCAATACATGTGTTCATGGATGTTATCGATGCTCTTTTTCTCTCGTTCTCTGGTTTCTGTTTCTCTGTCTTGCTATCCTTTTTGTCCGTTTCTATCAGTTGACGGAGGAACTCCAGGGAAGAATTGCAAGTAATGAGATGAGAGAGCTTGTCAAGCTGCTGTCCAAACCACACATGAAGGTAAGAGAGTAAACAAAAACCAAGAAAATGACGTCAGATATACTGTAGCATTAATTGTTGTTATGCTACCTGTTAAAAGTTTGGACACACATACTCATTCTTTATTATTACTATTTTCAACATTTATGAGCAATATCAGTCATCAAAAGTATTAAGTGACACATCTATGAAATGAAACTCACTTTTAATTAATAATTAAAAGTTTAGGATTTTTTTTTTTCCTAGGCCATACATTGGCATAATTTATATTGCTAAAAATTTATTTGTTTAAACTGTAAGCCTTTAGATCAGTATTTTAAGCATGTTTTTTGACTGATTGTGCACATTTATTTATTTTTAATGATTTTGGAAGTTTCTTATGCTCCTCAAAGCTGCATTTATTTGAGATTTAAACAGATTTAAAACAAAAACTGTTTTCTATAATATTTTAAAATGACATCTATTCCTGTGATGGCAAAGCTTACTGGCCCCATTCTTTTGTAGTGTATATTGCCTTTAATCTGCATTAGTCTGGCTACACCGTGATTGTACTCTCTGTCCTTCTTTCTTTATTCTTATTTTCTTTCATCTGTTTTTCTTTTCTTTGTCTTTAACCCAGTGTCTGCTGGTGCTGTGTAAAACGCTAGCAGATGGCTTCTGGGGACTAGAATGGCGTCTCTGTACGATAGTAACTGTATCGCTCTCAATTAGTGTTGAAATGATCCATTCCCTTCAACCAGACATAAATCAGAACCTATTAAACGATCTCTTTCCTTCTCCCTGCTGTATGATTCACATATGAAAAAACACATTTTACTCATATTAGACCCGCTTACAGACTTATATTGACATTGATGAAAGCAGCAATTACGGCAATCCACGTGTTGCGGAAAGAAAGAGCTGCTCTGGTCTGAGCAAGAAAGAGGAGATAAGTGGCTCTCAAGTTGGTGTAGGAAAATATATAGAGGTGTTTTACTTTGTCCTTTTCTCTTTCACATATGTACAGATTTTGTGCAGGCAGTGTGTATGGGTAGTTAGTTTAGCAGCTTGAATAATGACTGTTCAGATGGCAAACTCTTTCCTAATGCCCAGTTACATTTCCCAGACTTTATTTAAACAAGTTCAGCAATTTGTTGTTATAAGAGGCCCAGTATAACTAATTAACATGCTCACAAACAGACATGTGGCAAGAGTACCTGAAGAAATTATTTACTGATTTCGACCCTCAATTCACTCTTTTGCAACCTGGCCTGATGTTGACCCTGTTCCTCCAACCTCAGGAGAGAGTTTAGCTCTACAGAAAACACTTTATACCTGTGTGTGTGTGTGTGTGTGTGTGTGTGTGTGTGTGTGTGTGTGCGCTCTTGTATTTGTGACATATCAGGACACAACTCTGTATAATGACATGGGTATGACACAGGTATTACAAGGAGAGGGTGACTTATGAGGACATAACCCATGTCCCCATTTTTCAAAACGCTTATAAATCATACAGAATGAGTTTTTTTGAGAGAGTAAAAATGCACTAAGTTTCCTGTGAGGGTTAGGTTTAGGTGTAGGGTTGGTGAAGGGCAATAAAATATACAGTTTGAACAGTATAAAAACCATTACGCCAATGGGATGTCCCCACTTTTCGCAAAAACAACAAATGTGTGTGTGTGTGTGTGTGTGTGTGTGTGTGTGTGTTTCTATCCCGGTGGGGACTTAAACCTGAATACACACTGACACATGGGGACTCGTGTCAATGTGGGTGCCTAAATTGAGGTCCCCATGGGGAAACAAGCTTTGTTATTTTTGAGAATTCACCTTCTGTGAGGGGTAGGTTTAGGTGTAGGTTGATAGAATGTAATTTTTATACAGTATAAAAACCATGATGGCTATGTAGATTCCCCACAAGGATAGTAAACCAGACTCTTTGTGTGTGTGTGTTTGAGTTTGAGTGTGTTGTATATGGCAGGGTAGTGAATTTAGAGTTTAGAGTTGTTGGACTGTGGACAGATTCTGTGGGAAAAGAGTGAAGTGATTTTTCCCGGAAAATCCAAAAATATGGTTTGACTCATTGGTTTCTTTTGACCTCTGTACATAGGAAGAATTATTTAAATGTTTAGAACTGTTCATCATGTATTTATGCAGTGAATTAGTTGTTAGAGACTAGATTGCTTCTCTATGGCATTACTATGCTGCTGCTAAGGTGATTTGAACGTATTTTAGCATGCTGCTATGTGGTGCGCAATACAGATAAGATCATACTTATTTCATGTTATGACATCACAGCATTATAGTGCACTGCACAGTATGAAAATGGATATCAATTTTCATTGACTAAAGATTACATTTAACAGTGTTAAGTATAGTAGTGTTTTCCACAATTAACTTTTAAAGGGTTAGTTCATCGAAAAATCACAATTATGTCATTAATAACTCACCCTCATGTCGTTCCAAACCAGTAAGACCTCCGTTTATCTTCGGAACACAGTTTAAGATCATTTAGATTTAGTCCGAGATCTCTCAGTCCCTCCATTGAAGCTGTGTGTACGGTATACTGTCCATGCCCAGAAAGGTAAGAAAAACATCATCAAAGTAGTCCATGTGACATCAGAGGGTCAGTTAGAATTTTTTGAAGCATCGAAATTACATTTCGGTCCAAAAATAGCAAAAACTATGACTTTATTCAGCATTTTCTTGTCTTCCGTGTCTGTTGTGAGAGAGTTCAAAACAAAGCAGTTAGTGATATCCGGTTTGCGAACGAATCATTAGATGTAACCAGATCTTTTTGAACCAGTTCACCAAATCGAACTGAATCGTTTGAAACCGTTTGCGTCTCCAATACGCATTAATCCCTAAATGACTTAAGCTGTTAACTTTTTTAATGTGGCTGACACTCCCTCTGAGTTCAAACAAACCAATATCCCAGAGTAATTCATTTACTCAAACAGTAAACTGACTGAACTGCTGTGAAGAGAGAACTGAAGATGAACACTGAGCTGAGCCAGATAACGAACAAAAGATTGACTCTTCTCAAGTCAAGAACCGTTTCTGTCAGATGCTTCCGATTCGAGAACCGAGGAGCTGATAATACTGCGCATGTGTGATTCAGCGTGAAGCAGACCGACACACAAAGCGTCTGAACCGAACGGATTCTTTTGGTGATTGATTCTGAACTGATTCTGTGCTAATGTTATGAGCGCGGGTAAACCGAAGGCTTGAATGAAGGGCAATCATCGCCAATGACGCCATTACGTCGAGTGCAAAAGAACCTGTGAACCATTTTCTTCAACCGGTTTATTGAATCGAACTGTCCGAAAGAACTACTGGTGATCCGAAAACCGATGAATCAATCTTTTTTTCATTATCTTGCTCGGCTCGGTGTTCATCTTCAGTTCTCTCTTCACAGCAGTTCAGTAAGTGTACTGTTTGAGTAAATGAATTACTCCGGGATATTGGTTTGTTTTAACTCAGAGGGAGTGTCAGCTACATAAAAAAAAGTTAACAGCTTAAGTCATTTGTGGATTAATGCGTATTGGAGAAGTGAACCTTTTAAAACGATTCGGTTCGTTTTGGTGAACTGGTTCAAAAAGATCCGGTTACATCGAATGATTCGTTCGCGAACCGGATATCACAAACTGCTTTGTTTTGAACTCTCTCACAACAATTCAATTCAATTCAAGTTTATTTGTATTGCGCTTTTTACAATACAAATCGTTACAAAGCAACTTTACAGAAAATTATGTTTCTACAATGTTTAGTAATAGCTTATAAGTGGTGACTGTGGTGTCATAAGTGGTGACTGCACGTATGACAGGATTTGTAGAAAAATTTATATAAGTCGTAGTCAGCCAGATGATGAACATTATTAATATTATTAATAATTAATAATTATTATATGATGCGGTCACACTTGTAGCAATATTTGTTAGTTCTGTTGTTGATTCAGGGTTAGCATCATCTTAGGTCCTCTGAGGGTCAGCATTATCTCTTCTCAGGTGTTCTGGATCCAGACTGGAGCTTGTGTAAATCCTAGTTACCACGCGATGTAAATCCCGTGGCAAAACATGGAAACAAATAGAGACATCATTAGCATAGCTGCTGTTTCAACAAAGTAAAATTAATTAGTTTAACCCAAGCTAAAGAATAAGAATGCACATTTGATCCGATACAACTATACTCACAATTTAAGATATATTATTCAAATGCTTGGCGAAAGATGCGTTTTTAATCTAGATTTAAACAGAGAGAGTGTGTCTGAACCCCGAACATTATCAGGAAGGCTATTCCAGAGTTTGGGAGCCAAATGTGAAAAAGCTATACCTTCTTTAGTGGACTTTGCTATCCTAGGAACTACCAAAAGTCCAGCGTTTTGTGACCTTAGGGAGCGTGATGGATTGTAGCATGGTAGAAGGCTAGTTAGGTACGCAGGAGCTAAACCATTTAGGGCCTTATAGGTAAGTAATGATAATTTGTAACTGATACGGAACTTAATAGGTAGCCAGTGCAGAGACTGTAAAATTGGGGTAATATGATCATATTTTCTTGACCTGGTAAGGACTCTAGCCGTTGCATTTTGGACTACCTGTAGCTTGTTTTTTGAAGAAGCAGGACAACCACCTAGAAGTGCATTACAATAGTCCAGTCTAGAGGTCATGAATGCATGAACTAGCTTTTCTGCATCAGAAACAGACATGTTTCGTAGCTTGGCAATGTTTCTAAGATGGAAGAATGCAGTTTTTGTAACATGGGAAATATGATTTTCAAAAGACAAGTTGCTGTCTAATATAACACCCAGATTTTTGACTGTAGAAGAAGAAACAGTACATCCGTCTAGTTGCAGATTGTAATCTACAAGATTCTGTGTAGTGTTTTTTGGTCCAATAATTAATATCTCTGTCTTATCTGAATTTAATTGGAGAAAATTATTGGTCATCCAATCTTTTACATTTTTAACACACTCTGTTAGCTTAGATAATTTATAAGTTTCATCTGGTCTCGTTGAGATATATAGCGGAGTATCATCAGCATAACAGTGGAAGCTAATTCCGTATTTTATAATAATATTGCCAAGGGGCAACATGTATATTGAAAATAGAAGGGGACCTCGGACGTATCCTTGTGGCACTCCATATTTTACTGATGATAAATGAGATGACTCCCCATTTAAGTAAACAAAATGGTAGCGATCGGACAGGTAGGATCTAAACCATCTTAGAGCCTGCCCTTGAATACCTGTATAGTTTTGTAATCGATCTATGAGTATGTCATGATCTATGGTGTCGAACGCAGCACTAAGATCAAGTAAAACTAGAAATGAGATGCAGCCTTGATCTGACGCAAGAAGCAGGTCATTTGTAATTTTAACAAGTGCAGTTTTTGTGCTATGGTGGGGCCTGAAACCTGACTGAAATTCTTCATACAGATCATTTTTGTGCAGGAAGGTGCTCAATTGAGCAGACACAACTTTTTCTAAAATTTTAGACATAAATGGAAGATTTGAAATAGGCCTATAATTTGCCAGTTCACTAGGATCTAGTTTTGGTTTCTTAATAAGAGGCTTAATAACCGCCAGCTTGAATGGTTGTGGGACGTGACCTAAAGATAACGACGAGTTAATAATATTGAGAAGCGGTTCTTCGGCTACAGGTAACAACTCTTTCAGTAATTTAGTGGGTACAGGATCTAATAAACATGTTGTTGGTTTAGATGCAGTGATAAGTTCATTTAGCTCTTCCTGTCCTATATTTGTAAAGCACTGCAGTTTATCTTTGGGTGCGATGGATGAAACTGAAGTGTTAGACGCTGTTGAATCTACATTCGCTATTGTATTTCTAATGTTATCTATTTTATCAGTGAAGAAATTCATAAAGTCATTACTATTTAACGTTGGTGGGATATTTGAATCAGGTGGCGTCTGGTACTTTGTTAATTTAGCCACTGTGCTAAATAAAAACCTTGGATTGTTTTGGTTATTTTCTATGAGTTTGTGGATATGCTCTGCCCTAGCAGTTTTTAGAGCCTGTCTATAGCTGGACATACTGTGTTTCCATGCAATTCTAAAAACTTCCAAGTTTTTGGAAACTTCCACAACAGACACGGAAGAGAAGACAATGCTGAATAAACTTGTAGTTTTTGCTATTTTTGGACCAAAATTTATTTTCGATGCTTCAAAAATTTCTAACTGACCCTCTGATGTCACATGGACTACTTGGATGATGTTTTTCTTACCTTTCTGGGCATGGACAGTAGACCGTACACACAGTTTCAAAGGAGGGAATGAGAGCTCTCGGACCAAATCTAAAATATCTTTAACAGTGTTCCAAAGATAAACGGAGGTCTTACTGGTTTGGAATGACATGTGGGTGAGTTAATAATAACATAATTATGATTTTTCGATGAACTAACCCATTAAGTGGGTACATAACATACACAGTTTCACCTAATCTCATGTTAATCTTGAGTAGAGTAGTATTGTGTACTTCATATCTCGAAAAAGTCTTTAGTTTTATCATATTTATAAAATAAAAATACAGCTTTCCGATTCTCTCCGGGAAAAGCCGAGCTCCTGGAGGCGTGCCGTCACTGAAATGACGAGAACACACAAACGCACTTGATACACTCCATTGCTGCCCCGGATAAACAAACTTCATCCATTGTTCGTGTAACGCTGGGTTCTTTGGGAAGATAAACATGGAAAACTTTCCCTCGTATCAAAAAACACACTCTCGGTCTCGCCCTCCTCTGGTCAACGCGTGCACTGGCGTGATTTTCCCAGAGAAATGCTCATAAGAAGTTCCACCATCGTCTACGTCATTAGATCCACGATCGAAAAAAACAGCTGAAACTTGTACCAACCCGGAAGTAAGATTATCAGCACAGAAATTCTCTGTCATTCGTCCAAATTATTATTTTTTTTTAAACTTTGGCAATGTTTAGCATTAGAATCCCTCTCTTTAACACTGTGAACAACTCTGAATACACGAAACACCATTGTACCATTAAGTGAGCATTCGATGAGAGTCAGCATGTTGTGTGTTTTTGAATTGACACATCCATGTACACATCCATCTTCAGCTTTCAATGCATGTGCATTCTTTCTTGTTGGCATGAAAAGCTGCATGCATGTTTTAGGAAAATTTTAAACACAGCTCTTCAGATTAGATTGAATGGTGCAGTTGTTTTGTGTAGATGGAAACAACATTGTACCCTACAGGGATTAGGATTTTTTTGTGTCTATAGTTGTTCTAAGTTGTTTACATCTCATGATATACTACTAAATATAGTATGTGGATGTGTTTGATTGGCAGGTGTATAGTCTAATCAGAAATGAGGTTTATTTAATGAGAGACAATTTTGTATCACGGTGGTAGGTCTTTATTTCATTTATTAGATTTGTTGCTTTACACATTGTGAAATGATCAGCTAGTCCTTAATAATAATGATTTTAAGTATCTTAAAACTTCTTGATTAAGGCACAATATGTAATTTTTTGACTCTTGAGTCTGCGTATTCAAAATAAATAAAGACTAGGTAACGTAGTTTGATGACACCGTGACTAAGTGTGGAATCATGGGAGTTGTTGTCTTCATCCCCACAGCTGATGCAATCCGACGGAACTCGGGCAGAAATCATTTTCATGGATGAGCTAATGATTTATTAACGTGGAAGAATAAAGCAGGGTGAGGCTCAAAGCTGTCGAAGCAAAACAAGGCGGCTCAACGAGTGCAACACACTTACGGTTTGAAAACAGCAGAGTTTTTATTATGCCACAGTCGACCGCTTTCGAATCCTTTCGGTCGTGCACATGTGGGAAAAACAGCAGCTCTGTTTTATCATGCTGGATGCATTTGAAAGTTCTGTTATAATTTTTCTCTTGTGTGGTCGTCATGGGTATTAAAACACACAACATATTAAAGCATTTTTGGTGTTTCCATATGTTTTCTACAAAACAAAACAAAAAATTCGAGGGGTTATTGAGACACAATGACACTATGGACGCAGTCTGTAATGCAAGTAGTCAGCAAAATATATAACACCGTTCTAGTGGTTTTGGGATATTTTAATAATAGAATCTTACATATTGTGCCTTCAATTTCAAGAAGAACATGATAGAAATTAATGATCATTTGCAGTTCAGCAAGTAAGACACATAGAGTATATGAGTGAGATGTAGATTCAGTAACGCTTCAAACCCATTTTTTTGTGAATTGGCTAATTGGAGTCATATGTCCATGAATCAGAACACACTCCAGGTCTTTTTTTAAATTAGTTTCTTGTGCATCTTGTGAGAAAAAACGCCATAGAAGTTTTCTTGTCATTATTTTTGCAGTCTTCTTGTGGACTCACTATCTAGTAAATGTTTTTTAGCAGGGGATTCAGCAGCGTTGGGGTAGACTGACTAAGTGATCCAGATTCAACTTTATCTATAAAGATAAGAAGCCTGAAGTGTTCAGACAAAAACAAATTATCACATAATTCTAATATCTAATTTTTAGTAAAATGCTGGACTGATGAAATTGACCCACTTACTAGCCACATGACTCTCTCTCCATGTTTGTTTCCTTTCTCCCCCACCCTCTCTCTCTCCCATCTGTTCTGCTTTAGCCACATGTTGAGTGTTGTTCTGGAGCTTAATCCCATGTCATAAAACAGACACTTTTCTTCTCCTCTCTGTCTTGTCTCTTGTCTCTTTTTTTTCTTCCCTCCCATTTTTTTGTTTAATCTCTGGCGCACAACTGGAAGATAGTTTTTTATTGGAAATGTGAGGGAGAAAAGGAGCAAAAGAGTTTCCAGCTGCATTTGACACACAGCATCATTAAAACAGTTCAGTAATGAATGTCTGAATGCTCTTTTTCTATAGCTCGTTCTTTGAGAGCCGAGGTGTGAAATAACAGAAATGCCTGAGAACTTCATTGCTTTCTGTCCATCCATCTGCCATTTAAGAGTCCTCACCCCTTGGAAACTCACAGCAATGTGGCCATATTCCCAGCGGGATACTCATAATACTCATAATAATCCAATCAAATGAAAGATGACAGTATGATTGGTCTTGGTTTTGATTCAGTTCTTTTTTTCCTGCTGGCGAAACACTTTAACAAACAACATTGCCAAAGAGGGTTGTAGTGAAATAGTGACTGCAATCAATTCAAAAGCAGCTTTATTTGTCAGTAGGAGGTAGTAATCTAAAGCAGACGTCTAAAGCTCCATGATTTATACTATAGGATTCAAGCAGATGCTTGGAGTATGAAGGCTGGAATGATTAGCCAAAATGAGTAGCTACACAAAATCAGTCAAACGACTACTGTTTGTCTTGCTGTGTGTGCTTCTGTGGATTTTTTTTTATGTGTACATCTCCTTCTTGTTGCAGAGTTTGTTGTCAGTTCATGATACTGTGGCCAGGAAGAGTTACGATCCAGAACTTCCTCCTCTGCCAGACGACATTGATGATGAGGAAGACTCTGTCAAGATCATTCGACTGGTCAAGAATAAAGAGCCTTTGGTGAGAGAACTTCCTTCTCACACACACTTAGAAACACATGCAAATTTCCACATACTGTCAAAGCCAGACACACAGGGGCGGCCATAATTCAAGCTCACATAGTGGAAAACACTCTTGTGAACATGAAGCACATAAATACACGTGCACTCCCACGATAGTGTTAGTGATGTGTTTGGCTCGCGCTCCCTGTTCACCCTTATCCTCTAGTTCCTGAGTGACCACATATCCTCCATCTAAACATGACACGAGCCGCATTCCGCATTACCTTACAGACACTCTCACCCGCTCTGTGTCCAGTGCTCTCTTGCGGGACACATAGATGTATGTGTCTGTTTCTCTTTCCCTTACGCGTCATTCATAGCTCTCTCTTGGCCATATTTCTGGCCAACTTTCGCTTCTCCATTTCATCTAATTTCACGGCGAGCTGTCAGAATCAAGACCTCTGTTTACTCGTATAGTCATCAGTTACACAAATCTGTTTGAATTCAAGCTTGAGGCTGTACTTGAAAGTGACCGTGAATGAGCATTGACATGTATTGGTGATCTTGAGTTTTGAGAATTCCAGAATGACATATTAAATCTTTTTGTATTTAGCTGAGCAGTTGTTGGGTGGTTTGCCAATGTATTAGATTTCTTTTACTATATAACAGCAAATATGCTGGACTAAAGTGCTTGTGAGGAGAATTTTTTTTTTGGAGGTGGTAGTGTATCGTAACACTCCTGGACTGATGTTGACTTGCTAATTTCTAGACCTAAGTTACTGTCTGTCTGCCTGACAGACATTATGTCTGATTTTATAACCAGTTTTTACTTCATACTGAGATGGCTAACTAGTTTTTGATTGCATCTAAATTGACTGCATTGTCAGTGGTTTTTTTTTCTTTTTCTTTCCAGCAACGATGCATTAAATTTAGGGGAAGTCGTGGCCTAGTGGTTAGAGAGTCAGCCTTGAATCGAAAGGTTGTGAGTTCGAGTCTCGGGCCGGCAGGAATTGTAGGTGGGGGAGTGCATGTACAGTTCTCTCTCCACCTTCAATACACGACTTAGGTGCCCTTGAGCAAAGCACCGAACCACCAACTGCTCCCCGGGCGCCGCAGCATAAATGGCTGCCCACTGCTCCGGGTGTGTGTTCACAGTGTGTGTGTGTGTTATCACTGCTCTGTGTGTGTGCACTTCGGATGGGTTAAATGCAGAGCACGAATTCTGAGTATGGGTCACCATACTTGGCTGAATGTCACGTCACTTAAAAAGTGACCTTTTTTTATATAAATGCTGATATATTTTATATATATTTATATATCAGGTGCAGACAGCCAGTGCAGTCATTATGACAAAAGTACTGCAAAGTTTAACTTTCTTTTAAAGTTGAATCTCTCTTTCTTTCTCTGGTGTGTGGTAGTTAGCAGGCCTCTGCCTCTGAGGTTGATTGTGATTAGTCGAATGGGTAGGATTCAGTAGCTCTGATTAATTGCTATCATTTTTCAGACCACAACATCATGCATATTTTAATGAGGGGAGTAATGAGGAGAAAGTGGAGCGGGGTTCAAGTACTTGGACTTTGGAGATGGGACCCAAATCCTCAAATGCTCTCCCCTTTGTTTGGTAACTTTAGATTGCTGATTTACTAACAGCAATGGCAGGATGTTGAAATTATTGGGCTTGGTTCAGCATACACGTGGGGTGACTGACTACAGCAGGAGAAGTTGAGCTCAGTGGTGGATTTTATTGAAAGAATGTGTCATTTTGGTTAAGGTTACTGAAAGGTTTATAGCAAGGCAAAAGACTGTGTATAGATGTGTTTGTTGAATAAATAAAGTGTATATGTTAAATCCAGATTGTCAGACGAGTAATAGGACAACAGAAGACAGAGCAGATATTTGCCAATAAGATTATTTGGCTATAGGTTGTCTTTGAGTGTGCACGCTTTTCATTGCACGCCAAGCATTATCTCATTTAGTTGCTCTCACATTTAAGATGGAGCCTGCACAACAAAATCTTTTATCCCTAACTATACAATTTATACAATCACATGACACATTCACTCTTGAGAGCACACATTTGAGAGACATCCATTTTTAGGCAGTCTCTACAAAATTAACTATTTAAAATACACAGCACATTAAAAAAGCATCTCCTAGCTGAACTCCCTGTCAGCTGTTACTACGGTAAACGATATTACTGTAATCTGTATGATCAGTGAATCTTCAGCAAGAAACACCATACAAATAATTAACAACAAAGCCTGTCCTTTTCTTTTTAAGACCAAAACAATATGTTCTTTCGAAAATATTTTTCTATTTTCTAAGAATTGCACTTTAGAAACAATCTTAAATACTTTTTAATTTAAGATTTTTGATAATCCGGCTCTAGGCAGGTTAAATGTGTAGGGCTGTACATTTTTTTTTTTTATAAAGAAAATCAGTTTGCCTGAGCAATATATATAGAATCATACTTGACTTTTTTTGTTAGATTGAATATTGTGAGTTTGAGAACTTCAGTTCCAGCAGAAAGCTGCTCAGTCGAGTCTGCTCTGCAGCTCTGAATTGTTTCTCCTCCGACAGTTTCAGTACTCCAGGACAATGTCAATGAAGCATGCGGAACGTCCTAGAACACTTGTTTCTTTTGACTTATTGCTGTTGACTGTTCATGGCAGATAGATCTATATAGTGATAGTGATAGAGGACCAAGTCTCGGAGACTGTGAAGCCAAAAGAAGACTTACTAAACTAAAAAATGTTTCTGAATTTCAATGTTTTAGTTTCAGTGTATTGTGGTTCCTGATATCAATAGTTATATCAGTGAAATATGTAGTATGAGAACTATGTGAATGACAGGGTCTAAAAGGTATAAATGTAAATTTGATACAAATTACTGTATAACTACAAGGATTGTCAAATTAACATTACATGTTAATTTTGTTCAAATAACTGAAAAAATATGTTAAAATTAGTACAAAATATTTACATTACATGCAATTGCTCATTGAAGAGCATGATGCAGGACAACGAATCATAAGATGCTGTAACATATAGAATAATTTAAATGCCCATAAAATTCAAGTTATGAGGGCAAAAAAAGACACTGTATTAATTTGCGATTCATTACAATAATTATTTGGCCCACTGTGAAATTAATTGGATATAAAAATTGTATTACTTGACAGCACTAATAAACACATTGTGTCTATTTCTACCCTAATTTGGAGTTAGCTTTTGGTGCTTAAGTTTTTCATTAGTTTTTCCTTTACTTTTGAAGTATATCAAGAAGATTATAAGGTCATCCGTTTGGGTTAGCGATGAAGAACCAAGGTAATGTCACTTTTTAGAAATAATGGAGGCATATTCTTTTTTTTAAATCTCATGTTTAATTAATAGACAAACTACTCATTTAAAGAGTATTTTAAATGAAGATTTATTTGGGAGTTTGTCACTGGTCATTATGTAAGTGCTGGGTTCAGGCCACTCTTCTCACCTTTTGCAATTTTCTAATCTTTCATTCCTTCCTCTGCATAGTGTGCTCTGATTTTCCCAAGTATCCATGTTTCTGTCTGTATCCTGTTACAGAGCGCACAGGAGGTGCTCGAGCACACAAATTAGCACACACTGTGTTCTTTGTGTAGTGAGGTCTGCTTGTCTTGCAAAGGCATTTCCTCATGTAGGTGAAGGAACCAGATCTGTCTTCTGAAAGTGATGATTTTTTATTTGGGTAAATACGGTGAACAGACACACACATCAATTTCAGTCTTTGATACTTATGAATAAACATGTACACTTTCTATGTCTGTGTTTTGGCCTGAGCATCGCAAAAGTGCTGCATTTTTCTTTTTTGTTGTATTGTACTCCATAGCCTGAACTACTGATGAATCTTATTAGTCCAAAAGCCCATATTAAATAATATTAAAAATAATATTTGGTTCTGATTAGCTGCCTATTTTAGATTCTTTGTGCCATATTTTGGTTTCAGCTCAGATGGAAAAATCACTTTATGTTGGAAACCTGCTTCGGAGTACGTCTTCTCATTGGATATAAAATGACCATGTCTAGCCTTCAGGGTCATACTGCAGGAGACATGAAAGATGGTATCCAGCGTTTTATCCCAGGCCTCAACTTCCCTCTCCCACTCATTCCCTCTTTACCTCCACCCATTCCCATTTACCTTCCTGTCATTCTTATTTATTTCCATTCAGGCCTGTCCTGTTTTCAGCACACATCCTGGCATTCCTCAGCCATCATTACCTTAATGAGACCCAATTTTCCTTTTTCAACATAATACCTGTTAATGATGGAACTGTAATATAGCAGGGTTAAACCAACATTGAGTGTTTACTGAGCAGGTCATTGAAGGGTCAGTATAACAGTCAAGATATACAGAGTTAATGAAACCTCACAGATTCTATATTTGTTTTAAGTCTCACTGTGTGTTTGTATGTGTGCATTTATAATTGGAAGTTTAATAACCCTTTTACCCTGTTTAACGTGTATCTTCTGCCTACTGGTGTACTTGCAGGTGGCATTAATTTAGCAGTGATAATTTAGGCTAATTGTGTTTTAATGACCTGGCTGTTGTTCGTTTTGCTGTCTTTTCTACCCTAGATTTCTACTCGCCAAATCTACAGCAAACACAGCCTTGTGGTTCTCTGTAATTTGTTTGTTTAAGCGGCAAGTTGAAGAGTGTGTATCATTGTTTGTTTTCACGCCAGTTTAAGTGACTTTGTGTCAAACACTCGCTCTGTCTCGGCCCGGGTCTTTGTATTTGTTTTTTCAGGTCTGCCTTGGTGGCTAGAGATTAGGTTCTGCTGAAACGATGTGAACCTCAGACTCTAATTGTAATGATGTTTGAAAAAGTTATGATGATGAGAGTGTGTTCTTATGTTGGGATGCACAGAAGAGATCTATAATACCTGAAAAAATCTGTCAGCTCCCATTAATCTAAAATGGCCATTTCTTGGCTGGCACAGGTGGTCCCCCCATAAGTTATAAGACTTGCAATACACACCCACACACACACACCCATCATAAGGATGCACTAAATTGATAAAAAGTGACAGGAAAAGTTATAAAACATTTGTATTTCAAATAAAAGCTGTTCTTTTGAACTTCGTTCATCAAAGAATCCTGTAAAAATGTTTTCCACAAAAATATTAAGCAGTGCAGCTGTTTTCAACATAGATAAGTAATGTTTCCCAGCACCAAATTAGCCTATTAGAATTATTTCCGGAGGCTCATATATTGGCAAAGCCGATATATCGGCTGATATTTGGCCTTTTTCAAATATCGGCTTTGGACATTACATTTTTCTGCTTGGCCGATGTGTCTTTGATTTTGATGGCATTGAGAGCAGCAGCATCTGAACGCACACAGTGCTCACACTCACTCTCTTGTTCGTCGACGTTAACCTTTCTGTCTGATATGGATAGAAGTCGGTTCTTATAATCAGAATGGTTAAACAAAGGAATTAATGTATACAGAAAGTATTATATCGATTGCTTTTATATTAGGCCTATTAGTAATAGAAAGGCAAACATTACAATAATTTCTTGTTTGCCATCAGCATTAAGCAAATACGCATCCAGCATGATCACGTTTTTTCTGCATGATGGTCGGTCTGTGTGAATTGAATGCTTTAAACTTTAAACACATGATTTCAAATTATGCTGAGCTTTATGCATTTGCCCACTGTCATATTCATGTAATTTTCACTGTGTGCTGTATGTAAAATGAGGGTTACCCTGGCTTTATTTGAAAAATATGATTCCCAATGCACACAAATTTTCCAGAATACGGAGTCCCCTGTTGGTTACAGTGTTACAGGGTTACAGCGTTATTAAATATTTATTTACTTGTGAAAAATACTGTTAAATTCTTTTACACATTTATTTTTTTAGTCCATTGTCAAATGATTTTAAATTTCTTAAATAATAATAATTAAAAAATTATATCTGCTATCGGGCCCCCTGCTTTCCAAGATATCGGCATCGGCTGTATAAAAACACATCGGTTGACCACTAATCCTGTGACAATTAAGACTGGAGTAATTACTTTGCCAGCGCAAGAATAAATAACAATGCATTCAAATATAAAACTTTTATTTCTAAGTTCAATAATATTTCACAAAAATTCAGTTCTTGCTTTATTTTTGATCAAATAAATGCAGTCATGATGAGCTTAAAAGAGAAAATTGCCAACCACAACATTTTAAATCGTAAGTGTGTGTGTGTGTATACTTGTTTTGACTATACTTGAAGACCAAATGTTATATTGTGAAATATTTTGACAAAACCACTAGTAAGCACATTTTAATGGTCCTTACTAGCTAAAAGGCTTTTTAAATCAGCCAAAACATGTTTTTATTCAAATCAAGTGTTCTGCACATGTTTCTGTGATGGGTAGGTTTAGTGGTAGAGGTTGATAGAAAATATCTTTAATCTGATATAAAATAAATGGAAGTCTATGCAATGTCCTCAATAAGATACCGAAAACAAACTCATGTATGTATGTACACAACTTATTAAAATATGAAACGGTACAGCTAACTATAGTAAAAAAAAAAAAACAATGCATTTTGGTGGCAGAATGGTGCAGAAATCAGCTCTGAGCTCTACACCGATTAAGCCATCCACTTTCGGCTGGCCTTATAATAACAGTCGTAAGCATTTATGTGCTAAGAGACTCAGCATATGGAGCTGATCACCTTCACAACTGCCAGCCGTGGGTCACGTTACTGATGAGTAATAAAGCGAGCTGCAACCTCTTATTCTAACTTGCTTAATTTTTCTTCCATCTCAGTTTCTGTTTTCTCTCTCTTTTGACATTCAGAGGAAAAATTTTCATTAGTCTATTTATAGAGCATGTTTTAATGGGCAGACCTCAGCAACAAAAGGAAATAAGAAAACCTTGAAAATGCTTGATCAAAGGACCTGCTCATTTACTCCGGTTGCCTACTACAAGTGACCTTACAGCAAGAATGAAGTTGTACTCGTGAGGATCATGAGAGTGTGATTGCTAGGATGACCAACTGAGGTGGAGTTCCTGATGGGTAAATTGTGCCTGCGTGATGAGTTTGGTTAGTCAGCCTTGTGTAGCATGGCTATCTCAGCAGTATGTGTGATTTTGGAGAAAGTCAATTATGTTCTTGACAGATATGTCTGTCTCAGGCCAAGTCAAGTTCAAGTCAAGTTGAGCTTTGTCATTCCTCTACATGTGTGGACATACAGTGGAACGAAATGTCGTGCCTCACAGAACCACGGTGCTACATAAATACAGACATACCATAATGAAGTAAAACAGTATAAACCGATACACAACTAACCTACTGACAGAACCTGACAAACCTGCACCCGAATAATATCAGCTCATGCTCTTCCACCGAGAGAGAAAAAATGAACTTCAGTCATTTGCATGGGTAGATGACAAAGATGTAATTTGCTTTTAATGCATTTAATGCAGTTTTATATATATATATATATATATATATATATATATATATATATATATATATATATATATAGTACAGACCAAAAGTTTGGAAACATTACTATTTTTAATGTTTTTGAAAGAAGTTTCTTCTGCTCATCAAGCCTGCATTTATTTGATAAAAAAAAAACAGAAAAAACAGTAATATTGTGAAATATTATTACAACTTAAAATAAAAGTTTTCTATTTGAATATACTTTAAAAAAAAAATTATTTATTCCTGTGATGAAAAGCTGAATTTTCAGCATCATTACTCCAGCCTTCAGTGTCACATGTAACATCCAGTCTATCACGTGATCATTTAGAAATCATTCTAATATTCTGATTTATTATGAGTGTTGGAAACAGTTCTGCTGTCTAATATATTTGATGAATAAAAGGTTAAAAAGAACTGCATTTATTCAAAATAAAATAAAATTCTAATATATATTCTAATAATATATTTTCTTTACTATCACTTTTTATCAATTTAACACATCCTTGCTGAATAAAAGTATTGATTTTATTTAGAAAAAAAAGAAAGAAAAAAAATTACTGACCCCAAATTACTGACCAGTAGTGTATATTGTTATTGCAAAATATTTATATTTTAAAAACATAGCTTAGCTAACATAACATAACATAGCTTTTTTTTTTTTTTTTTTTACTTTATATTCATCAAAGTATCCTTAAAAAGTATCACACGTTCTGAAAAAATATTAAGCAGCAGAACTGTTTCCAACTTTGATAATGAATCATCATATTAGAATGATTTCTAAAGGATCATGTGATAATGATCCTAAAAATTCAGCTTTGCATCACAGAAATAAATGATAATTTAAAGTATAATAAATTTAAAAACAATTATTTTAAATTGTAATAATATATCACAATATTACATTTTTTCTGTATTTTTGATCAAATAAATGCAGGCTTGATGAGCAGAAGAAACTTCTTTCAAAAACAAAAAAAAAAGTAATGTTTCCAAACTTTTGGTCTGTACTGTGTGTGTGTGTGTGTGTGTGTGTGTATATATATATATATATATATATATATATAATATTTATTTATTTATTTATTTATTTATTTATAATTTTAATTCTTTATTTGTCACTGAACAAAGAGAAAAAAATACACCTACCTTGCTTTGTCCTTCCGGGCAGTTCTAAGACAGGCCTCAAAGTCATTTTGGGTTAGATGATGATTAATCATATATGAGAAATATGCTTTCTAATTGGATGTGACAGAAATCTTTGTCTTGGCTTTTGTTTTGCCTGTATTTTTTATGAAAGCATTATGTATTATCTAAGAGCCTTTGCCTTGCACAATGAGCCAGAATGTTGACTGTGTAATGATTTATTGATATGAATAATACCTTGTTGAGTGAATAATGATCTGTTCCAACACACTGGAAAAAAAAACTCCTTCCACACTCAATTAAACAGGCTACCTTCAGTTCAGTGATATTTTATTGAAATTATTCATGTTTTGATTAAAAAGGAAAGGTTTTTGACTGGTTCTAACCAGAGATGAGCACTCAAATTAGTGACTTGGATTCGATTCGCACATGAGTCTCATTTTAATAGACTTCAGACTCGACCTGAAAGGGCTCCAGACTTGACTCAACTCGACAAGAAGGACACATGAATATTTTAAACATAACTTGAGTCTTTTATCCTTAACTACTGATATCATAAAATTAACTTATATGCTTTTACTACATCTGCTTTACGCATTTCCTTGTTGATTTAGATCGGACTCTTATCATAGTATTTAAAGAAATATGGCAACGTATTGCACATACATTCCAAAATGTCAGAAGGGTTTGAAAAATGGCGGGAGCCACCGTGTCATGTGTTCTCACATTTGGTTATATTAGTGTGTCAGAATCAGGAACTTTGTCAAGATCAGTTACTGAATGTGTGTGAAAACAGATTAAAAAAGATACTGGAATGACAGCATCAAATCTTAAAACGTATCTCATCTTAGAATGCATCCACAAATGTTAGTAACATTCAGGTTTGTGTGTGTTCAGTTTTGACTAATCGTAATGCAAAAATTTATGCTTCAAATTAACATTTTGAATCGAGTGATTGATTCGGTGAGCAATTCATAAAGACAGCCATTGGCTTCTTTTCCAAATTAAAGGGATACTCCACCCCAAAATGAAATTTTTGCCATTAATCACTTACCCCCATGTTGTTCCAAACCAGTAAAAGCTTTGTTCATCTTCGGAACACAATTTAAGATATTTTGGATGAAAACCGGGAGGCGTGTGTCCCGTAGACTGCCAAGTAAATTACACTGTCAAGGTCCAGAGAAATATGAAAAGTGTTGTCAGAATAGTCCATCTGTTGAAGTTTGTCGCGAAGCTACTTCCGCATTTGTCCACGACACTGTTGTCATGTGGTTTCTACGTCAGTAAAGGCGGTAACAAAGAGTAACTAACGTCATTGACAGGCGACTGCACTGCCCCGTGTCACTGTTTACAATGGGAATTTTCGCATGATTTAAAAGTAGTTGAAAGCATTACAGATATTGTTAGTAATCAGCTGGACAAAATATATAACACTAGCCTAGTGGTTTTTGGATATTTTACTGCAAATATCTTACAAATTGTACCTTTAATTAGATGTAGTATTAGATTAATTAGTATCTATTGGCTATGTTACAGATGATTTTGAATATGAACGGGCATCGTTAAATTAATAATGTTACATGTATTTATGTATTTTTGTATCTTGGATTGACTCCATGAATACAGCTAGAGGAAGACTTCTCGATGTATACACGTACAGTAGTTGAACTAGAATCCTAGCAGTATCCCTGGAACATATTTTGTCTTTAAAAAACATCCTTGTAAATAGGATTTTTAAAGATAATTTATTTGCATCAATTAATAAAATTACTCTAAACTTGTCTTTGACTCCAGCTTAAAGACTTCAGAATTGACTCTGACTTCAGATGAAAGACTTGTGGACATTTGACAAAATTAAATGGTATGTCTGTGGTCTAATTCTCTTACTTTACTCCCTTTCTCTCTCAATCTCCCTCATGCGTGTCATAAACACCACTGCTTTATCTCACATTGAGATGTAACAGCTACACTGATCTCTGGGTTTTTTTTTCACCTCCCAAAGCTCTGGGCCAAACGTTTTGTCCTCCCAGGTCACCAAATTGTTCCAATTATTTAATCAACAGGAAATTCAAAGACTTCTGAAGGGGATGTCGACAAACGGCTGCCCTTTCCATCTTAAAGTCTGTGTTTAACACATCAGTGGAGGACCTTGAGCTAATGTAGGAATCATGATGATGATATTGCAAAATCAATACAGGTGACCAAGTCATCAAAACACTATGACAGAAGATTATTGGTCTTACTGAGGTAAGGCATATAGAAGAGGAACGATTTTTCTGGGGTTAAAGAAAAAATCCCATTGATGTGGCAATGGAACAAGTTTGTCAAGGTCATTTTTCCACCTCTTTAGACACCTGAAATGAGGTGAGGTAAAAACTGCAATAGGTTTTAAACACACATGCACACTGGAGGAACTGCTCCGCATCTTCATCCAATGTCATGGATGCTTCAGAAATAATAACAGCCTTTGAGACACTGATGTAGAAAACAGAGGATGAAAGAATGCAGACTAATGTTTGTCTGTGTGTGAATATCCCTGCTCCTTGCTAGGAGTCTTTCTGTCCTAGTCTTGCTCTCTAATTTAGACGTGTGTGTGTGTGTGGTGACAGGCCATGCTGTGAGCATCTGGCCACATGTGTCTGTTACAGTAGCGCATGAGTATGTATGGCGGCAGGATGACACAAAGAGCTGGCATGTTGGCAGACCAGTGCCGTGGATAGCTTGTGCTTTTGTATTCCTGCTTGTGTTTTAGCAGTCATAGCAATCCATTTAAGCCATTAGTTGTGTATCTAGCCATACTCTATAGTCACAGAACACTTACTTTGGTTCACACAAATGCATAGGAAGTCACTTGCTCACATATTAAATATTTCAGTGGCCATGTGTATGCTAAACATTTTCACTGTCTGTATCGCTCCACTTGTCTGTTGTTGTGCAGACAGTCAGTCTATATATTAGCAGTGGGTCCTTATACACATTTATGCAAGTAGGTAGTGGCAGTTGCCTGTTATGAAGTGAGTCACTGAATCATTTGTTCAGCTGATTCGTTCGAAAACACTAATCAATTTAGGAATCAAATTACTTTCTTCATCATTGAGCCATTTAAATAATTTGTCAAGTGATGTTTTTTTTTTAAACTGATTCATTCAGGACTGAAACGAGTAATGCTCTTCATTTGTGAACACAGATTAATTCATGAACACAGGAATTCAGGAATGAAATGAATGACTTGATATGTCCCAATTCATCTACTTATTCTGTGTCTTAAAAGTATTTACTTTTTCTTAATAAAAAGACTACATACTTTTTAAGCGTGTAGTAGAGTTGGCTAAAATTGGGACACAAATTATGTCATAAAAATTGTTACATTCATTCTGTCAGTGTAAAGTGGCCTTTCGTTCCTGTAATCATCCTTATATACACACTCCATATTGTGTATAATTAAATTAACACTAAATTAAGTATTCCTCCTACCATAATGGAGAGAAAACAAGTAGCACATTGATCTGCCATTTTTGGTTCCTTTATGCGGAGAACTCTGCTCATGTTTTTGCAAAATTATGCATGCAATATTTATTGGCCAAACATATCTGTTTTGCTATTGTGCTGTTTGAATCTTTGTTCACAATGTTGTTGCAAATAAAATGCTGACACAAATAACATTAATAAATACTATTCATCATGATTATTAATAACTAAAACCTCTTTGAGTTATTAATAAACAGTGTGTCTCTCCCCAACCTTTTGATCTCTAAAACATCATGTTTGTAGTTCTTATTATTTTTTGTTTGTAGTTCTGAACTGAATCCTCCTCCAAAGCACAATGGGTTATGGAGAATATTATCCATTAGAGTGTATACGAGTCCACTCTTTTGAAATCTACCAGAAATAGTAGACCACCTGAGCATTTTTCAAAATGCTTTGCTGTATTCACTAGTAACTATTTCAATCAACTTGTTTTTATGTGCATTTTGAAGTATCACATCAGAGGGGGGGAAAAATCTCTTCATTCTCAAATAATTTTTTACGCTCACTTGAGATGATTTTTGACTTATGCGAAAAGGAGTTAATGCAAATAATGGGAGATGGAAATGAAAAATTCCTCCATGAGGTTCAAAAAAAAGTTATGTGTCTTTGTGTGATGTGGATAACTTGACCTAATCAGTGGACCGTTCTCTTTGCACAGCATCTCAAATTTTGTTTTGGTCGTTCTCCAAAGCCTGACACAAAGTCTGTCATTAAAGTATTTCCAATTTTCCAATCCCAGTTTTATACATAAGTTAAATTCTCAACTTTGGATGGAAACATAGGTAGTGAGTCATTTATTCATTCATTTAATCGATTTGCTCAAAAACACTGATACATTCAAGATTTAAAAAAGAGTCATTGAGTCATTCTACCGATTCTTTCAAACACACTGATTGATTCAGTAATGAAACATGTCTTCTGAGTCATTGAATCATTTATTTAACCAATTTGTTAAAAAATTGCTAATTCATTCAGGAACTGTCTTTAAGACACTTAATACTTTAATAGGTATTAATGAAAATTTGAATAACATATTATATGCATATAAACCTGGTCACTTTTAATTGCATGTTTTCTTTGAGTAAATGTGATTTGACTTTTTGTATGTGTGATACAGGGTGCAACCATAAAGAAGGATGAACACACTGGAGCAATCATAGTGGCGCGCATCATGAGGGGCGGGGCAGCAGACAGAAGTGGTGAGCGCTGATGCACCTCTTCTCTCTATACACAAATGCACTCTAACCACACCCAGATGTTTAGTTTGTTTACACCAAGTCTGAGATGGTTTATTACCTGAATAAACTGCTGAAGTGCTGTACGTGATGTCTTAACTTCTCTTGTTGCCCACTCCTCTTTGTTGTGTCCAGGGCTGATACATGTCGGAGATGAGCTGAAAGAGGTCAACGGTATCCCTGTAGATGATAAAAAACCTGAGGAAATAATTTGCATCCTGGTATGTGCATGTGCATGTGTCTGTGGAAAGTCTACATGAAACCGTATGCTTAATTTTTGTAATTTAACAGAATGCTGTGAAAAGGGGATTTTATCCAAAGGGAAATGTTTGGACTGTTAATGCATGAAACCTATATCCCCCTGGCTATTTTAGCAGAAATAATATAAAAAATGTTTTAGAACTAGTGGAAGTTACTTTTTCATCAAAACATAATAGATTTAATTGAATAATGTTGACTGGTGCATTAATTCAAGTCTTTTTATATGCTTAAGAGGTTGTTGATATGTTGTCTTTATTTACTCTGTTTATAGTCCCAGTCACAAGGTGCCATCACGTTCAAAGTAGTCCCAGGCATCAAAGAGGAGGAACAAAGCAAAGAGCCCAAGGTACAATTCATTCTCACTTTGGCTGATCAGACATGATGAACAGTTTAGGAGAAAGAGTTGGCCTATATGGGATGTTCTACTCAGACAGTGGGGGAGTTTTCCCCTGTATGAGTACCATGGGCTGCTGGTTTGATGGATAAGTTTTCATTCCCATTCATCTTCAACACAAATGATTTGCACTAAACCTCTCAGCTCCCCGTACAGCTTACAAACATTCTCTGTCAATCTGTTCCTAACCCAAGTGAGCTGTCTCGCAGCCTGCTGTCTACACGAATCCACAATTATGACTGATTTTGAAATGCTGTACGCAGCAACACTCAAATGCATCGCACAAATAGCACTTCACGTGAAGCCTGGAAAAAACTCGAGTCAGAACTGTTAACTCCTGATTAATTCAATAGATTTAGGCCATGTTGCTAAACTAAAGATATGATGTGATTAAAGACAAAACATAGATCCCATGCACAGTAATACATGCAATTAAAGGATTTTGGTGGTAATCTATACCTTTTAGCAAAGTTTTGCAATGCATTCTGAGATTGCTTTATCCTTGAAGAGTAAATAAATTGCTGACTGAAATTTCAATCAAAACAACATAGATGTAAACTAACATAATTGTTCCTAAAAATGTTCCCTAGGCTGCAAAGTTGTAAAAAAGTGCACAATAAGTTAATCTCTCCTAAAAGAACGCAATTCTGAACAGCCTAAACAAGTCGTCAGTAATTCGAATTCGACTTCACATTTGCACATTTAGTAACACATTTGCATAATCTCTGCCTATGTTCTACGTTGGCTGTCCGCAAAAAACACTGGTTTGTTTGAAATGGGTGTATCGTTTCCAACACATGCTGTAGACCAATCACAACAGACTGGGCCATCTGACCAATTAGAGCAGAGCAAGCTCATGGAAAGGATGGTTTTAGAGGGACTGAAGTTTAGAACTGCTTTGAATGAATCAATTGAGAATCGTTGGAAAATTATTTGATATTAATTCATATTTTAAAAAAGGAAAGAGATTTTGACCGTGCATGCATGTAAACCTATTGAAGGAGACTCCTTAAACAATATTAGGAGTTTTATAAATGGCATAATTGATGCAGTTTAATATTTTTGGAATACCATTGGTTTTTTTTATTTTTTTATTTTTATTTTTTTATAGAAAGCTCAAAAGAATAGCATTTATTTTTAATACATGGAAATATGACTTAACTGTCAATTTTTATATATATTTTTTTAATGCATCCTTGCTAAATATGAGTTAATACATTTCTTTAGCCTGGTAATACCAAACTCTGCTACTTCACTTTGCTTCGTAGACAGAGTCTGGAAGGGCATAATTAACAAGCGTTCACTTTTTGTGGGGGGGTGGGGGGTGCTTGTCTGAAGTTTAAAATCATTGGTTCCCCGTAAGCCAATCACATAACGTTTGGTTGTGACGTGTGTTGCTTCGCCGACTCAGCCGCCTCAAACTTCCACTGTAAACACAGGAATTCTGTGAAAACAAAACCATCAAGCAAGCTTTGGTTCCTCCTTAACCTGATCCTGCATGAGAGCAACCAAGGGGGACACTATCACAACTATCGCCTTGCCGGACTTTGGCCTCCCGAGTTTCTCGCTGATGATCGGTAACAGTTGATAAATTAAACTTTTCCCAAAACCTGTCGTGAGTAGGCCCACAACATCACCTCCATTCAAAATTTGAAACAAATACTCTGCGAATAGCATCCCGTTTCTCCATGTCCGCTGTCGTTTTCAATTTCCCTGACCTAAACTATAATCTTAAATTTGGCGCTTAGCGTCTAAGTCACGACTCTCAGCCCGCCCTCTGTTCGTTGATTGGCCGGCTGTTTTGGAACCGGAGGAAAACTGGGAGATGGTTTGCTATCTCAGACTGAGTACAGAAGTGAACTAAAATTGAGCGGAAGTACGAAGTCTGACGTAGTCAGGCAAACATTTCTTTAAAAAAAAAAAAAAAAAAAAAAAGAGTCTTGACCACAGTCTCTTGAGTGCTGTGTTATAAGTGAGGACTGTCCCATTTCTTTTCGGGTCTGTTATATTCCTTTTACTGTGCTGTAATGGTTTAAATATGTTTCAGTTTTGAATTCAGTCATAACCCGCATGTGTGTGTTATCCAATGACCGTAGTTTACCGTTTTCCACACATGTAATGAATATGTTGAAGTGCTGCTAATTGGCTGCACATGTTTAAGAGGGATAAGAAAAATTGATGGAGTGCAAGACAGAGATGAAGCGTTCCCTCAGGATGTATTGGTGTGTTTGTGGGAAACGTTCTCCTCTGTAACATCATTTTTCTGTATGGCACATGCAGCTCTCTAAATCAACACAAGCCACTGCTCTGCACTTTGGGAATTTTGCTGTCTCCGTTTGCTCTCAATAGCCCTTCTTATTTGTCCTTTTTACTTATTTAATATGTCTGCACAATCGCTCCAATCCTTTAAACACCTCATGATGTCCTTTGTTAGAGAAACGCTAAAGACAATAACACATAATTTCCAATTACTGCATTGTAGTGCATATGTGTGGAAAGTAAGCCTGTCTGCTACACAAAATACATCTTTATTTGGTCATGGTTTAGTGAGAGGGATGGAGCAGATGTGATTTGAATCTCATCCTTCTCTAATTTCATTTTATTCCATTTAATGTTGTTCATTTTAATGCCGTTTCTCTCTCTTTCTCTCTCTCTCTCTCTTGCTCTTCAGATGTTTGTAAAGGCTCTTTTTGACTACAATCCAGCTGAGGATAAGGCAATCCCTTGCAAGGAGGCAGGTTTGGCATTCACAAAGGGAGATATCCTGCAGGTTATGAGCCAGGACGATGCCACCTGGTGGCAGGCCAAACTGGAGGGTGATGGCAACACGCGCGCAGGACTCATCCCATCCAAACATTTTCAGGAGAGGTTAACCAATGCTTTTCTCTCTTCCCTGCTCCTTTCCTCCCACTATCACCAGTTTTAAATTCAACAGTACTCCATGACTCGATCATCCTGTCCGCCCTCTTTCCAGCCCCCTCATATATCATATTCTCCTGTCTTGCATCCATCTCTCTGTCTCTCGACCATTCCAGACTTCTTCCACTCCATTACAACCTGACTTTCACTCCCTACTATGAAAGGAATGACTTTTCTGACTTTTTTCCTCTTCTTCGTCATTTTTTTCCCTTTTTGTGCAAGAGGGCTCGGCCAAAATACTTTGGATTTCCGTGGCTGTCTGGGCTGGAATGAGCAATGAGAGACAATGATAGCACTGGTTCACATCCACTTTGGAAGTCCACACACATGGAAAATTGCACACCAGTGGCGTTCTTCGTAAAGTGGACTCTAACGTGCATGCACATGTGTGCTGCCTTAGGAAATAGTTTCTTTGCTCTGTTTCTCTTGAAAAAAGTAGCTTTCAATTGTAAAACATATTTCTGAACCTGTCAATTGTACAGTAGCAAGTGCTGTTTCTGGCTGACCATTCTTTCTCTCGCTCACACATATACTCACTCACTCGCACACTAATGGATACTTAGGCAGGTAGCTCTGCATTGTAGTTAAGTGTTTAGTAATCCCCGTACAGTTGTAAAATCTGATGGTTTTATTGCATGTCTCTGTGTGGCTATACTCACAGCAGCAGAATAAGCTTGTGGGTCTGGTTTAAAGTGTTACATTTCTAATTAGCAAATTACTTTTAAATATTTTGGTTATAAACAAGAGTGACAAATGTATTAGATGGCCAGAATGACACCCTTACATTTTCAGCATGATTCGGATTTGCTGTATGAAATTGCTTCTCACTCATATCATACATTTAAAACTTTTGTATAATACATATAATGCATACGTATAATACATTTGTCAGTCCCAAACACTGACTTTGTGAATGTAGACTATTTATTGCCTCTCTAGCTCCTTATCTTTCTCCATCACTTATTTTTTCAGGAGGTTTGCAGTCTGGAGACCCATGACCATCGCAACTCTTCAGAGAACCCCCAGCAAAAGATTTTGTAAGGACCACACTTATACAATCATGCAGCAAATAACCACTGAAACGCACACATACACAACAGGGCTCAACAATAAGGATTTTTTTTTCTTTCCTGCTAGTCCAGTCAGACTATTACTATTACAGACTATTACTATTGCATAAAATATAATGTAACATTCATAAACATTTTGCTGGAAAATGATAACATATTATGCAAAACATTACAGATCGGTTTGTTTTCAGCCTTTTTACTGGTACTTTCAAGATGGTCACAAATAATTTGTTTCAGTTTTGACAAAATCTCACTCATGTTGGCAGCTTGATAACAACACTATCTTGGTGACAAATCATCATAATGCAAAAAAGGTCTATACACAGTCTATACACAGACCAAAAGTTTGAACACACCTTCTCATTCAAACAGTTTTCTTTATTTTCATGACTATGAAAATTGTAGATTCACACTGAAGGCATCAAAACTATGAATTAACACATGTGGAATTATATATGGAATTATATTATTCTTCAAAGTACCTTTTGCTTTGATTACTGCTTTGCACACTCTTGGCATTCTCTTGATGAGCTTCAAGAGGTAGTCACCTGAAATGGTCTTCCAACAGTCTTGAAGGAGTTCCCAGAGAGATGCTTAGCACTTGTTGGCCCTTTTGCCTTCTGTCTGCGGTCCAGCTCACCCCTAAACCATCTCGACTGGGTTCAGGTCCGGTGACTGTGGAGGCCAGGTCATCTGGCGCAGCACCCCATCACTCTCCTTCTTGGTCAAATAGCCCTTGATGCCTTCAGTGTGACTACAATTTTCATAGTCATGAAAATAAAGAAAACTCTTTGAATGAGAAGGTGTGTCCAAACTTTTGGTCTGTACTGTATATTTACAGAGAAACAGAAACAGTGGTTCTCAACCAGAGGTCCAGGGCCCAACAGGAGGCTTCAGCAAGGATGACTAAAAAGCATTTAAATTAGGAATTTGTATTAGTCTATATATATATATATATATATATAAAATCTAATGTAAATAATAATAATAAAAAAAACTATGGCTATGATAGTGTTTATTTTTCCACCGTCAATTACTATCGTTCTCATTGAAGAACATGCAAATTTCTGGAATCACAAAGTGAATCATGGTTAATTCATTTAATATATCAGTACTCTGTTTCTCCTCATTAAAAAAGTTGAAAATTAGCAGCTTTGTCATAATTCTGGTAGAAATACCAGAAATAGGATAGGCTGTTTGGGTGAAGGCAGGTCTTTGAATGTTATGTTGTACAGCGTCAGGCTTTTGAATAAAACTGGTTGAGAACCACTGGCGTAAAACATTGATGTATAAGGTCACTGAATGTGAAATTTTCAGTGGTAATGAAAAAAACTTTTGCTGCCAGCAAGCTACCTTATTGTTGAGCCCTGTACATACTCATCCTTTTGTGACTACAGCAGAAATAATTTTAAAACCGTTGTATGCAAGAGGCCTGTGTATTGCAGGTGCTGTGACTTTAGGAACAGAAACCTGAAAAGATTAGATGAGAGGAAGGAAAGGTAGGTGACATGAACGCGGTCAGGGAGCCCAGACTTCCTTGATTGGTGCCAGGTTGATATGTGCACACATGTGTATTCATGTACATGTGGATTAATGCACGCATGGACATAAGCTTCCTCTCCTGGTTTCCATTAATGTGTCTTGTCTGATTACTGTATGTGTGTGTGCGTGTATTTGTACACCACAGCTCTAATCTCTCCCACTGGCTGACAGCAGGGGTCTTTACGGAGCTGTGCTGGGTTACTCTCAACACATGGGCACACTTAAGCCTCACCACGAGACAGACGCACAGCAACACACTCGACATGTTGCCGTCATCCATACAGCTACACACACACTTGATTAAATAATACAGCCACTCTGGATTCTTTTCCCCCATGCCACATGTTTGGCCTCCCACCTCTTCCATTTTTCTCCATCACTCTATCAGCTGCTTAAAACAATGAGAAGGAAAAGTTGATGTGCATGTCACTGAGGTATTGGTTCTTGATGAGTTTTCCAGGACCACCCCAGGGGTCGTGAAACTGCCGTCGTCTTTGCAGACTCTTTACATTTCACTTAACAAATAAGCATAAGTAATATTAAAGTGCTGCTTTTATTCAGCTTTTCAAGTGTAGAATTTGTTGGAAGCACGTCATGGGGACATATGGGGATTTGTCAGAAAAACTTAAAGCTCCATGCATGACATGACCAGAAACAGACCAGATACAGTACCAATCCAAATGTGTTCCCTCACAGGTATAGATGCTTTTAAATGTGTTTGGAAGAGAGAGGTTTTTTTGTTTGAATCTGCATGAGCGTGTCCTTTTTAAGAATAAGACCATATGTCTACTGCTCTGCAGTGCAGTTACATTAGCCCATATTTCAAAGGGCAGAGGTGAAGGGCTTTCTTTTGATGACTGAACACACGCTAGTGCTTTGCACCACAGATATGTGCACTCAAAGCCTTACTGTCACGCTGTCTGGTCTCTGTTTCCCTGAGTCTCCACTAGTGGTTTCCCTGAGTCTCACTTCCCTATAGGCACCTCACCGTAGGCACTACAATTCCCACAAAGCCTTGTCCCGTCATCACAGTAATTGCACTCCTGTTAATTGCACTCAGGTGTCTTCACTTGTTAGTCATTATCCTCCCTATATTAACCAGTCCTTTTCTGTTTGTCTGCATGGAGTCCTTTCTTTCCGTCACCCAGTTTCCTCGCCTTCCAAGTTCTTCGTCTTCCGAGTTCCTGTTCCCATTCCTGTTCTTTCCCTGTTTATTTGTTGGATGGATTTATGGTTTTGACCCCTGCTTGTTGTACTTTTATTTGGATTACCCATTAAAACCCATACTGCGATTGGATCTCTCGTCTCCTGTGTTTCACTGGGTCTCCGATCATAACAGAAGGACTCCATCAATGTCGAGATCCAGCGGTGTGGGACTTCATTCCCATTCCCCAGCCAGTATGGTGGAACGAAGGGCACGCTACGTCAAATTGACCACCCTCCGCCAAGAGGGGATTGAGGTGGGTGCTATGGCACAAATGTTCTGGACCCTAGCTGAGGGTATGGGATATAATGATGCGGCCCAAAAGGACACTTTCAACACCGGGCTGGATGACCCAGTTCCTCGAAATGAAATGGAGCAGTTGGACGCTTATAATTTCTGGGAGTTTGTATTCTATTTACGACATCGTTCTCCGTGGAATACCCCAGCCACACCTGTCTCTCCCGGTGGGGTAGCCAAATCTAGACCGGTGTCTACAAACAGGAGGACCGCTAGCCCAGTGCCACTGCACAAGATGGCCGCCAGCCCAGCGCCACAGCACAAGGTGGCTGCCAGCCCAGCGCCACAGCACAAGGTGGTCGCCAGCCCAGCGCCACGATACAAGATGGCTGCCAGCCCAGCGCCACAGCACAAGGTGGTCGCCAGTCCAGCGTCACGGCGCAAGATGGCCACCAGCCCAGCGCCACAGCACAAGATGGCAGCCAGCCCCGCGCCACAGCACAAGGTTGCCGCCACCCCAGCACCACTGCCCAGGATGGCCGCCGGCCCAGCGCCACTGCCCAAGATGGCCGCCGGTCCAGAGTCATGGCACAAGATGGCTGCTTGTCCAGCGCCTCTGCACAGGATGACAGCCACAGTTGACCCTCCAGAGTCGAGTCAGGTTCCCGTTGACCGTTGGAGGGTCAACTGTGGCTGTCATCCTGTGCAGAGGCGCTGGACAAGCAGCCATCTTTTCCAGCGGTCAACGGGAACCTGACTCGACTCTGGAGTCGAGTCAGGTTCCCGTTGACCCTCCAGAGTCGAGTCAGGTTCCCGTTGACCCTCCAGAGTCGAGTCAGGTTCCCGGTGACCCCCCAGAGTCAGGCGGGTCAGGTTCCCGTTGACCCTCCAGAGTCGGGTCAGGTTCCCGTTGACCCTCCAGAGTCAAGTCAGGTTCCCGGTGACCCCCCCAAAGTCGGGCGGGTCACCGTTGACCCTCCAGAGTCAGGGTTGGTTACCGTTGACCCTCCAGAGTCAGGGCTAGTCACCGTTGACCCTCCAAAGTCAAGTCAAGTCACCGTTGACCCTCCAGAGTCAAGTCAACGGTAATCTTCATAGGCAAAGTCAAGTCACCGGTGTTCTTCATGGGCAAAGTCAAGTCACCGGTGTTCTTCATGGGCAAAGGCACCTCACCATTGATCTTCATGGGCAAGGGCAAGTCTCCAATGATCTTCATGGGCAAAGTCCAGTCACCAGTGTTCTTCATGGGCAAAGGCAAGTCACCATTGATCTTCATGAACAAATGCAAGTCACCAATGATCTTAATGAGCAGAGTCAGGTCACCAATGATCTTCATGAGCAGAGTCAAGTCACCATTGATCTTCCTGAATCCAGTCTAAACACCACGGAATTACCAGAGTCTCTCCACGTCTCTGCTGAACTACCAGAGCCTCTCCACGTCTCTGCTGAACTACCAGAGCTTCCCCACGTCTCGGTTGAATACCAAAGCCTCTCCTCGTTTCTGCGGAACTTCCAGAGCCTCGTCACGTCTCAGCCGAACTCTCCGAGCGCTCGACTGCTCCTGTCGTGACCACAGAGGCCACCCTTAACTTGTTCGCATCTGGTAGCTGCTCCGTGGAGGAGGGGGTAATGTCACGCTGTCTGGTCTTTGTTTCCCTGAGTCTCCACTAGTGGTCTCCCTTCCCCATAGGCACCTCACCGTAGGCACTACAATTCCCACAAAGCATTGTCCCTTCATCACAGTAATTGCGCTCCTGTTAATTGCACTCAGGTGTCTTCACTTGTTAGTCATTATCCACCCTATTAGAGTCCTGCACGGGTTCGCAGGGTGACCCGCAAATTTGGCTGAAACGGGTGAAAAATATCCAACTGTGTCGGATACGGGTGCGGGTCGGGTCGGACACAGGGGAAACACGGGTCTAAACACGGGTTCAAAACAGTCAAGTGCAAACGTAAAAATAGGCCTACGTTCCACTTTTAAAAAAATCACAACCGCGTGAACGGCTGCATGATTCATTAGTTAACAGACGTAAAAGATCAGCCAGCTGTTTTTTTTTTTTTTTCATTGTTTTTGTTTTCCGTTATATATATATATATATATATATATATATAGAATATATAGAATATATATTCTATACAGATATATAGAATCTGAATTAAAATGTGTTTGATTTAAGCGTATTTCAAAATTTGTGTCATAAAATTATATCGCGCATACAGCTCAACTAACGCGATCGTTATAAAGGTGTTTAAACCACAATACACTTCCACTTGCATGTATTTGACAATCGGAATATTAGATATTTCATTCCATAGCTAACACATTTGTGAATATGGGCCTATCTTGGCTATCCAGGGTTGTTGTTGTTTTTTTTTTTTTAATTGCATCTGAAAATGACTTTGTGCAGCTCATTCACATGTGCGCTCTGGCGCAGATCCTCCTCTCGCGATGCTCAGCTGTGAACGATTTAAAAATGGGTGCGTTCGACTTGAAGCACAACCTCAGACGGTGGTATGATTCGCTCTTTTGTTGTTCTGTTTTCTTTCAGGATCAAAAATACAACAAATGCAAGCGTTTATCTGTATTTCCGACTCATGAGAACTATGCATATACATTCATAAATCAGTCAATTTTGTACTTTATTATGAGATCTTTTATTCTAATGTGATCAGTGACTCAAGCTGATGGACCAAAGAGCACGTATTTCGACATTTGCAGTAAAAACGTGAAATATAAATTCTCAGAAAATGCATTTAATACCAAGATATTGAAAGGTCTGTTTATATACTCCATTAATAAAGGAGTCCAGACATTGGAAAAATATCAGTCCACATGCGTTTTATATTTAATATGAGGGAAATTGACATGCATGCATGCGTGACACAAAAAATATTTCACTTTTAGGTAGCAAAAATTTTTTTAGTAATTCTGTCAATTACACTAAGGTTATTACATTGTCTGCTATATATTTGCTTCTTATTTATTAAATACGAGCAATTGATTGATAAAACCTTGATATAAATTAAGATAAAATGTATAAAAAACGAATATCTTTTAAAAAGAGTTTTCCATAAATAACTTCTGTATGACCTGGCAATAAAATGCGAAAAAAGGGTGTCTAATGTGATTGGCTTAACTGATTTGATTTCGGGTGTGGGTCTGGTGTCGGTTCTATTTTAAGCGGGTCGGGTCGGGTGTGGATTTTAATTAGTGCTGCTGTCGGAAAATGGGTCGGATGCGGTTTTAAGCACTGCGGGTACGGGCGGGTGCGGATTTACGAAATCGGACCCGTGCAGCTCTCTGCACCCTATATTAACCAGTCCTTTTCTGTTTGTCTGCATGGAGTCCTTTCTTTCCGTCACCCAGTTTCCTCGCCTTCCGAGTTCCTCGTCTTCCGAGTTCCTGTTCCTGTTCCCGTTCCTGTTCCTTCCCTGTTTGTTATTTGTTGGATGGATTTATGGTTTTGACCCCTGCTTGTTGTACTTTTATTTGTACATTAAAACCCATACTGTGATTGGATCTCTCATCTCCTGCATTTCACTGGGTCTCCGATCTTAACACTTACTTGTCAGAACGGCATGATTGCTTGCTGAGACTGTATGTCATATATAAATAATTATTTATTATTATTATTATATATTTTTTCTTGCTTTATAATCTGTTTTACACTGAAATGTCAAATCTGCAACCTTCCAGTTACCAACCCTGAAAATTAATATGTGGTTTCTATAGACTTCTATTTATTTTTTATTTCTATATATATATATATATATATATATACACATATGATTTGTGCCCTTTGTTTGTTTGACCTTACATACTTTCATTCCAATTGTTTTCTCATCACTGTAGATATGTAAACAACTTGTACCCCTTTAATCTACACTCACTATCACCACTTATTTGAATTAATCATATGTTATAGATTAATTTATAAACTATTGTAGGCAAAAGGCATTTAATAATCAATAATCTTGTTTCCATATTTGCTCTGTCCAATTTAAATTTATATTTAAATCCAATTTTTATTTATTTATTTTTATTTATTTGATTGGTTTTTTTGTACTCTTGTGACTAAACACAATTTTTAAAAAATGGATCTCGGGACACATTTTACTGTTCTGTTTCAGTTTCTCTGAAAAACACTGCCAGTAATTATAACAGACATGACAGTTATCCATTTTCACATGTAAATCGTACCCATTTACTTTGTATATTTTTCCATATCCTAAGCTTATGTGGCCTCACTTCTTGTCCCAGACCTTAAACATGCCCTTATATCTGGTTTTCTTTGTTTTGTCAAAGAAAGTTTTTTTTTTTTTTTTGTCCTTTGGGTCACACCGACAAGAAGGCAGATGCTTAAGGACTCACTTGACTGATAGCACAAAAGATTTTACTGCCCTCCATCCTCCTCTTCATGGTATTGCTTTTTTGGCAGGACTATGTGGATGTGTATGGCAGGCTGTGTAGATGCTGCCCTTTGCTCGTATGTGGTTTGATTTAAGCTTGTTTAGTAGAATTGAGACCACATGAACTGAAGGAAGCTTTTAAAGTGGATCCAAATGTTCTCATGTCTTCAGGCCTGCACATGCACACTCAAAAGCACACTTTCTCTGCTGTTATGAACTATGTTAATTGTTCAGTAGTTAGTTACCTATGAGGTAAGCAATGGTTTACCACTTAGTAGCATAATAAAGACTTTTCATAGAAAACAAACATTGAATTTTACATTATTTTGACATTTAAAGGGATAGTTCTCCAAAAATTGAAAACTGATCATTTATTTTGTGGAAAAGAATACTTTTTGTAGAACATTGGTGTTAAAACCTCATCGGACCCCACTGTCTTTCATTAAAACAGTAGACAAAGTAAAACAGGTTTGGAAAGACATTTTTGGTTGAACTGTCCCTATACATTTTTAAGTGTATTTCAAACATCATATTTGTAATGTGTACTTCGTCACATCACTGCATCTTTCCTTTTTATTTTTTCCTTCCTAAGATGATGAGACTGTTGCATGGGGTAGGTCAGTTTCTTCTTCTTCCATTCTTTTGCTCTCCTTATCCCGCTCTTGATCTGTTTTTAATCTTTTTATGTTTATTATATTCCTTTCTTTGCTTTCCCAGTGGAGGGCATTGAAGGTACACCTTTCAGACTAACTCTGATTCACCTATTAGATGTCATAATCATTAGATCATTGGCTGGCGACCCCTGTATGTGGAAACAGAGTACCAAACAAGGAAGATATGGTTGATTAGCATTCAGTGGACCACAACTACCTAATGGAGCATAGCAGAGTGTGTAAGGGGGCCAAGAGTTCACTATACTGTATCTCTCTTAATACACAAAGATACAGTACATCACCGTTTGCCTTTCCAACTACGCCTTAAACTTTAAATGAGATTTGTATGATGAGTGCTCAGATGAATCCCATCCATTTTAGTCTTTCTTCATGATAGACCGTGTGAATGTGAGTTTGAATGTGAATGTTTCCCCCAGTATTTCATAGTCTTATTGTTGTGTAAGATGCAAAAGATGTTTTGAATAACTTCTTTTATCCCATCTGAAAGATATGTATTGAATGCTTTATGTGTTGTGTCTAATAGACAAAAGAAATCTGAAGTTTATGGCCCACATGAAAGTTGTGAATGTTGAATGTCTACATTGATCTGTCCACCTGGCTTTGCAGTAGAGGATCAGTTGATGAAGAAATATGATAGTTGTATTTGAATGTAAAATACACAACTGTTCAAAAGTTTGGGTTCGGGTTATGTTTTAAGAAAAAAAGTCTCTCATGCCCACCAAAGCTGCATTTGTTTGATCAAAAATACAGTAAAACATTTTAATTACAATTTAAAATAACCGTTTTCTAGTTGAATGTATTTTAATTTATTCCTGTGATGGCAAAGCTTATTTTTCAGCAGCCGTTATTCCATCCTTCAGTGTCACATGATAGTTCAGAAATAATTCTGAAATGCTGATTTCTAACATTTCTTATCAATTCTAAAAACAGTTGTGCTGTTTAATTTTTGTGGCAACCACATTCTCAGGAAAACATTCACAGATTTTGTACCTTTTTCTTTTCTGAGAGTGCATGGTGCATTTGTCCCAGGATTCCTTGATGAATAGAACGTTTAAAAGAAATGTATTTATCTGAAATAGGATTTTTGCAGTGTAAAAGTCTTTAATGTCACATTTGATCAATGTAAAGCACCCTTGCTGAATAAAACTCTTCTTTTTTTTTTTTTTACTTACTGTTATCACTGTCATTTTGATTTATATACCTATAAGCTGAATTGACAATCTTTTGTTGTGTATCTTTCAGTATATCGTAGTGTTTCTAACTTCTCTCTAATATAAATCTGTCCTGTTTTTTTTTTCTGCCTTTCATAATTTGAAGAGGACACTGAGTTTGCCTCTTATTTAAGTGGACTCCATATTGGTGAGCTCTTTTTGATTATACTTGATATTGTGATTGTCCTCTGTCCCATATCATCTCTCTATCTTCTGTCTGATTCATATTATTGATGAATCCTGTTCCATGAGTGTGTTATTGATTTATTGAGTTTATACCGTTCTGTCATTCTCGTAACAGTTTCATGTGCTGTTCACTCAGTCTCCTCCCTCTCTCCTTCTCGGTATCTGCAGACAAGAATATTTTTGAAGTGGCTGCACATCCTATAGTATCATTGTCTAGCTTCCTTCTGGCTTTACCTATCTCTTCGTTTATAAATGAAAATTAAATGTATGCATTTTATCCAAAAGCGATTTACAGTGCATTCAGGCTATCAATTTTTACCTATCATGTGTTCCCGGGGAATCGAACCCCCAACCTTGCTCTACCAATTGAGCTACAGGAACACTATAAGTCTTATAAGTGGTAGCAGTTGTTTTTCTGCAGTAGTTGTAATTGGCATTACCATGTGCTTTTTAAATTTTATCTAAGATTGACTTTGTTATTGTTTGTAGCGATTCTTAAGTGTTGTTCAGTCTAACTGAAATATCTGATATCAGTGATATCGAAGTTATCATGTTTTTTTGTGCACTTGTTTCTCATACAGTGGTCCTAAGCAACTGTACTTTCTGATTTTTCCTTTGTGTTGGCAGTGTTTTTAGTTTAAATAGCTCTCTGTGAATGTAAAACATATTGCAGTTAAAGGCACTGGTTCATTTCCAGGCTTTGTAGTGGAGGTCCGGTGAGCTGTGAGCTGTGGTGGAGGTCAGTGTGGAAACTGAGTGTGGCGTAGCGTTCTCATTATCTGTCACCACACACACTCATGTATTCTGGGACAGCTCTGTTCAGTGGCCGCAGAAAGTACAGTGTTTCCGTGGATCTTTATGTATTAAATGTTTCATAGTATAAAAATAATTTATCGTTTGCATGAGTCTTCGGTTTCAGTTCATAGCAATTTCCCCTCAGTGTTCCATTCTATTTCTACTCCAGGTTTTTATTATTATTATTATTATTATTCCTCCATTTCACTGAATCTGTCAGTATAATATGAAGGTTAGTGTTGTTTATTTGTATATCTACTTTGTTGTTCAAAAGTTAGGGGTAAGATTTTTTTTTCTTAAATGTCTCTCAAAGAGGTCTCTTATGCTCACCAAGGCTGTATTTATTTGGACAAAAATACAGTAATATTGTGAAATATTATGTCAATTTAAAATTACAGTTTTCTATTTTATTATTATGTGTAATTTAGTCCTGTTCAAAGCTGAATTTTCAGCAACCATTACTTCAGTCTGCAGTGTTATGTGTTATTTTCTTATTTTTTAACAGACTGCTTTTTTCTTTTCTAGAGCCATTGGACTGCTTTAATGTGTTTGTGGAAAGTGTTGTATCTGTTTCCATTATTCTTTGATAATACAAATTATAATTTTAATCAATTTAATGCAACTTTGCTGTTTAACAGCATTAAAGTCTTACCCCAAACTTTTGAACAGAACTGTGTATTGTACATATGTACAGTATGTTATCTGGATATGTATATTAATTTTTTTAATTTCTAATATATTTGTTTTTACAGTATTTGCTACTTGTTCCAAAAACTTTTTTCCTCTGTCAGTCGCCCAAATTGATTTCCTTCTTTCTTCAGTGCTTGTCTTTTGTTTTAGTTTTCTCTCTCTCTCTCTCTCAATGGTAGACATTAGTCTGTTTTTGTAAACCCTAAGCCGCTGGCCACTTTTTTTTTAAATTCTTTTGATTTCACAGGCGATCCTGTGGGTAGAAAGTTTATAAATAAAGCCGTACAGTCCTGTCTGCCAAGCTTAATCAAGCACCGTCATTCAATAGGGTTAACCTTTTCAATGCTGTGCCTCCTGCTTCTTTTTTCTCTCTGCCCTACTGTTTTCTTCCATGCTTTTATTACGAGCCTTGTGACCTCAGCCTCTCCTCTTCCTCCCAACAGCCAAAGCACCTCAAGGGCTGGTCCCAGGACAGCTCCTTCTAGCTTCCGTACCCTGCCATGCATTACATATTCCATGTAATAGGAGAATTTTTGAGCGGAAAAACATTGACCTCTTTAAAGCCTATGGTCTAATTTTTTTTTGTAGTAATGTAAGACTGAATAACACGGATGCATTGCTAGTTCTCCTCCCCCCGTGTCATTAGGATGAAGGAGTGTCAGATGTGCAAGGTGTACCATCCATTCATGTACATCAGCAGTACAGTTTTCAGCTGAACCAGTGCACGTGTGTCTCTGCATGTGTGTGACATGACAGAAAAGACATGCTTTGCGTTGAAGATGGGGTTAGACAGAACAAATATTTGATGACTATAATAGCTGGGTTTCTGTCCATGTACACTACCATTCAAATGTTTGGATCAGTAATTTTTTTTTCAGCATGGGCTTTTATATTGTTTTCAATTTCAAATAAATGTAGTTGTTTCGAAATCTCTTCATTCCTGAAAATAAATCACGTTTTACGTCATGTTTTAGGTCATGTGACCAAATAATTTTCTCAAACAATTGGCTGCTATTACCTAATCGTACATGAACACTGGTCTGCATTCTTTAAACTGCAAGTCAGTTATTACATCCAGTTAAGCCTTGCTTTATTAGCATATAGTTTCGACTATATTCCCCTTTATTTTATTTATTTATTTTTGCATAAAATATGTAATGTGATCTGATGTGAAGACAGGTTTTCAGTGATCGACTAATCCTTATGATCTCTTTGCAGACTGGAGATGACCACAATTTAGGAGAAGTAAAACAGGGAAGAAAGTTGACAGTCAGAAAAAAAAAAAAAAGAAAGAAAACATTTGGGGGGAGAAGTTAAAGCTGGGAAAGCCATTAGCCCCCGGAATCCAATTAGGACAGAAGTTATGGAAAAATGGAGACGTGTTTTAGACTGAAATAAAAAACGCTCCATTTCCAAAATTAGTTTATCTCATCTGTCCACAGGTTCTCTCCTGGAGGAGGAGCGCCGGGGCAAGAAGCCTCGAGGCCTGTAGCTGTGCACTGCTTTCGATTACAGTGCTTTTCCCCACACTGACCCCGGCTCAGGTGGATACACTTTAGTATAATCAGCTGAAGTCACTGGGATTTTAATTTGGAGGGGTCGTTTGGCAGTGTCTCTAATTTTGTGTGTATGGTAGACAAAATTTGAATTGGCCATGGACATAGAGAGCAAATGGGCATCTGTCCTTCTGATTTGTAGCCAATAGTAGATGATTATAGTCTCAATGTTCTCTACTAAGTGTTTGGCCGTCTGTCTGTGGGGGTCAGGAATAGCCAGAGTTCAGTGAATAGGTTTTGTGTGTCTGTTGATGATGTTTGCATGTGGGTGTTTCGTATCACTGATGGAAGGAACAGGTGATTGATGAGAGTCACAGCAGTACTGTGTCCTGCTACTAGCCTATTGGATTTGTAGTTCAGATACTTACTAAACCTGCTAGTGATGACCGCACCATCTTGAGCTGGCAGCCCACTCTGTTTGTCTGTGAGTTTGACTGTGTCTATATGTTCCCACTGATGCATCAAGCAGTGTTCCCATGCTTTTGTAGTTCATCGAGCCACTGTCCTTATAAGGACAAAATATACCAGATAATTATTTTCCCCCAAATTCATAAATTGAGATTTCTTAAGAGATATCGCTCTATTATGAAATCTAACCTTAACAATTGTAAACATGCACCTCTCACAAAAGTACTATTTTCATGCGTATATAATATATCTATTATTTTTCATAATTGTATAAATTATAAATACATTTGTGATTGTATACATTATACTTTTAGCTATTTTGATTTATTTATATGCATGTAATGCACTGTAACACGAATAATAATAACTAACAATAATAATGTATGGACATTTTGAAGTCCCAATACTAGATGGATGGATGCTTTAGAGTCACAGTTCAGTATGTTTTCAGTACAGTGGGGAGAAAACTAAACTAAACTTTTTTTTTTTTTTTTTTTTGCATTAAACCGTTTTTTGTGGCTGTCTTCAAATTAATCAATTTATAATAAAATGTTCTTAAGGACAAAAAAAAAAGATTGCATTAATGCATTTATCCAAAGAAACTTACATTACAGTTAAGGTATACATTTTACCGGTTCTTAACTACATACTAATATAAAAATATATATTTATACAGCTTATTATTGTGTGTGTGTGTATGTGTATGTGTGTGTTTATATATATATATTTTGGATAGGACAGAGAAAAAACAAGTCTATTTTCCTCTGGCCAGCAGGTATGGAGAGTCAGTATTCAGAGCAAGCCTGTAACACTTGGGCAGAACACGACTTTCCACTTAGACCGCACAATGGAATCCACTCCTACAGTGAGTTTCCCCTAGACATCCATTCTTAACGAGTTCAACATGATTCAAAGCAGTGCCCAATACATATTTCAAATAGCACTACTAAACACTTGCTTTTCTTTAATCGTTGCCTGTGATAGTAATCTATCATCTCCCCTGGATCCAGGCAGCACAATTTGTGCTTATCTGTGGGAATGCTGATAGATAACTGGAGATGGTAAACCATTTCCCCCTACAAGAGATGGAATATAGTTAGTGTGCACATGAGATGAGATCAGACAATTCTGGTACGTGCGATTTGTGCCGGAAACTTCTTAATGTTTGATGCTTGGGGTCTCCCTGACACCACCCCAGGGGCCTGTACAATACTGCTAAACCTTTCCACAGATGACTGTAAAAGAGGGTGGGAGTGAGTGAGGGCCATATGTCTGTCCATCTGAATGGATCGTTTGCATGCTCAACAGGCAGCTCTCCGTTAACCTTGTTTGGGGTGGAAGGCGTAGGCCAAGGCATTTCGCAAGAGAGAACTTTGAGTTCATTTTCTCCTTTCAGGAAGCCTAAAAACTACTTGCACTGAAATACAACTAATTTAGTTAACCTGTTAACCTGCACCCAGACGCGGGTGACCTCAAGTCCCCGTGTTCGCATGTCAATATTTATGAATCGATTAAATGAAACGGGACAAATTAAATCTTGACAAACTATATATCATTATAAAGATCTAAGCCTCAAGCATCGACGACAGATCGCTGTTTTCCAATGGAAAGCTTATAAAGAATGTATTTGCTAGATTTGTGTAAGCAGTACACATCAAAATATGAAGAATGAAAACGCGGTACATACCAGATTCATCGTAATAACGAGTCATAAACACATCCACAGCTGTAAATCCCGGTTTAGTTAGAAAGGTAAGGGTCCACTGAATGACATCTCATGGAGCACGTTTAGTCCAACGAAGCAATAACGTTGTAATATGGATGATAATTCCTTTGTTTACATTTCAGTTCTTCATGGACAGTATTGTTTGTGTCCGTTATGGAATAACTCACGGTCAGAAACTGCGTCTTGGTGGTAAAAAAACAGCATGGTTTTGTAGTGTACCTACAGTGTCACAAACAGAATGAGACGATCCAAACAAAAAAAGTGAAAGATAGGCGAAAGATAGTTTATTTGAATTCTGGTGCTCTCTCGTGACTGCTCGTGACGCATGCTCTGTCGCACCTGTCATCTGATGGAGGCAGGACTTAGCGATCACCTTTTTCTTTATTTGTTTTATTTTTCAACCGTTTTCATATATGTGTGAGTGTGTTTTATGTTGAATATACATGTACCTGTATCTGCATTATTACCATCTGTTTGAGTGCAAATCAGCTCGCTATTACTGTGTAATTACGGCTATCAATGTGAACGCCATCTATATGAATAGAGAGTGGTTTATTTACTTTATGGCACATTTGTATTATTACCATCTCTATAACTGGCCATTAGGATGTCAGCACGTGTTTTCATTGTAATTCATTGTAAATGCTGAATTTCTAGCAATCTCAGGATGTCCTGTAATTGGCATACAAAGTTAAATCTTTTTTATTATTTTTATTATCTTTCTTACTCAAATTATTCTTTTTGTATTTTTCTAGTGCTCAAATAAATCACTTATATGATGTCTAAGTTTCTGTCTAGTGTTTTATAATTGAAAGTAATATGCAGTGGTATGTTTAATGACTAAATAGTTTGTAGAACCCTTCAATACAGTTGGTAAATATTTTTTATATTTGGGGGTTTGGGGGGGGACTAGACGTAGTCTCAGAAAAATATTTGCAGGAATCTCATTTTTCATGGTATCTTCTTCAGATTTGAAATAGAAACTCATGAGACACGTGACTTTCAAACCATTAATTTTCTACATTGCTCCAGGACTGATTTCATGTGTTTTTATATCAAATAAAAAAAAAAGTAATATAATTTCAAGGGATTTTTTTTTTACTTGTAAAGCTAATGACCCACTGCGGTTTAGCCCTTGCTGTTCACTTGAAAATAAGTGTTAACAAGGCACTTGAGTGTCTATAACTTTTAATATTTTTGAGCATTATCAAATCTGGTTGATGGAAAGTAAAGCCCAAAGGGTCTTCTTTCCAAAGACACTAAAATTATGTGTGTAACACACTGAAGTAAGGAACTGTTACAATTTGAAGTTAGGTAGGGCACTTTCAGCTGTGAGTCCCATAATGGGGGGTACTGGCTAACAGGTTAAACCGTATCCACCTTCACTCTCTCAATCAGTAAAAAGTGACATACTTGGGAAAGTTTACTACATGATTAAGTATGACTTATAAGCACAGGACGAGGATTACCCATTTCAAAATAAAGGATAAAAGAATTAGGCGCATATTGTAAACCAAAGATTATGGGAATATACAAGAACTTTTTCTATGAAATCACTTTCAGTTTGACCGATCACTATACAGAGTATTATGATTGCCCTCTTTGACCTTTTTCTGGTTCCTTTATCTTTTTGAAAAATGTGAATGTGCATCATTTCGTATCCATATGGGGAGATTATGTGTTTGAAGGTTATTATCCCTCTTCATCCTCAGCGTCTTTAAATCCCTCAGAGCTTTCACCTCACACATCTACAAAATTTCTTCCACGGCTGTAAGATATTATTGCTGTGGAAAATGGGCATTCGGGAGCCACAGCAGCTCTCAGGCGATTGTGTGTATGGCGGCAGCGCATGTCTCTCTGTGTATACACTGAATTTGGGCCTTTTCTTTGTTTTTCCTTCCATGTCTCAGTGGAAGGACAGGTTTGATTTGTGGACTGCTAGTTTGTAATGGTAGGTTGCATAGCTCTGAGGTCTAATTAACTCGTCACGCCACAGTGCACACCATTAGGAGGTGCATGTTTGGGCCTCTATGGCGGGCACGTGTCAGCCTTCTAGCCTGTACTCTCATATTGGAATGGAAATTGAAGGAATTTTATGACTATCCTTGGCTAGCTGGATTTCTCTTTTTATATTTATCTTTGTCCCCAAACCAGAAGGTCCTTGGCTGAGCATTTCTAATGTACTTGAGCTGCCTTCTGTCACCCCACATATAGATTTGACACGCAAAGCTTCTTCCTTTGGAAAAAGAGAGAATTAGGGTTCACTGACAAGAAGCAGGCCCAAAATGTAGAAACATATCTGCTCTGGCTGGAATGGATTAATTTTCATGGTGTTTTATTTTTTATTTTTTTAATTCAATCTGTTACTGAGAGTGGTAAGATTAATCAGTTAGATTTGCTTGCTTTTTGTGTCTTGATTTATTTATCCTCATTGAGATGCAAGGCAATATTTTGGCTATTTAGATGGAGCTGTCTATCTGTTTTTAAGTGATTTTTAGAAGGGTCCAGATGACGAATCCTCTTCAGACAGATAACCACAATTTGCACTGACTAGCCACAGCCATAATAAAAGCTTTGCACCTGCTCTGTGCTCGGGATATTGGAGATTTCCGATGCCAGAGCCTATCGAATATCGAAATTGAAGAGTACAAAAATGTAATGGAACAAGCCCCTCAGTGTGTCAGCTTACTTGAGGCCATCGTCATATCCTCTTCAAATGAATGATTTCCTTTAATTTAATATAAACCCCATCAAATGATGTCGACATTTTTCAGATGGTAATGTTTATATGTATACCTTGCTATAATAATATAATACTTGATGTTTTTGCTCCAGTCAGGGTTGAGTTCTAGCATGATGGCAACAAGTCAAGTGGCATGAGATGCAGAGACCACAGGTCAGCCTGAGTGGAAGAATGCTCTGTCCTAAATGCTTGTAACCAAATCCTCACTGTGGAACCACACAAACACTTGTGTTTTACTACAGTGAGCGCTTGACTTACGGTGTGTTTCATTTGTATCCCAGCGTAAGTCCCCAGCAGCCCTTATTAGGTGACTATGTGGAAAAGAACAAGCTTTAAAGAATGCAGGATTTGTCTATGGCCGCACATCTGCGCTCCACAGTCTCTCAGTGCTGTGAAAAGTATTAAATGGGGACTGGATCAGGGTTTTTGTTTTTTCATTCTCTTCCTTTTCAGTCCATAATTGTCTTACTGCTGCATCTTGCATCATGTCCTTGCATTCATTAATCGCAGTTTTAAAAATTAAAAACGTAGCTGAGGTGGCAGGGGAAATGCTTTGAGCAGAGATCGGGTATTAGGTGTCTCTGGTTTGGGACTGTGCTAGACTAACCAGCATCTGACATGAATATAAAACCATGCTGCTTAAATGAGGGGTAAGTTTTGAGTTGTGATACAGTCTGGGGTCATTAAACAGACTGGTGCTGTCCAGAGTAATCAGACAGGAAGTTTTGTGGTGAGGTTCTTAACAACCTTTTAGGGCATGAAATAACCACCCCTAGCTATGACCGTGTCCTGAAATAGCCCACCTCCTGCCATGTCCCATGAAAATCGCCTCAGATATTTTGGTCTGGTCGTTTTGTTACCTGGACGCAGTGGATGAAAGAACCACAAGTAGGTTCATATGATGATGGCGCACAGGAAAATCTGTTATGATCGGGCCCAGACGGAATCTGTGGATGCTTTTCATATTTTCCATGCTGATTTTTAGGGGAAAATCTGTGGAATTGGTTTAGATATGGTAAAATGTGGTATATGAAACGAATAGACCTAAACACTTGACACTAAGAGTAACCAATGCACCAAAATATTTGATGAATAAACACAGGAAAGCCAGTCAAAAATAAAAATTACAAAAATATTTTTAGAAGAAAAGTAAATCTAGTACAAAAAATTTATATAGCACCTTTAAAAGTGGCTCAAGAAGATAAGGATTATGCATGTACAGTACTGTTCATAAGTTTAGACCACAAAAAATAAAAACAATAAATACAATATTATGCAACAACTGTTTTCAACATTAAAGTAATAAATGTTTATTGAGCACCAAATCAGCTTGTTATATCAGGCCTACTTCCAAAAAGCATATTTATCACTGACCACAACCTCAAAATTATACAGATGCAGCAGGCAGGGCGAATGTCTCAGTAAAGAATGAGTAAGTGTAGGAGAGTGTTAAGTTCCAATAAGACTTCTATGTATACATTAGATCCTCATTCTCAAATGCACACAAGAATGTGAGACGAGCTTGTTGTTCTTTTCTTTATTTGTTTTTCTCTTCCTCTCCAGCGGGTCTACGGAGGAGTTTTCGTCTCAGCAGAAGAGATAAGAAGACAAATAAATCGATGTATGAATGTAAAAGAAATGAGCATTACGACACAGCTGATGTACCCACTTATGAAGAGGTGACGGTCTACCGCAGAAAACACGGAGACAGGCACAGACTTGTTTTGTTAGTTGGTAAGTGTAACAACTTTGTTATTTGAAAAGTGTTTTTTTTTTGTCCAAATGACCATTTTCAATAATGTAAAAATACAAAAGGAATTTCAAAAGTTCAAAACTATATTTTGAGGCTATACACAAACAGTGCTTTAACCACAACGGTGATCGACTGTAAATCCTGTTCTGCTGTGGGACTCAACCTGACCCTCTGAAGACACTTCATTCGCAGCGCTGGTGTTTTGTCATGGTTCACTGCAGTAAACCAGGCCATGTGTTTGTGAATGCTACACAGCATATGGATTCCATCACAGTTTTGTTGGTGCATGTAATTAATGGGGTGTGTGTTCACATGCCTGTGTAGGTGAGTGCACAAGGTGGTCTGTTTAATTATTCAAGCTTTTTCTACTGTCAGGATGGCCCTCTGGTAATTTGCAACTCATACAGTCAGACTAACCCAAATATTTTGTCTCAAGGTGGAGGGCAGCATCATGGATGTATCAGTCGTGACAAAACCAAGGATGTTGAAAAAGGTTCTGCTGTGTTTTTTCTCTGAACTGTTATTCTGTCCTTTGAGATCATGCTTTAGCTTTTCCTGGCCTGCACTTTTTATTATTTTTTTCCTGTCTGTCTTTATTTCATGCTTTTTGTCGGTTGTTTTATTGCGTTTAATAATGCAGCCATCAATGATGCCATTTGAATCTTTTTTGCCCATACATCTATCTCTTTTTATGCTAGTAATGTAGTTATTCTTCTGAACTTTCTTGCCTTTGTGTTTGCAGTTTGAATGAAAGTGATTCATTTGAAAGCACATTCAACTTTTACACTCCCATTAGGTGTTTACCCCTGCCTGTGGACTGCAGGGTCAGGCAAAGTCGGAACAAAATGGTCCTATTCCCTTTTGCTTTCTCTAACACAACTGACCCATGGTTTGTGTTTTGGTTTCAAACAACTTTCCAGACGAATCAAGATCTGATCTGTTTGGATACATATTAATCGAGCGGCCAAAATCAACACGTTTAACATGTGTGCTGCTTTGCAAGCCCACTGTAGTGTTTTAACTGAAACCTGATTATTTAACATAGCAGATGATCTGTTTTTTGTACATGTTTGAGTTAAGATTGAAGAGATTTCAGTTGATAAAGTGATCGTTCAGACCCAGACAGAATAACGGTGGAACACTAGAATGACCATTGAGGAAAATTATGATCTAAAGGACCGGTCAGTTTAAACTATGGATCAGATTCTTTATTTCCTTTTATATCAGAATTTTCATTCTCTTTCCAAACATCTCTGTCTGGGCTTTTATAATTGAACATTACAATTTGGGCTGCAATGTGTTGTTTCTTCCTAGAACTATCAAGTGTAATTTTTCACATTTGAGCAGTTGGCAGGGTCCTCCTGTACAAGTATCATAGTGCCCAGTCTCTCCAAATGCTTAAGCTCGCCAGATAATGTAAATTGCGAACTTATTACACACACAAATGATAAGAGAGGTTATTTATCAGACACACTTGGTGATAATACTGTATGAGGACATGAGTGTTGAGAGAAGGTTGGACAGCTGCCCCCCACGTTCAGCCAGCCTAGCAGCTCCTCAGGGTTAACTGTATCTGCTCCGCACTTGGCCTGGAAGTTATTAAGCCTTTCATATTCTCCCCTAATGAGTGCCTTAATGAATACGGACCCTTTTAGAGCTGCTGCAACCTGCCCCTGTGAGCACACACATACACTTGGATTGAAAAACAATTACTCAAATGTGTTATTTTATTGGGACTGTTGAGGAGTAAAGGGCTAGTTTTTGTTTGGGTCAATGAAGCAAATGACAAACAAAATAATCAGAAGAAGGAAAAAATGCAGAAGGCAAGTCAGTTAACCCCTCTGACGTGCCTCCGTCCCATTTTGAAGGCTGTTTAGACTGAAGGGATCTGGCTGGCTGCTCAGTGCTTGTACTCTGACTACAGGTTTCAACGCTGTTTGTGGCTTTTTGGACACACGTGGCTATACATCAGAGATCGGCGAGCTGCTGCAGACATGAGTGACTGAGGGCTTTAAACTCATTTAGTGCACCTGATGAGTGAATAGAATAGCCAAGCGACTACAGACCAGGTTTTTGACAAGGTTTTTATGTGGGCCTGGAAGCAGGCAGACAGGGCCTAGTGGGGTCTGAAGATTAACATCCCCTGAAAATAAAGACTGTTAAAGTTTGTGGGTCCTTTTAAGGTGGAGGAGCGTTTGCATATGAAATGACTGGTTGGAAACATGTATTGTGGTGTACTTTTTTCCTTTTTCACCTATATACAGTACATACACACATAAACATGGCTCCACGTTACTCAGTGACCCTAAAACACATGAAATAATCTCCTGTTTCCTCACCATAATAAATCAGCGTCTTACATTTCTCCTCTATTACAGTAGAATAAGATAAACGTTTTGCACCATCATGGGATTCTTATGAAGTCATGTTTGTATTGGAAAGTGTATGAGGCATCAAATGAAAATGTGTATTCTCTCAGCGAGTATGAAAAACATCTGTTTTGTGTTCTCTAACATATAGATTTTGATTTGTGCATGTCTCATAGCAATCATTAGCGGCTAATAGAAATATCACGCTTGACTGTCTGAATTCACGTGTGAATCTTGGCCCAAATTATTGTATAATTGTATACACTACCTATCAATGGTTTAGGGTCAGCAAGATCAGCTTATGCTCACCAAGGCAGCATCTAGGGAAATTTTTTTACATTAATTTTTACAATTAAAAAAATGACTGTTTTCTGTGTCAAAGATCCTTCAGAAAGCAGTCTAATATGCTGATACTGTAAACACATTGTATTGTATAATATTTTTATGGAAACTATAGATGAAAATAAAAACAGGATTCTTTAATAAATATGAAGTTCAGAAGAACAGCATTTGTTTGACATAGAAATATTTCGTAACCATGTTAAAGTCTTTAAAAGTATTAATGTCTTACCCAAACTTTTGGACAGTCATGTATTTTTAAAAATACATTTTTAATTAATGCCAAAAATATAAATACAATAGAAAAAAAAAAATAATAAAAAGAGCATCATGCAAAAATAAGTTAAGCAAGATATTAATGTCTCTCTCTGTTTGCTTATCTAGGTCCTACTGGTGTTGGTTTGAATGAGCTCAAAAGGAAATTGTTGATATCCGATCCACAACATTTTAGTGTCACCATCCCACGTAAGTGCTTGTGTGTGTGTGTGTGTGTGTGTGTGTGCGCGCGCGCGCGCGTGTGTATGCAACAAAGTATGAGACTGGATCATTTTTGTGGATTTTTTTTGGGGGGGTGGGGGGGTAGTTACCTTTGTGACAATGGCTCTCTCACCTCATCAGACTGTCACAGCTCTACTTGACACATTCCCCTGTCCCCAGCAGCAGAGCTCATGACTGTCTCTACCCTTCACTCCCTACAGCATCCATAAGCACATGATCCAGGGAAATAGACCAGAGCAGATATTTTTGGACATATAAATAAACTTGCAATTTATGTATTCAAGCAGACTGACACTATGGAGAAAATGCATATTTAGAGACCTTCCCTGAGACCTTACGAGGATTTAGATTAAAGCAGTGGATTCTTGGAAAGTGACTGTTTTGAAAAGAGATTTTTTGTCATCTTTCCCCTTTTATTTAAATCCTGCCAGCTCTGACTCTCCTTGTTAAAATGGAGTGATTAAACATTAAATATATTTCTTTAAATTCTCTAAAGAAGACCAACGTGAACAATTGCTTCACATTTCCAACAACTGGATCTTTTAAAATGCAAACCATTTGTGGCAGCAACACTAGTGAGATTGTAGAATACGAGTAGTTGAGAGCACTTGAACATTTTGTCTCCTTTGCAGCCTTTACTGCTATTTTCCATGATCTCAGAATGAATTTCAAATTCTTTTGCCACACCAAAAACATTTTCTATGCCACAGAGCTAATGCCGGATTTAATATATTCTATTTCTTTTTTTTACTTTGTTTTGTGAGCACCAACAGTTGGAGGTATAATAACAGGTTATCTTATGTCTGTGGTGGGCTGTCATCAGGAAAGGGGGATGCCTCTTCATCAAATTTGTGATGGGTTGAGTAATAATTTACTCCTATCCCACCCAAACCATACTTTCTCCCTTCTCTCTCTCTCTCTCTCTCTCTCTCTCTCTGTCTGTCATTATCTATAGGAATAGGTGTCCACCTACAAACTAAATGAGGAAAAAAAATTAGACAGTCGCTGTTTCTTTTTTTTCTTTTTTTTGAGGACTTTTTTTTTTCTGTAGTCGTTTTTTGTTGTTGTTGTTGTTGTGTTTTTATTTATTTATTTGCTCTGACAATAACCAAGGCTGCATTTATTTGATCAAAAATACAACATGTAGTAATATTGAAAAAATAATATTGCAAATGTTAAATTTGCAAATGGTTTATTATTATTACAGTTGTGAATGATAGTTCTGATTAAGATTTTTGTGAAGAACCATGATACACTTTTTTTCAGGTTTTTTTTGTATTGAAAGTTCAAAGCACAGCATTTATTTATTTATTTATTTATTTATTTATTAATATTATATATGTCGGTACCCTTTACAAACACTTTTGATTAATTTATTCTTGCTGAATGAAAGTATTTGTTTATTAAAAAAAATATAAACAAAAAGACTTTGAACTGTAATGGGTTTATTTATTATTTCAAAAATACAGGAAAATTACCCATACATGTCATGATTAATAGATAGAGCAATAGGGGCCTTGAAAATGCAGAAGGAAAAAAATGAGGGAAGAAAAACTTGGAAGACAGCGAGTTGGAATGGTGATAAAGTTTTATAGTTTGTTTTGGAGCTGCTGGCGGCTTGCAGACGATTTGTCGGAGGTGTGTTCTCCAGTGACCTTTGACCTCCCCGACACTCATTAAACACACCGATGTGTCTCTCCGCACGGCAGACTCTGACCCTGGCTGTACCCGGCGGAGCCATGCTGGCTGGACTGGCACGCGCCGTCTGATTTAAAGACAGGAGTTTATAAGCAGCTGAAAGCAGGAACGCAGCTAATGAGGGACAGAGTAAACTCACTGCTGGTACTGTACAGTGTGCTCCTGGGGCTTTACAAATAGCGTTACACTCACACTGCCCTTTAGAAGCCTCGTGGTGAGAAGAGCCAAGACCTTGGAGAGGTGGTTAACTTTAAATAAAATGAAGTGGGAAATAAAGTGCCCAAGGGAAACTCCCTTTAATCAAGGAAATGTCTGTAATGAACATTTTTTCACATGTTCTTCTTGAATCACCTTCAACCATTAACTTACTCCACCACTGTGCTCTAAGAAACCCTGCTTCGATTCCACTGTTGTCTTTCAGTTAGGGACACAGTATCTAATGCTGCTTAGAGCTGGGTAAAAATATAGTTTTTCCGATTGATTAGAGTGTAGTTAAATTCACAAACAATTGACTCTTATGAACCAGTTATGTTAAGTTTATCCAAAACATGCACCAGTGTAGCCCAATTTCCAATACAATTGACTCTTTCGAGCCAGTTCTTTTAATTCTGTTTTACTGTTTTGTTCGCAGTCAATTTGTTGAGATATCCAGCCCTAATGTCATTTTATTCATTATTCGAGTTTTCTTTACTAGAGCTTTGTTTGTCTGGTTATGTGGATGTGGTTATACAGTTGTGACTTGTGTTTTGTAAAAGCTAGAATACACTACAACTTTTGCCCAGATTTTGCCCCTGATTTTAAAAAATATAGTGCAGTTTTTCTGTGTAACCATTTATGAAGTCAGCAAGTGCATGATGTGTTTTGAAATCTGTTCAGATCATCATGAGTCAATCATCATATTCTATTCAATCATTAAGTGTGAAACTACAAAAAACCATCTGAGAAAAACTTCTGATCACATGTAAGATTTCCAACAATTAAAATGGCTTTCACTTCACTTTATCTTTCACAGATACCTCTCGATCGAAGAGACATCAGGAAAGTGATGGAGTGGAGTATCATTTTATCTCCAAACACCTTTTTGAAGCAGATATTCAGAACAGCAAGTAAGTTACCCTCCAACACAATCTTTCTTAGTCTCGCTTTGATTGAAACACCCTAGTGTGTATTATTTGTAACGAGCGTATGAACATTACTGCTGTGATTTGGATTGGGGTTATGAAAGTTTACAGTGGAGATCAGATAGTCAGTATTAATCATTGAAGATTAGTGGACCGCTTCCTTTTTTTCCTCAGGATTGTGATTATGTCAACCGTAACCCTGACACAAACACTCCACAGTGGAAGAGATATAAATCTGAGAGACGGAGCCTCCGTGGCCAGTTAGTATTCAACACATCGTCCGGAGCCCTGACTGAACTTGAGTAAATCAGCACCCCAGTCAAAACACTGCTCAACAGTTTTCACTGATGTCGTCTGTCTCAGACGCTATGGCAAACATTCACCAGCTCTGCCTTTCGGCTGCCCACTATTCTTCCATTTTTCCATTCCATTTCCTTCAAGCAAATTCTGTGTGCGAGTGTGTGCTACTTGTGTAGCAGCATTATGTGGGCTGAGATCCCTTCTCTGTAAGTGAGAGTGAGAGGGTGTTGACAGGTGGTCTGTTTTTCTGTGTGTGCGCGCGAGAGAGGGGGGATCAGACTCCTTTTACCCACTGGTTCGTAAGCTCAGATTTGTATGGATGGCCTGGTGATGGATGTTTTTCTGCAGCCCCTCATCAGAGGATAAAACAACACAACAGGAATGCATATAGAATGTCATCTCACCAGCAAACCAGGCATTTTAACTGCCTTTTGGTGGAAAAAAACAAGCAGTGGCTTGTTCTGTGGTGAAATGAACATCAAAAGGAGTAAACCACAATTATCAAGATCGAGCAGGTGGGCACAAGGGACTGCAACATGGCTGGAAAAAAACATTTTTCCCCTTCTGTAGGCATTTTCGCTTCCAAAATCTGTCTGGACCAATTAATTTATTTAAAAATACATTAAACGTGTAGCTCACAGATACAAAGACTTACATTATCAATTAATACATTTTTAGTAGAAAGTCATTGATTGTATGTTTTATTAATTAATTAATATTTTATTATAAGCAAGTCCTTATTATGTAGTTGGCATAATAGGTTATTACTTAGGAATTTAAAATGTTAATATACTTTTAAATAAACAAAGAAACTGTTTACATTGGGAAAAATATTAGTTTTTTTAATAATGACTAAGATTTGTACACTTGTGTGTTCGAAATTCGAGGAAATTATATTTCGATTGATTACACCATATGACATTTTAAAAGTCATTTTGTTTGAACTTGATCTGACTGATATTGAAAACTGTATGGAACCAATGAATGAAAATGTTAGGGAAAAACCATGTGGAACCAACATATGAATACATTTCTAGGAACATTGTAAACCAGACGGAAATATTTGACCCATTGTTCATTATTCTGCTTTCCAGTGAGAAAACGGCCATTCTCATGTGCAAGCATGACGTTCTTGTTCCAAAGGGAAACTCTACTCAGTGCTAAAAACAGTTGTTTAAAGGGTTAGTTCACCCAATAATCAAAATTATGTAATTAATAACTCACCCTCATGTCGTTCCAAACCAGTGAGACCTCAGTTTATCTTCGGAACACAGTTTAAGATATTTTAGATTTAGTCCGAGAGCTCTCAGCCCTCCATTGAAACTGTGTGTACGGTCTACTGTCCATGTCCAGAAAGGTAAGAAAAGCATCATCAAAGTAGTCCATGTGACATCAGAGGGTCAGTTAGAATTTTTTTAAGCACACGAAAATACATTTTGGTCCAAAAATAGCAAAAACTACGACTTTATTCAGCATTTTCTTCTCTTCCATGTCTGTTGTGAGAGAGTTCAAAACAAAGCAGTTTGTGATATCCGGTTCACGAACTAATCATTAAATGTTATCCAGATCTTTTTGAACCAGTTCACCAAATCGAACTGAATCGTTTTAAATGGTTCGCGTCTCCAATATGCATTAATCCACAAATGACTTAAGCTGTTAACGTTTTTTTAAATGTGGCTGACACTCACTGAAGATGAACACCGAGCCAGATAACGAACAAAACATTGACTCGTTCATGAGTCAAGAACCGGTTGCATCGGTTTTCGGATCACCAGTAGTTCTTTCGGACAGTTCGATTCAATAAACCGGTTGAAGAAAACGGTTCACTGGTTCTTTTGCGCTCGACGTAATGGCGTCATTGGCGATGATTGCCCTTCATTCAAGCCTTCGGTTTACCCACGCTCATAACATTAGCACAGAATCAATCACCAAAAGAATTAGTTTGGTTCAGAAGCTCTGTGTGTCGGTCTGCTTCACGCTGAATCACGCATGAGCATTATCATCAGCTCCTCGGTTCTCGAATCGAACGCGTCTGACAGAAACGGTTCTTGACTCGTGAACGAGTCATTATCTGGCTCGGCTCGGTGTTCATCAGTTCTCTCTTCACAGCAGTTTAGTCAGTGTACTGTTTGAGCAAATGAATTACTCCCGGATGTTGGTTTGTTTGAACTCAGAGGGAGTGAGTTAAAAAAAAGTTAACAGCTTAAGTCATTTGTGGATTAATGCGTATTGGAGACGCGAACCATTTAAAACGATTCAGTTCGATTTGGTGAACTGGTTCAAAAAGATCCAGTTACATCGAATGATTCGTTCGCAAACCGGATATCACTAACTGTTTGTTTTGAACTCTCTCACAACAGACACGGAAGAGAAGACAATGCTGAATAAAGTCGTAGTTTTTGCTATTTTTGGACCAAAATATATTTTCGATGCTTCAAAAAATTCTAACTGACCCTCTGATGTCACTTGGACTACTTTGATGATGTTTTTCTTACCTTTCTGGACATGGACAGTAGACCGTACACACAGCTTCAATGGAGGGACTGAGAGCTCTCGGACTAAATCTAAAATATCTTAAACTGTTCTGAAGATAAACGGAGGTCTCACTGGTTTGGAACGACATGAGGGTGAGTTATTAATTACATTAATTTTAATTATTGGGTGAACTAACCCTTTAAATGATCCCAAAAACCACAGAAGCAACCTCCACCCCACCATCCAAAACATGCACCACATCATGACAACAAACGTCTCGACACAAGTCCTGTTTGGGCACATCTGCATTAAAATTAAAGTTTAGTCACCTTGGGAATTCCGGGTAACCCTACATGTCACATTAACACCAGCAAACCACCTTTTAGCACCCAACTAAATCAACTTGGCTCACCATCAAATTGCCTTCAATGATAGTGTACAGACTTTTAAAACATGTTTAACAGGAGAAGAGTGGCAGGGAGTCACGTTAGCTTCTAAAAATGATCGCCCAATCACAGGTTGCTGTTAGACAGTCTGGGCCCAAAAGTGTGAGCGTGTTTATAGTTTTCACTTCAAAGACATTTGGATTGATACTTAGGGAAAGATAAAGAAGCCTGTGCATACAGTATAAAGAACATTTTCACCAGTTTCAGTAGTGGTGATTTTAGTGGCCTGTGTTGCATAACCAAATATTCATGGAATATTACGACACCGTGCTGTTGTAAGACCTCATTCTTCTGGAATATTTTCTATATCCTTCCACATCTCTTGCTAATATGTATGTCCTAAAAATACACGCTGTGATGCTGATCATAAAATAAAAAAATCAAATGAACTGATTGAAAGCGAGGCAGATTAAACAGTGGGAAAGTGTTTGTTTGTCTTTGTGTTCTCGGTAAGTCCACTTATTCTTGCTTTTGGCATTCAAGCCTGCCTGTGCTGGGAGGAAACAGGTGTTACTGATTTAAACTGTAACATAGAAGATTATATAAAAGAGCCTTGTGTCAGACTGTCTGGAATTGTCATGTGGGGAATAATGCGAGTGATGGTGAACATGTCTAAGCAGCCTTTTACACTGAAAGCACCAAGACAGGCTGGAAGTAAACAATGGGTTATGAGTTTCCTGTCATTATCTTGTCCATTGGCTTTTCTTTATATTCTAGGGTGGTGTCACGTAGACTCATGGGCATTGCTTTTGCATTTATCTCATCAGTTATTACATCAAACCTCTCCTGTTCTTTCTGTCTTTTCCTATGCCTCAGATTCATTGAACATGGGGAGTATAAGGGAAACTACTATGGGACGAGCTTCGATTCTGTACGTTCAGTCCTGTCCAAGAACAAGGTGTGCCTTCTAGATGTACAGCCACATGTGAGTAACTCCGTTCCTCAGATACACATTCTTCCTCTCCATTTTACCTCCCTCTGCGTCACTCCATTCTTCAGTCTCTGTTCCAGATTTATTTTCCCCCTTCTCACAGGTGTGACATTCCACACCATTCTTCCTGGATCTATACTGAGATCAGTGTGTTTGAGTTTGCACTTTTCCTTTTTGGTCTTCAGGTCAGGCAGGAGATTTAATGTTATTTCTACTAATTGTCCCCTGTTTGAAGAAGCTTTCATGGAGAAATCAAATCAAATGAGCTTAACAGCACACATACTGAGGTGAAAATTCATACTGAGGTGAAAATTCAAAATGTTTACTTTATTGATAACATGATGTAGTTAACATACCATAAGTGAGCTTGTTATGTTCGAAGAAAACAAAAATAACAGCATGGTGGTAAGTGATTAATGACTACATTTTCATTTTGGGGTGGAGAAATCCTTTAAGTTAATTACATTTTAGACACAATATTGTCTGTTTTGTTCTATTTTTCAAATGAAAATAGTTCCAAACAAAGATCCGAACAGAAGTATTGCACGTTATTTCCCTATTAACAGTAAAGCTGTGGATTTAATTGTTTCAAAAACAGGTGATGTTCCTTGCTGAGAAAGATAATGTAGCTATTCAGTGATGTGCTGTGGAAGCTTCTGTCACCAAAACAAATTCCTCATATGTGTAAACATATCAGGCAAAGAAGCTCTTTCAGATTCAGATTCTATTTTAATTGCTAAAAATTGCAGGGCAGCTCTGAGAAGTTTTTACTGAATGTCTGTGTGCACATGCAGAATGATTTGTGTGAGTGACGTAGCCCTTGGCCACTTTTTACTTTCGTTCGGAACAGTAAATGACATCGACATGTTTACATTTTGATTGAATGATCCCTTTAAATGTACAGTGGCAAAATCCTTTTTAATTATAGGGCTAGAAAAAGGGTGGAAATGCTGATTTTCCAAACTAGATCATAACTATTGTAGAAAAATGCTGCAAAATGTTACAATACACTTAAGAGCCTATGCTTAATTCAGTCATTTGAAAAATCTCCAAATGAAAAATGCTGTAAAGTTCAGTGGTCTGATTGTTTTGAAGATTTCCTCAAGATCTTGATTACCTGAAGTGTAATGTGTCTGACATAAGTGCTTTATTTTCACTCGTGGAGTCAGATCAGTGTGAATCAGCTGCTCTGTTTTCTGTCAAAATGTAACTGTGACTAACAGTAATAATTTACAGAAGTATCAGTGTCAAACTAAATCATGATGACATGAGTGATGCTGCTTTAATGACTGTGGTTCCCCCTGCTCCCTTTTTTCATAATCTTTCTCCATCAGACGCTAAAGCATCTTCGCACAGCCGAGTTTAAGCCCTATGTGGTGTTTGTGAAGCCTCCATCCATCGAGCGTTTGAGAGAGACCAGGAAGAACGCGAAAGTCATCTCAAGCAAAGACGATAAGAACTCGTCCAAACCCTTCTCGGTAATACACACCACACACAGCTTTGACTTCAATCTGTCCATCTATCATCCTCTCTCATCCTTGAGGTGATCTCTTTTCTCTCTCAATAGGTCACTGTGGGTTTTAGGTCGTGTTCACTGAATTTTCATTCCACTATCTCACATAGTTCTTGGTGAAATAAGAAATAGATTTCATCACTTCCTGGAAATATCCACATCATTTATTATAGTCATTTTCCCTTTTGGACCAACCAAAGTTATTGCTTAAACGTGTGTGTGTGTGTGTGTGTGTGTGTGTGTGTGTGTGTGTGTGTGTGTGTGTGTGTGTGTGTGTGTGTGTGTGTGTGTGTGCGCACGCATCACGTGTGTGTTTGTGTAACTGGTCTCCTGAGCGGCAACCTGATATGAGCCCCATGAGCTCACACTACACCTGTAGGACTGCACTCAAAGAAAACACATGCAATAAATTAGCACATACACCAGACCCTTACCCAGTCCTGCCGTTAGTTTGTGCTTTGTGTGTGTGATGTGGTGTGAATATGCGGGGTTTCTAATGACTTTCCCAGAGTTTAGCTCTTGCCTGTGTATCTCGCTGTGAGTCTGCACCAGGGCCAAGTGTGCTTGATACAGCATAAGTAACCCCAGGAACCCGACTCCACCACACGCCGAGATGGCTTGATGCCGATTGTTACTGCAGAGACATTGTGTCAAATGCAGTTAGGATTTCAAAACATGTGCTCACCTTTCAACCTATTGACCCAACAACTATTTCTTCTTTTGCACAACACAGATCAGCAATAGTAGCTCATGGCAGTATTGCACAGGAATTCCTATACTGGATGCTAATCATTTTCACACAGCAGGTTTGGTCTGTTTATCCATTATGATTTTATAGAAGCAGCTGCTAAAACATAAATGGCATCCACATTATTGTCTGTCTGAGTTCATCTAGGCTGCAGTGCGACACACACACATTGTGATTTTGTTTTGTTTTTTCTGCTGTTGTATGTATTGATATAATGAAGTGATATAAATTGATATTGATATAAAGAATTTTCACCAGATGACTTGAATAGTTATATTTGGGAAGAATTTTGATGGTGATGTTTTTTGGGGAGTGTACTGTATATGCATACAAAAAAAAAAACATACAAAAAAAAAAGAGCTGTAAAATAAATTTTCATTTGAGTGCAAATAATTGTTTTAGGGTTATTTGCTCTTTAGTACTCTTTACAGGAATCAACTGAAACCTCTTTCAGTAATCCGTTTTATTAAAAAGATTTCTTTCCACTTCCCACTGTTCCCACTGTTTTTGAGGGTGAAATATGATTATTTTCAATATGACTACATATGAATTTCAATTAAAGTATAAGAAATATGCTGCAAGAGTACTGTTGTAAAAAAAAAGAGCATTTAATATAACAGTAATGATGATAATAATAATAAAATTGTATTTTTATTAGTTTGTCTTAATTTCCTCAAACATTTATTTTCCCGCTATGCCAACAAGAAATATATGCACACACATGCAGCTCAACTTTGAGACACTGAATCTCTGTATCATGAGCTGCTTGCTTGTTAATGAAGTGCCAGGCTTCACTCTTGATGTCGCAGCACACATATATTAAATTAAATCACAGCATTCATGATTTGCCATTGTGTTAAGCCATATCCCGATATCTATTTTATTTTGACATTGTGCAGCCCTAATACACATTATTCTAGGGCTGTAGCTATCGAATATTTTAGTAATCGAGTATTCTACCAAAAATTCCATCGATTATTCGAGTAATCGGATAAAATGTGTTTTTGCTTAATTACAGTGCAATATTAATTATGCAAGAGAAAATAAGACTCCTGGGTCTCTTAAAATGAACAACTAAGTTTCCTTTTTTAGAAAAAAATATTTTTACTTTTTAAATGCATAGAATGCATACATCAAAAATAAACATTTAATTATTACCCATTGTTTCTCTGTCTGTACTTGTACTGTGAACAATGACAATAAAGTTGACAGATGAATTAAGTGCATTTAAGTGCCATTCAGTTGGGGTTTTAAATAAAGCATTTTCTGAGATGCACATTAAACATTAAACACATAAAACATTAATTTATCTTTTAATTATTGAAAATTAACTTAACTTTTTGGCAAACAAAGGGGATTTACTATTTAAAATAAACCATGGAAGAAATGTGATTAAACCTTAAAAAAAATTTTTTTTTATTTTATTTATTTTTTTGTAGTAGGCTATGTACATTCTGCTGAACAATAGTCTTTAACCGGACTTTTATTTTGACGGGTTGACATACCTTTACAGTTCTGTGTATGTGATGTTACGCTAGTTTTACTCAAATCAAACGGTCAGATGCTCATGAAGTGACTGTCAGTGCAGTTCTGGAGATGTTGTTCATGTGTTCACGTCTTTAGTGACAGCAGATGCTGAAATCACCGCATGCGTCACGCGCGCTTCAGTGTGTGTGTGAATAAACGGAGACGCGCTTCTGCGCCATTTATTAACACAAACACGCAGAACATGCAGGATTCATATTTAAATAGACTGTTCCCACTTAATATTTACAGATATTAGTCCATATCATGATTTGATGTAAGTGCAATGACCTATTTTTTATTAATTCATTCAAAATTTGGCAAATTCATGTAAATTCCGTTTTTATGACTGGATTCCGCGATTCCCTCCGCGTTTTCTGCATCGCGGAAATCATCGGGCCTTAGTTGTGGTATGCCAGCTCTATCTTGCAATGGACACAATGCCACGACGTTCTCTTTACATTTGCCCGCGCCCTCAAATCAAAACACTGCTGACTTCTTGCAGTATGCGAATTCGGACGCAGTGCTTGTGTCTCCTTCCGCTTTGTGGGTGACGTAAACGCGTTGTCAGAACCTGACGTGAGATTTAAAATAAATTAAAAGAGGCTTCGAGGCAGAGGAATTTGCCTCGGTCATTTTTTGTAATCGAGTTACTCGAGTTACTAGAGGAATCGTTTCAGCCCTACATTATTCCAACAACTTTGAAACTAAATAGATACTGGTCATCTTAATTCAAACAACTAAATGGGCGAATATTCGACCACGCCATACTCCCCAAAGTTTTAAATTCCCCAAAATCACAAGAGTTATGCCATTGTCAGCGGTAATGCTGCCCTGGCTATCTCTGTTGTAAGAGCAACTGTACCAAAGGCTGTCCAAACAATCCAAACAAACTTACCAAAAATGCATTATAAACCCTGACAGTGTTAAAGGCACCCAGATTCAGCCAATTTTAGGTACGTAAGAAAAATTGTGTTTGATGAAATGTCACAGTATTTCTTTCCCAAAGAGACGCTGTGTCTGTTAGAGCCATGAATTTGAGTGCTGTTGGCTCTGTGCAAGAAAACAGGCATCCCTCTGTTTCTGTGAATCCAGTCTTCCATGCTATTGTTCTCCCTTTTAGTATTGCCTGTATAACATTAATGTGTAAAAGATCTAAATATCACTCTTTCTTTTTTATAGAAGTAGCAAAAAAAAAAAGAAAACTTGGAGTTTCATAAAAATGTCATCAGAGGTGGAAGAGTGGAGTGTTTTATCGTCTGGCATTAAATCATCATAATGAGGAATGGAGGAATGGAGATCCTAAAATTGGAGGATGTTTTTTTGTTGTATTTTTGATTTTTTTTTTTTGTCCTGTGCTCTGTGAAAGTCAGCCCAGTCCACAGATTAAGTGCCTTTACTTTGGAAATATAAAAACAGGGACCTCTTGACGACCCAGAGATGTCCTTTTTGAACTGGTTTAAAGGGCAGGTGCACTTTATATGATCCATTAAAAATCTATTTTCTGGCAAGGATTGATAGATAAACAGACTGTGGAGGGAGCTTAGTACTCAAGAAACTCTTCTATTTTCGAGGAGGGAAGACCTGGATGTTGAGTGAGAACGTGCATTAGAGCCTTTGGGAAATAATCAATCAGAAAGAAATGCAGAGGAAAAATGGATTTAAACCCTTGAAACTGATCAGATTTGGTAATGACACTCCCCTAGAGGCACAATATCTGTTATACCTCAATTAGCATGAGGTTTTTATTTGATGACAGAATGACGAAAAAATTAGTTCAGACCTTGGGCCAAACACAAGCTAATCCACCACTTTGAACCAGAGCTTTATTAAAGCCATGTCTTGGTCAATGAACTGCGACTTTTGAAGCGTTCTGCCAATAACTGTCAGGTTGAGAGACTGCTGTAATTTTCAGAATGCCAGCAGCTCTGTGACCCAAATTAAACTGAAATGTTGACTAAATCTCAACTCTTGATCAAGAAAGAAGTACTGGGAGAGATGGGAAGGCTTCAACAGATAGTGGGAGGGGAAGTTGGCGTCTAACAATGGCCATGCACCATGGTTTCACTAAGCTTGCCACTGTCTTGTCTGCTAATGCCAAATTTCAACATTTCCACACTTTCTATGTGCTTAATAGCTTCTAATTTAGAGACTGGCAATATGAGAGTGGCAATATGGGAAGTCGTGGCCTAGTGGTTAGAGAGTTTGACTACTAACCCTAGGGTTGTGGGTTCAAATCTCGGGCCAGCAATACCATGACTGAGGTGCCCTTGAGCAAGACATCAAAGCCCCAACTGCTCCCCGGGCACTGCACCATAAATGGCTGCCCACTGCTCCGGGTGTGTGTTCACAGTGTGTGTGTTTGTTCACTGCTCTGTGCGTGTGCACTTTGGATGGGTTAAATGCAGAGCACAAATTCTGAGTATGGGTCACGATACTTGGCTGAATGTCACGTAACTTTCATTTTTTTTTTACTTTACACTTGTTTTATAGCATCATATCGCTCTCAGTATGTGTCCTGTGTTTGTTTTGTAAAAGTTTAGTCTATATTGGTAAAGCCACTCAGACCCTGCCATGTTCTTTGAGACTGGAACCAAATGCCAAGATTGCCCACATAAACACTTAATTAGGACACACAACCCCAGAAAGGTCAAAGGTCATGTTAGAAAGTCCATAACTAGCCTGTATCAAGACTGCAATATCATGTAAAAAAAAGAGTACTTGGTGGTAAGAGGTTGATGTGTTTGTTGTAAAGTATGTCCGATTTTAGCCTCTTGTGTTTTTCTACAGTTTTTCAGCAATGTCTGTTTTTTTTGATTGGTAAAAATATTTAATGAATAATTACTGTTGATTGTTTTGTTGGGTGTTTAAGTGCCAATGCCAGGGTATAAAAGTGTTGTCTGTTTATTCACTCAACTGTTCCTGTGATCAAAACCACTGGAGATCCAGACCTCAAACTATAACTTTAACTGTGCACCACCTCTGTTGAACATTAAATATCAGTTTATAGTTTTATCTTTTATCACATGTATATATTTCTGTATTTCTGCATCTAAAGCAGTTTTATTATAAACCAAAAAAATAGTTTTTAATTAAGTCGATGTTATGGGTATCTATGAAAGTCCTTTTTGGAAGCTGGTTTTCAGAGTACTGTGGGAAAGCGTTTTGGACTTTTTTGGGGGGCATATTTTATGTCTTTAAAATTAACTTTGAATGAATGTGTTTATTGTTTAGGAGGAGGACTTCCAGGAGATGATCGGTGCTGCTCAGATGATGGAAAACCAGTACGGTCACCTCTTTGAAAAGGTCATCGTGAACGATGACCTCACGATCGCCTTCAATGAGCTCAAGCAGGCGCTCAGGAAAGTGGAGACAGAAGCTCAGTGGGTGCCCATTAGCTGGACTCATTCCTGAGTGGTGGCACCTAACAGGACAAAAGGAACAAGGACTAAGGGAAAGACTTGGAAGAACTGTGATAGATTTCATTTTATTGTGTATTTTTTATTTTTGGCTGTAGATGGTGATGGGGAATGCTATATTTGTCTTGACATATCTATTCTTGGAGACTAAAGTGGAAGCATATAGATTTGTTTTTGTTTTGTGGTGGATATAGCTGAAGTGTGTAATTGCACTCAGAAATTCAGCAAACGTCTGATTGTTTAGCCGCCGCTGAGATAGTGTTTCAGACTGCCAATCAAGTGGTCTGGTGGTATTGACCACTTCTTGGTGTATTTTTAACATTAGTTTATAGAAACCTAAGGGATGGACATTATTTTTCTGTGCTCAAAGTACACATTTTTGTATTTTGTAACTTAGCACACTGTATTCCATTGGCCTGTTCCTCTGCATCTAGTTTAATCAGCACGCTATTAACCATATACATGGGGGGTGGGGGGGGGGGTGGGTCATGTGATGTTCAGAGGGCCCAAATTGATTTTATTTAAATAGAAAATTAATATATTTTGATATTTTTGGAACTTTTACTTTTTTAGCTCATTCCCTATTGAGATTTTTACATTAAAATCAGAGCTGTGAGGATTTATTTAGCCTTTTTAGTAAGTGCTCTTGTCTGATCAAAGCCTCAGGGTCTCTGTAGACAGAGCTTTTAATAATGTACAGTATAGTCCAATGTGTGCAGAAAAGCTTACTGCTTTCCTTCAGTTTCATCTCTCTTTTTCCTCTATCCTGTTTTCCTTCCATCTTCCAATTTGCTTTATTGCCCTGTCCACAAGGACTAGCTGTTGTAGGGCAGGCATTTGGAAAGAACATACGTGAGAATATACTCCGTCTGAGCTGATTAGTCAAGAGTCTTGGAAGTCTAACAGCAGCATTTCCACAATTGAATTTCATTGAAATTGATGTGCAATGGTTAGCGGAAATGGCATTTCAGACAATATTAGTTCACTCAAAAATGAAAATCTGTCATAATTCAGTTCTTTTGTATAGTTAGAATACAGAACACAAGTCATTCAGACTAATGGTACTTGTTTATTTTTGGTGCTCAACAGACCTCCTCCAACTTAATGGGTTTCTGACCACTATAGTGGTTCTAACCGCTAGTTTCAGCAGCCCAGGATATTTGGCCGAAATGGGCCAATAGATAGTCTGGATAGAATTAATGACATTTAGTTTGCGCTTCTCAGATGATACAGTTTCACCGTCTGTTTTGTACACATAAGGTGGAAAAGTACAGCAGAGTAAATATGTCAGCAGTTTGGACACATTTCAATGTGTGCAAAAGAAAGCTAAAGTAGCAGAATGTAAAATTAGTTTGAAATATCAAGACTATGACTGCTTTAATTTATCATCTGAGAACATTACATCCTGAAGTGACCCAAATTTATTTACCCAAACTTTATTTTCAGTTTCTGACCAAATTTAACTTTAATTTTTCTGTATTGCTCTTGAAAAATAATTTTGGCGCATGACTAGTAACAACATAAGAGTGCGTAAATGTTGACAGAATTGTCATTTATTGGGTGAACTGGTGAGGTCTTTTCAGACATTTAAGAGATAAAGATATGTCACTAAATGCATGCTTTGTTGTCATTAGGTTATTGTAGCACATTGGTTTACAGTCAGGCAGTGTCAAGTCTCTCACCATGTACTGTTACTGTATTTAGTTTAGTCCTACGGTCCACTTAAATACAAATTAAAATCAAGGTGCATTGATGATTATTTGATTCAATTAATTCAGTTAGTTTTGTTCTTGCCTTGTTTTTTCATGTATTTCAGATTTTTTTTCCATACTTCACAATACAAAACCGTTTCAAAACTTTTGTCAAGCTTCAAAGTCTCATTTCTTAATCCGACTGATCCGGTTCTCAAGCTCAATGACTCCAAGTTACACCGCCGTTACCTACTCACTGAAGGAGAAGGTTATTGGTGAAAAATGATTTTAAAGGGATAGTTCATAAAAAAAAAAATAAGAAAATTGTCATTTAATCACCTTCATGTCATTCCTAGTGTATATCAATCTTCAAGAAAACAAAGAACATACCCCCCTCAATAAAATTACAGTCTGTTTGGTTACCAACTTGTCTCGATGTCTTTTTTTATTCAGCGGAAGAAAGTATGGTAAGTTATGGTTGGGAATGACATGAGTAAATGTTGACATTTTTATTTCCATTTGAGTTGTGTCTTTATATTTTGTTACATTTCTCTCGGGCTTGCATTACAGAGCAAAGATCATATGGACCTTTTTGTTTTTATTGTGCTTTTGTGTCCTTTTTGAAGTGTAACATCTATTTATTTAAATTGGAAAAAGAGCAAACCTTACTTTAAATTTAACTATTCCTTTCGACATAGAATTTAAAAAAGAAAAAAAGTCTTGGAACAAGAAAAAAGTGCAAAATGTCACTGTCAAAATATGCTTGAGCACATCCTTACTCACTTCTCCATCCATTTCTCCCTCACTTCTTTACCTTTAAAATGTCAAACACAGGAAGTGTGTCACAGGACTGCTCATCTGGTGAACCGTGGGAATGCTGAGATGTCATAAACACATCCTTATTATTATTACAACAGTATTGTGTGTGTCAGGTAGAGACCATTATACCAAACTCCTCTGATTACCATCTTAGTCGCAACAGGCCTGTCAGAAAGCCAGTGCCACTTACAGCCAGGACAGAGCTCAGCAGGTTTGGCAGAAGTAAAATGAGGAAATGAGAGAGCGAGTCGGGCAGCTGGGGGAAAAGAAAGACAAGTACTTTAAACTTAATCAGCACTGGTGCCGCCGCGCCTTAGCACTTGTCTGTCTGAGGCTGTAACCATTGTGTAGAAAACATTTTGATGCCTTGCTCACTTAGCACACTTCCTGATCTCTTTGAGTCAGATCCTGGGGTGAGACGTCCAGCAGCTCCTCTTAGTTTTTTTTCTGTTCTCTATTCATTTTGTCGTTATGGTGATTCATTTAGTTACATTCATTTTTGTTTGTTTTCCCCATGTGTCAGGGGTTCTCAGGATTCTCTCAGAGTTCCCAGGTCTCTTGTGATGGTGCCACTCTTGGCTTTTCATTCTTAGTTTAACCGTGCGAACAGTGTGGATGAATGACGGTGTGTTTCATTAGGAAAGGTTGTGTGTAAAATGTAAGCCAGACACTCAGGAGGAGGGAGGTTTAGCGTCTATGTCTCAAGGCCATGTTCATGACGTGTCCATCAAGCGATATACTGTGTGTGTGTATGTGTATATGTATGCTATTTGATAAATAGAATGTGTTTTTTTAAAACAGCATTTATTTGAAATAGATTTTTTTTGTGACAATGTAGAAATGTTTATTGTAACTATTTTTGCCAAACTCTGATAGCAGTCAATTTCGGCGTATCTGCGATCATGCATTTTTTTATATATATGTTGGCATCTTGGTTAACATAGTTAACAACTGCTTTAGTGAGGGAAAAAAAGTGAGTTTGAGCTACACAATGGTGTGTGTATGTGTGTGTAATATTTATTTTTATCTACTGTAATAATGTTTTGGGAGTTTTATTTAAAATCCTCTTGGCTCAGAATTGACTGAGGGTATGCATGAAGGCATGACGCTTCTGCTTGCACCAACTTGAGTGTATCAGATGAAGAATCGGTGTTCAGAATGTTTTCCAGACACTTTTTTTTACGCTTTCAGTCTTGCATCAGCCTGTTTGGTGTTCTCCCACAACTTAGAGCAGACAGGAAAGCGTGTAGTCAGATTAGGTTTCTGCCACACTGTCATTAATAATCAAGCAGCCCCAGAGAGGCAGCCCCATTACCTCTGACACATCTTGAATCTTTGAATCTCCCTCTTGTTCTGTTATTTCCCACCACAACTCTCTTACAGACAGTTATATTCACTATATGTTACTGATTAAGTCAATGATGTTGATTGAATATTACATACTGTACATTATCTTTACTCTCTCCATGCCCTCTCCAGAATGAAATCATCTTGAGCTTCTCTGAACCACATCATGACTCAATATGAAGGTAAGGGAGTCAGAAGAGCACGGTTAAAATGAAAGCTCTTTGTTTTAAAGTGAACCGTTCACCAAAGCCCTAAGAGGCCTGCTTCTTTTATCCAATTTTTCGTGGCTCTCCTCTACATAAATCTCTGCAGAGTGCTGCTTTGATGACGAATTTTTGTAGGACAACCCCGAGGTTAGCATCACCCTGGTTCCCTTGACAAAATCACAACAGGATTTTTCCATTGGCTTTTGGATTATTGCAGGAAATAAGCTCTGTGACCGACAAAAGTTTATGATTCATGCATGTTTTGTTCATCATGATAATCTTCACGAATGAACGCAACTTTTATGAATTCTGAAGCCTAAATACAACTGAAATGTAAAAATCTAATATGAATGAACTATGCCACAGTCGCTTGACTTCAATATCACCACCATTAAGCTTCTGATAACGCTTTCAAACATTTTCCCCAGATCCTGACGACGATGCCCCCTCCTGAAATACACAGGTCAGTGTGAGGTTGTCTGGCCCCTTCTTCCTGATCCCGACCCCTCTATCCTGGGGATGTGTTGTAAGCATTAGTATTCTTCACTAAACCAGATGAGTTGCACAGAGCAGAAGTGGAGGTGGACGCGTAGGTGGGTCATTGGGGTTAGGGGGTCTCTCTACTACTACTGAAGTTTGATATTCATCCAAAAGACACTCTGGAGGGAGAAGCAGTCTCTCTCGTGCTTAGATTCTCACTATTCCTAAGCTTTAATCTCTCCACACTTTCCTCTTCTCCACTTCGACCCATAATTCAAGCATTATCACTCACAACAGGACATATCTCCTCTTTCTGTCCCCTTCCTGGCTGGATTTGAACACATAAGTTCTTGCGATGCGACACTTTACTGTCTGGCTTGTTAATACTTTGCCCTCATGCTGTTTGTCTGTTTTGGCTCTCACAGTCCGCTCTGGTTTCCTCATCTGATCTTAGAAAGACAGAGAAAAGGGTAACAAGAGCCAAAGAGGAAAGATATACAAGACAAAGGGTGGTGGATTGGGTACAGAAGTGAAGAAGGGGCTTTCTCTTGTATTAACTGTACATTACTTCACGTCTGAGATGTAGACTCTTGCAGGTCTGCGTAACCTTGAACTGCTCGTCTTAATCAAAATGAGAACAACGAGACATCAGAGCGTTTCACCCCAATAAAGGTAATTGATATGTAGATGTGAATTTAATATTTAACAGTGATCTCAGTCACCACTCTATGCATAATCATACAATCTAAAAGCAGCTTGGAGGTCAAAGGTTAATTTACTTAATTTGAGTGGTGTTGCAATCCAACTGATGTATGCAGAGTTGAAATTCCGTTCAAGACCCTGTCTGCTAAAAACATAATGAAAACAGAGGACAAAATTAGTCATTTTAAAGCATTATACAGACAATATGTAGACGATATGCAGACGAACCACTGATGGTGTAAAGACGAACTGATGGAACGCATTTACTTTTACAGCTACACATGGACTGTTTAGGGAAATCATTGTAAATGTTTAGGGAATGTATCAGCAGTGTTTGCAGAACAATTTGGCCAACTCTTGAGAATGTCGGGGTAACTCTTTGGCTACTAAGAAAAGTCACCCCATTTTCTTAAACTTTCCCTTACGGCTCTCAGTGGAGCCCTTTCACTCCTAACATTATACTAATTACATGACCAGAACAACCACTCTCATAGTTATCAGAGAGTGGAGTGGTTGTCAGGAACTAAATCATCTAAATGTACAATTGTGAAATGCAAAAAAAAAAAAAAAAAAGTAGTGTATCGTGGGGAAATCACTGTTTATTTTATATTTGTTTATCGTGTGTGTGTGTGTGTGTGAATATATATACTGTATGTGTGTATATGTATGTGTATATATGCACACACACACACACACACACACACACACACACACACATATATATATATATACACACATAATTATTTAAGAATTGACTCTTTGCTCTTTACTTTTAAATTGTTCAAGTGACAGAAATTGTTACAAAAGCCTTGTTTCAAATAAATGGAGTTCATTTGAACTTTCTATTCCCCAAAGAATCTGAAAAAAATTATTTTATCATGGTTTCCACAAAAATATTAAGAATTATTAGACCGAATTATTACTGTTATTTTTGAATCAGTTGAATATGTCCTTGCAGAATAAAATTATTATTTTAATAAATAACTTATCTAATCAGAAGAAGATCGAAAAAGGAAGAAAATGGTCTTATTGATGAATCTGATTCATCATATAATTATTTTTTTAGAAAAGATAGTTATGAAAGACAGCCCAACATACTGTATACTGCTCACTGGCTAAGAGTAAAGTCGGTGAAGACACACTGGTGAATAAACACACACACTCACCTTGGCAAAAAACTAACCCTATAAGTATACAGTGGCCAATTTATGCAAAGTGTGTGTTATGAGGAGCCTGCTTAATCACAACTTTGTGCATAAGCTTGCTGAGTGTGTCGGTCTGTATGTGTCCGCAGAACCTGCAGGGGAATTTTTGTTGGTTGGCGATGATTGCGACTGTCACAGTTTCCTTCAGCGGTGCCATGTCAGAGTCTGAGGATAGACGGTCTCAGCCGGTGAATACTGAACCTAATGAGAGCATGGATTTTAGTCTGGAGACCAATCCTGAATCACATTATCTTCTCATTCAAGCTGAGTAAACACAGTCCTACAGTCTCATCCGGCGAGCAAACATTTGTGCAGGTTAAAGAACACACAGCCAACTCATTTCCATTAATGACCAATGCAATCTATTAGAAACTATCACAGCCATGACAAGCACAAAATGGGTTAAGACGCATTCTAATTATAATTAGAGATAATGACATTGTTCCAAAAGATTTCTATTTCACGCAAATGATTACCTTTATATTCATAAAAGAATCCTCAAAAACATGCATCACAATTTCCACAAAAATTACTAAGCAACTCAACTGTTTTCAGCATTGATCATAATAAGAAATGTTTCTGAACATATTAGAATGATTTCTGAAGCATCATGTGACACTGACAACTGGAGTAATGGTTAATGGAAATTCAACTTTGTAATCAAAGAAATAATTACATTTTAAATGTATCAAAACGGGATCAAAATGATAGATTCTGATTCTGGTCGGCCTTCACAAGCTGATGTATTGCACACTAAAACACATTCACTAATACTGTTGCTGTAAGCTTTATGTGTCTGCATGACCCGGTCTCTCCCATTAACACTGTGGTATGTTCACATCTCAAGGGTGTATGAACCTCCCCATAGCAATATTTAACCCTAACAGGTTGTCATCAGCTCAAAACATTTAAAGCGTGTCATACATAAGATGACTCATGTAACACACCATCAGCGCAAGCAGAACATAAAAGAGGCTTTTGCCCCTGACGAGAGCCTGGAACCACTAAAGCACTAAATCCTGGCTTGCGTGTAGAAATCCCTCTCAAATGTAAGGTGCTGTGAACTGCATGCGAGAGCGGTCATGTCTAATTAGGGCTTAAGAGGCAGATGTTGGACATATCACTATCTGATCTGAGTGAAGGGAAAATAAAAGACTTCTAGTCGTAAAAGCCACATGGAGTCTGTGCCCGCAGCACTCTAGAAAGCTCCATTTTCACTCAATTCCATTGTTTTTGCATTTGTTTTTGTCAGTTATGTAAATCTTTATTTAATATTTTGGCTAATATGATTATATTGTGTGCCTCAAAGTAAACTAAAGAAAATGGTAATCAAGACTATATTACTTAATTGCAGCTTTATATGCAGCTTTATAGCTTTATATAATAATTACCCTCCTTTCCATAAGTAAGAAAGACAGACTAAATTGTTTATATATATATATATATATATATATATATATATATATATATATATATATATATATATATATATATATATATATATATATATATATATAAAGATTTAGAAGTTCTTAGTTGGTTAATGAAACCTTATTGTAGTGTTACCATATGATCTTTTGCTACACTTTTTTTTCTCTATAAATTTCACAGATAATTACAAAGAACACTGAATTGAACACTACATTTTGAAGTAGAAAAACTGAAACTGCATTTCCTTGTAAAACGTACGCTAATAAAATTTGTTTTATTTACAACTTATAATTTTTTACAGTGTATTTTAGACGTGATAATAATGGAATTTTTTCTTTGTTTTTTAGATTTGTCCTGCTATTGTCTGTGAACACAGGATTTCAACTGTAGCACTGAAGGAAGAATGGATACTGGGTAGAAATCCCGTCTCTGTGTCCTGTTCTTGGAGTCTGGCCGAAAGGAGGAAAAGACTTTTTGAACCCCAGAGATCTGCCCTTTGAGTTGCCATTATGCCAACTCTCAGCATTTTAGCACACTTGCCCAACTCCGCTTCTACCTGATGTCTACAGAGCTTTGTCTTTGATCAAGCCTCCGCTGTTAGAAAGCATGGCAGTGCTTGTGATCTGAGGAAACATCAGTGCTGTCTTTTGTGACTTTAAGTGCTTTTCCATGGTGCCATAATGGGATATCACTGTTACAAAGTTCTTCTGTTTTTTCTCCATGTCATGGGCTCCTCATTCCTTCCACGTCCCATGCTCTGCTTTCCTCTCTATCTTCCCTCACTAAATTACAAGTATTATGCCAGTGTTGGGCCTATTAGGATCTAAACTCTTAACCAATGACCGTGTTAGACAAACAGCCCGACACCACATTGCACACATGCACACCACCCACCACATAGAAGAGAACAAAATACCAAGTGGCACATCTGTGTGTGTTCATCGAGACAGGAGGGCAGGGGAGAAAGGGAGAGAAAGAACCGGAGAGCCTGTGATGTTTGCCCGCAGAGTTTATAAAACAGAAGTCAAGCTGTATTAAAACACCCGGCACATTACTGCCATAGACTGTGCCAAACCCTGACAGCTTCCCCAGACCGCACTTTCAAAATAATAATTACACTGCACGAGAGAGGAAAGAACGTTAAGATCTGCACTTCGGTTGAAACGTGCCTTTGAAATCGTAGAAGCAACCGTTATCATCAGGAGAGGGAGGAGTGGGTGTACAGTACGACCGGACGCTGGGGAGCCGTCTTCGGTTAGAGAGCGGGAAAACCAAGGCATATGTAGTGTGGATTAAGACAGATGATTTTGGGGGATGGGCAGGTGTAGATGTCAGAAGAGAGAAAATAATGGTCCAATAAACCATCACAAAGGGCTCAACGAAACCATTCTCTTGAAAGGAGTTTGATATGTCTTGGCTAGAGTTCAGTTGTGAGATCATAAGACACTGGTGTTTTGAATATGCGCTACATCATTGAAAGCCTGCTAGTGTCTTTGTTGACACATTTGGCAAATATTTTGGTGGAAAAAATTTACATTTCGATGTTAAGTGCTTTTTTTTTTAATGCTAAATGGCATCAGGAGGAATCAAAGGCTACCTTTAGACTGCTGGCTCAAATCTGAGTTTTATTTTGCTTGTGTGTGACTCAGATCTGTTTTATTTTATAGCAGTGTGAACGGCAGAAACCACATGGGATCTGATCTTTTCCATTTAGAATTTGCGGCAGTTCAATATCTGATCCTAAATCAGACACAGGTCTGATGTTTTGCAATGTGACCTCAGTCTGAACAGTCATATCGTGATTCGTATGACTTTTACATCTCTAGGTTGTTCTTTGGTCACTCAGTGAATATGGAAGAAAGCTGTGAAAATAATTGGTGGAGGGACAGTGAAAACAATATGAGAAAAACTCTCTTTATTCTTTGGTTTTGTCTTCCTCATCACTTATGTATGAATTTGTTTGGCTTCCACAGCGCATCATTATAAATTAACGTGAAAACATTGGCATCAGTAGCATTCCATATTTGCTTCGCTATATGTGGTCGATCTTTTGGAGATGCAGGTCAGTTTGGAAATGGATCTGAGCAATGAATCAGAATTGAGAACTAAGGCTTGCGGTGTGTACATACCCAAAATGATACAGTGAGTAATATTCTGAGCATCAGTTTTCCCAAATGGATGTATTTAATTTTATGTAAATGTGATTTTCCTAGCGACATGATTTGAGGTTTGAGGTTGCTTGATCAGTTTATTCCATATCTGTAAAGTTCTTGTGGATTAAATCGGAGGAATTGGGGTTTTGTGGAACAGCGATGGAAAACATTAGATAAACAAATAATACCCCCAAAACCCACTCCAATATGTACTACTGTCACAAAGAAACATTATTGCTTTTTTTCCATAAATCCATATATTCATGAATCTCCTTTTAACATCTATATTTGAAACTCAGACTCCTGCTCCAAAGAAAGCACAGGCACACAGCGGCTTGACATGCGCACACATCAGATGAAAGCCGCAATTGTAGGTTTTTAAGCAGGCCAGGCCTGAGCGCTGATATTCATTGTTACAGAAAAAACATTTGTCGTATCTGATGTTGATTTCTCAGCATAGAGAGAAAGTTTAGTGCAAAAAAATAATTGACTTGATTGCCTCCATTTTATAGTGTGGCTCCTTTACGAACACCCTGTGCGGTGCTTTGTAATTTTGTTTAATGTTCGCTGTGCCCAGTGGAAGTATTAGCTTGGGCTCAGGATCTCAAGTTTGTGTTTGTTGCATATACCCTAGACATGAAAGGTGTGACTGTTATTTTAGAGCAAGAAAAACTTCAGAACAATAAAGTACATGTCTTTATAACAGAAAAACAAATGTAAAATCTAAAAGTACTCTCAAGAATTTCTTCATCCTTCACCTTATTCAAAAGTTATTCTTCTCTTGACTTGGGGTTATTCTTGACTTATTTACAGTTATGAATATCATACATTTTTGGTATCAGATCCAGAATTTGTGACGGAGCATCTTAACCAAAACAACACAAGTTTTTATATTATATATGTTTTTATTATATAATGTTTTTATTTACATTTTTTTCTATTTTGTAAATTTTACAATTACAAAATTAGCCTGTGAATTACATTTAAAGGAAAAAATGGCCATCAACATTACAAATTTTCTTTGAAGTACTAATGTACTAATTTATGTATTATTATTATTTTTAATACACATTGGAAAGGAAAAAAATATTTTTGGATTTACATTTGGTTTCTTAGGACAAAAAGAGGGCCAATGAAGACTTATTATAATTGTATTTTTATTTTTTTAAAACAAGACTTGTGTCTCTGTTATAAAAGTAAGAATAAAACAAGTACAGGTGCAGAGTCTATTTGAAAGAAAATATTAAACAGACTGTTTCTTGTAGTGCGGGTCAGTGAATCTCCCCAACCCTGCCAAATGTTTAACAACCTGTTATTTCAATACGACTTTCTGTCATAAATCAAAAAGCCAGTCTCCTTAAACCATTCTAGCTGATTTGACAGTCCTGGAGCTTATCGAGCTTAACTAAGAGGTGAGCGCACAGCAGCCGTGAATCCCATCATACAGCGCTTCATAAACATACTGATGCACCGAGGTCTTTCTCTGTCTGCTGTTGAAAATTAAGTGAGGTTGACTTTGGCACCCAACTCCCTCTGTGTCTCCCTGTCTGGCCTATCAAACCATTGTAAGGGTTTAAGCCTTTTTGCTTTGGCTCACACATGCAGTTACGCACACACATTAACACACACACACTTGTACACACATGGCCTGTGCAAACACCCTATAAAACGTTCTATTATTCATAATGAGCGAATAACGGTAGCATTTATATTTGAGTCTGGGATTAGATGTACCTGATTTGTTGAAAACAAAAGCTTTTGAGTCCATTTTAAGACAATGTGGATTCCATTGGCTGAAAACGTGCTCATAAAAAAAAAAAAAAAAAAAAAAGTTATTACAGGTCATCAACTTTCTTGTTCATTACAAGGTAGTCTCTCATTACAGCTTTAACCCTCATAATCGTTGATCTAAAATATGCTCACGAGATCAAGCTCACAACTGGGAAGTAGCGTGGTGGGCCTTTTTCATTCCCCCCTCCCCATATTACATGGCTGAATGTCACTTCACTGAATGTCACTTCACTATTAGTCTATCTCACTCCATCTACTCCTGCTGATTTTCCTTTTTACGAGTATCTGACAGATTTTGCAGGTGTTCATTACCGTGACCAAAGTCACCCGTGTTCCAGCCAGGCTGCTTGTGGAGTTTAACAGTTGATGAACTGTACTTAACTGTGCTGAACTGCTGTTGACTTCCATCCCTGTGCAGTAATAGGATTGTCCTCTGTGGGAGCTTTAAGATCTAGGTATGCTACTTCATCAAAGAAGAAAGAAAATCCACAGCGTGCTCTTGTAGACATGTAAATAATATCGCACGTCATGCAACATGATTTGTAAGTCAGTCGGTCCTCTGGATGGAATCATTATTTTATAATGCATATCACTCAAACATTTGTTGACTTCAGTCACTTTTTGATGGTCTGTGATCTACACAGACTGTCCTGGTAGAATACATGTAGTGATGTCACCACTCAAGATTTTTCGCCACTTTGTGTTTAACCTCTATTTCCAATAATAACAGTTTTTGTTAAAGTTACAATATGTAACTTTTGGCCCTCTAGCAGTAAATTTTTTTTAACTTTGTCTTGCAGAAGTGGCTAACAACAAGTGAACTCTGTCAGAAACTTGAATTATGTCACAATGACATCTGACCGACGTTCCACATGACTTTCAGTGATGTCAGCTCAAGTGCAAATTCTCTCTAGTTATTCTCTAATAAAATTGGCTTTGCTGGTTTATAGCATTCCCTCCTGAGTCTGACCTGATCTTCTTAGTTTATAATTACTGAAAACAAATGCTGCAGTGCTATAAACCGTAGCTACACTATGAACGCATCTATGTGATAACAATCAAACATAAACAAAATCTAGGGGCCCCCTGGAATCAACCACTTCAATCTTTTGTGTCAGTTTCTTTTATGAATTTGTCAAACTGTAAGCAGAATTATCCAAATCCAATAATGACCAACAGCAGAGCTGCAGGACATGTCTCTCCAAAATCAGTTCAAGTTTAAGGCTGAATCAGTCAGCCTGTTTACTCAAGCACTGAATTGTTTGGTGGGGGAAAACAATCACTGTGATAAGACTAATGATTTGTTGCTGTAAGCCACAGAACTATATCCAGTAGCCAGGGCCGTCGCTAGTGGGGTGAAAGGTGGTGACGATTATAGGGGCCCACGGCTGAGGGGGGCCCCCAACGATGGCTGAGGCCAGCCTAAAAAGATGCTCAGGACAGTTGACGGGCCACTTCTGCGCGTCGTCAAGAAAGCTTTTTTTTTTTTTCACGTGTTTTTTAAGCCTGGTCACTTGTCGATTTAAACATTAAAGCTGTCTGTTCCTTCGAGACCCTGGTCACACATCGCTCTAGATTTTATTACCGCCCTCCCTGGGCAAGACGGTCGTTTTGACTGTGGTGGACAGGTTCTCGAAAATTGTTCATTTTATTCCCTTGCCCAAATTACCTTCTGCCAAGGAGACAGCGGTGGCTGTCGTAGATCACGTCTTTCGTTTACATGGCCTTCCAATAGACGTTTGTATCCAAATTTTGGCGGGAATTTTGTAAATTACTGGGGGCTACGGTTAGTCTGTCCTCGGGTTTCCATCCCCAGAGCAATGGCCAAACCGAGCTGGCCAATCAGGATCTTGAGCGAGTGTTGCGATGTTTGGTCTCGAAGAACCCTTCCTCCTGGAGTCAGCAAATTTCTTGGGTTGAGTACACACAAAACTCGTTGCCAGTGTTGGCTACGGGCCTATCTCTGTTTAAGTGTAGTGTAGGTTACCAGCCACCAATTTTTCCCCAGTAACTCTTAGGGGGAGGGGTACTGTCACGGTTCATGATTTCACTGTCTCACCTTCTCTGTGTGTGTGGTTGTGTTGGAGGCGTGGTTACTGATTACCTATCTCTCTGATCACTGCCACCTGCTGCACTCATCACCGGAGCTATTTAAACCTGTGTCTCACCCAGCCTTGTTGTCAGATTGTTTCAGTGTGTCTGGTGGTTCCGGCTGTTTCATGTGTGTCCTGGTCTTGGCTCTTCGTTCCGGATTCCTGGATCCCGCCGGTTTGGTTCGCCCATTGCATCCCTGCGGCGCTGTCCTGAGCGGTGGTCTCTTCAGCCTGCCTGCCTGCTTCAAAGCCCTGCTTCACTCGTCTGTGCTTTGTCCAGCGAAACTGTCTTTTACCATTGTCGAGTACTTGTGTATAATAACCCTCTGTTATTTACTCGCTATTGGATTCTCTGCCTTTTTTTCCTGTCACTAGACGTAACACAGTTTGAATATGGATTTAACATTCTTTTTGACATGAGACTATTTTTTGATTGTTTCTAGTTAGGAAGAGTCTGTTGTTTGAGAACTGTGGCTTGTTTTCATTACAAGAGGTTGGATTATTAATTTGCCCAACTTCATTTTGGGATAGTGTTTGGACATTGATGTACTACAGATGAGACTTTCACACACATCAACTTTTACATGAAGTAATCCTACAATCTCACATTACTGTGTTTGCTTTCTTTTGTTTAGTTGTACTTTGTGTATTTACATTTTTGGTTATATGTTGCTGTATTAACCTGAATATGTTTTCTGTTTTGTATTTAATAAATCCATTGATTTGAAATCCCTTTGACTTCTGTAAATTTTTAAAATATAGGCACCCATTTCAGATGTATAATAGCTGATTTCCCCAAAGACTTAAGTTTTAGTAGCTGAAAAGTATTTAAAGTGAAACTGACATACAGGTGCATCTCAATAAATTATGTTTTTATTAACGAGATTCGGGAGGAGCGCATCAGATACTTAGCCTAATCGACACAGGTGGACCATAATCAAGTAATCAATCCCATAGTATAAATATCGCTTACTTGCCTCTATCCATTGACGGTTTATCAGCATGCTGGTTCGCTTCGTCTGTTACCTTATCACAGACCCAATTTTCCTACCAACGAAGAGAGCTATACCGGGGATTTATCAGATCTGCTGCTTTTGCCGGACCGGCGATCATTCCTACCCAGCCAAACACGGCCGTTGACACCATTAAGCGTCATCGCGACAGCTGCTCTCCTCGCCAAGTCACACGTCGTGGCCAATAGACCGTGCAAGCTCCGAGCTCGCCTCGTTCGACACAACGATCGTGCGGCCCGAGACCGAGCTCTCCTCGAGCGCTGGATTGCAGCAGCAGGCATTTACCCAGCCTGGGCCGCACCCCAGTTCTCTCCACAGCAAGCCTCTCTCACTTCCCGCCGAGGCTCAGCCTTTCACCGCGTCTTTTCCGGCCAAGGCGGAAGCGGCGCATTTCCTCTAGCGGCGCATACCGCGTAACGTAAACCAATACATTTGCAGGCGAAGACGCAAACCAATACATTTGCAGGCGAAGACGCTAAAAGCAGGTTACAAAAAAAAAAAAACGCTTAAAGCACAGTTCGCGGCTAAAGTTTGTTAAACGACGTCATGATGCAGTTCCGTCTTCTTCTTCTACTAGTGGCGGTTTGGCATTACCGCCACCTGCTGATCTGGAGTGTGGAGTGCGCATAGATTTGGAAGACAGACACAAATGTAGTTCCGTCGGATGACGATGCCACTTTTAACCACTAAGCCAAGGCATTATTTCCAGAATCTTCATCCACACTGAAATGTCCAATACATTACATTCGCCTTAACGCGCACGTTTAAACCTCACTGAAATGATACAGACATAAGTTCCATGATAGGTAAAAAAAAAAAAAAAAAAAATATATATATATATATATATATATATATATATATATATATAAAAATCGATAGCCTGAATGCACTGTAAGTCGCTTTGGATAAAAGCGTCTGCTAAATGCATAAATTTAATTTTAAATTTTAATTTCCATGCAAGTATTCTGGCAGGACCAATTTATTTAAGGACCTATTTTACCATTCACTGGCGTGATCACTCAAAATTCATCTAAAACGCAACTGCCCTTGTGTTTTGACGCAGGATAGCAAGTGTGCGTAAAATTTCTGTTGCCTTTTTAGGACCGTAATACGAAAAACAGGCTAGTAAATATCTTTAGAAACCACTTGGAAGCGAATAGCACATAACTGCTATTAACCCATTTGCTTGCAAGCATCGCCAACGGCCCCAGTTTATTATTGTTTCATTTTCACAGCACGTTAAACATCACTCTCTTACTTGATCTGGATAAACCGTGCATCAATTGAAAGTCTAAAGACTCTGGCTTCGATATTTGACCAATGTTTGGATAAAACATAGTTTCAGCGACAGTTATTTAGTAATTTATGTCAGGAAAACAATTCCGATTCCTGAACGGTAAATGTCGAAATGTCAGCTCGTGGACAAATGTTGATCATGTATCTAGTCAGAAAGAATCATGAGCAGAAACATTTTTATTTTGGATATGTAATTTCTGTCTCCATGCCAAAAATGGGGGATGACTGGTAAGGGGTTAACGTTACTGCTATAATCATGTCTTTCGGTACAACGTCTTACAAGACTAAACATGCTTCATCGTTTCCAAAAGCCTCTGTTTCCACAGTCCATACTAAAACGTGAAAACAGCGTTCCAAACGTATCCGCTCTGGAGACCGTCTAAAAAGGCCGGAGGCCAAACCAAAAGGGAAAGATGCTTTTCCAACAGGAACATAATAATGTGGACAAGGCTTGAGGAATTGTCAAATCAGGCAACCAATTGCTAAGCTGGCAACACAGTAGGCTACCCATTCATTTTAGCTTGCCCCATCAAATGTTACTAACCCTTTTTACTCTTCCCGCAGCCAACATCCGCATCCGCATCCAAGCTCCGCAGGTGGCCCAAGCAGCTATTTCTCCTCCTCTTCTCATGCTCCCCTTTACTTCTCTGTTTTCCACAACTTCCCACTGCTGCTGCAGTGTCTGTTTCTGCAGGAGCCTTTTCCGTATCTTCTCACTGCCGCAGCAGTGTCTGCTCCCGCAGGAGCCTTTCCTGTATCTCCTCACTGCCGCAGCAGTGTCTGCTCCCGCGCAAATAAATAAATAAAATCACCTCCGCTTAAAAGGTATGCCATGCATCCTAGGTTGCGGTGATAGCAGCATGTATCGACGATAGCCAAGACGATATTAGGCTCATTCTCCAATCAACGTTTTTTATTATCATTATTAGGAGGCCTACCATAAATCGGCTATGAAACCGCTCCGTTATCCCATCTCAGCACTGCATTTCACGCTCGCCCGTGCTCTCAAAGGATGATGTGAGCCTGTAGGTGGCGAAGAAGTCTCCATCCACAAATAGACATACATCATGTGCAGATCTAAGGTATTCCATCGTACTTTAACAGGTAAAATGAAAAATTAAATAAATATATATTTGTCACAGGACAAGCGAGATGACAGTAGTGCCGACTACTTGAACTGGCTGTTTTAAATATAGTATTTTATATTTAATGCCAGTTTATCAGTACGTCCGAAAGTATATTTTTTGATTATTGGTGATTCCATATGCTCTTTTTCGTGCACCTGCATGGTTAAAATGGCAAATAGTAAGCTCAAACAAGAATAAAGAATCTTTCTCGTACTCCACCCATGCACGATTACATCATCGATATGTACCATCGATCTCACGTGCTGACAGTATGACGATTTGACAATGACCACATCGCTGATTCATGGCACCTATTCAGGGTACACTGGCACAGGAAATCCAATTTATTTTTGCACACTTAAATTCGTATACAATGACTGCACCAAGATTTTTCTGACTCGTTATCGGAAGCAGCTCATTGGATTTGCTAAACAATTATTCAAGTAAGCCTCACAGCGTCTACCCTCGTAGACAACCGAATCATCCTTAGTATTGAACTCCGTCAGGCACTGAAAAAAAAATGCCGGCCATAGCCTCCCGGCCAGATACATTACCTTTTCTATCCTATGGCCGGCGAGGCTTCTCTCTTCGATGCCAGGAGCTCGAGCTCCCATCGGATGCTGACGAGAGCCTCCCGGCCAGACAGCCTCTCCTTTTCCATTCTGCAGCCAGCAAGGCTTACCCGTTTGTTGCCAGGAGCTCACACTCCCTTCGGACATAGGTGAAAGCCCCCGGCTACGCTTCTTGCCATTCTGTCTTGCGTACGGAGAGGTTTACCCATCCAATGCATGGAGTCGGGGCTCCCATTGGATGTAGGTGAGAGCCTTCCGGCTAGACAACCTTACCTTTTCCATCTTTTGGCCAGCGAGGCTTAACCATTCGATGCCGGGAGCTAAGCTCCTGTCGGACGAATGTAAGAGACAACCTTTTCCGTCCTTCAGGCAGAGAGGTTTACCCGTTCTATTCCTGGAGTCAAGCTCCTATCGGACGTCGGTCAGAGCCTCCCGGCTAGACAACCTGACCTTTTCCATCCTTTGGCCAGCGAGGCTTACCCGTTCGATGCGAGTGTGCCCATCGGACGCTGGCGAGAGCCTCCTGGCCAGAAAACCACTACCATTCCATGTGGTCTAGGTCGCAAAACCGATCTACCCAATAAGCAAGCCCTCCGATGCAGCAAGTACCAAACACACAAACAAACCCTCCTTCCTTCCTACGGTCGTCGAGGCTTACCCATCTCATGCCGTGAGTAGCGAACTCCCATAAGAGCCTCATGGCCACACAAACTTACCTTTTCCATTCTATGGCCTGCGAGGCTTACCCAGTTGTTTCCGGGAACAGGAAGTCCCCGTTGGATGCTGGCGAGAGCCTCCTGGCCACTTAATGTTACCTTTTCTGTCTCATATCCGGAGAGGCTTACCCATTCGATGCATGTGGTCCCTTCGGGCGCCGGCAAGAGCCTCCCGGTTAGACAACCTTACCTTTTCCTTTTCTATGGTCAGCGAGGTTTACCCGTTCGATGCGTGTGCTCCCTTCGGACGCCGGCGAGAGCCTCCTGGACAGACAACCTTTACCTTTCCACTCTACAGTGGGCGAGACTTAACCCGTTCGATGCGTGGTTTCCCTTCGGACGTCGCTAAGAGTCTCTCGGTCACGCAACTTACCTTTCCATTTGACGGTAGACGAGGCTCAACCGTCCGACGCTACGAGTCTCGACCTCTCGTCAAATCCTGCAATAAAAAGAAAAAAAAAAAACCCTCTCAGCTATCCTCACATCTTTTAACCCCACCTGGCGAGGCTTACCCGTTCACATCTTTTAACCCCACCTGGCGTGGTTTACCCGTTCGATGTTCTGAGTTTAATGCCCCACCGGATGCCACGAGAGTCCTCCCAGTCGGGTTTTCCTTTCCACTCTCCCCATCCGGCGAAGCTTACCCGTCTAATGCGTGCGCTCCCTTCAGACGTCTGGTGAGAGTTCTCCCGGTCGGGTCTATACTTGACTGCCGCAAGCGAGTCTCATCCATACGATGCCATGAGTCTGGATCTCTCTTTGGATGTCGCCAGAGTCCTCCTTGTCAGCCAGCCCAAAGCTTTTTATCTGCCAAACCGGAGGACCCAGACGTCCGTCATCCTGAGTCTCAATCTCCTGTCGGAGGCTTCATGGGCCCTCTCGGTCAGCATTAGGCCCTTCGCCTTCGCCCACTGAATAGCAGGGGCTATCAGCCAGTAGTGCCTGTACACCGACACAGTGACCTATTCTTGTCGAGGCAACTCGGGTCCTCCCGGTCGGGCACCACAACCACGCTGCTCCTCCTCATCGGCCGGTAGGGCTCACCGTTCCAACGCCTAAGTCGCTCCCACCGGAGTTCGTAGGCCCTTCCGGCCTGCCAACGAGACGACTTCTCAGAAAATCTAAATCAGCCCCTGCCAGTACTCTATGCTATTTTTTTTGGGGGGAGGGGCGTTCTTTAAACTGGCTGCTGTCCTCCTGTACATTTGCTTTTTGGGGGGTACTCTAGGTTCGGGCCATTCCCGAGCTCGGAGCCCTTCCCCGGACAGCACGCCAAATACGCATATCATAAATCAGCTAATTATATGTAAGCGTGAACTAGTGAAATTATGTTTTTATTATCAAGTTCGGGAGGAGCGCGTCAGATACTTAGCCTAATCGACACAGGTGGGCCATAATCAAGTAATCAATCCCATAGTATAAATATCGCTGACTTACCTCTATCCATTGACGGTTTATCAGCATCCCTCCTCCACCCCATCTCCCCACTTTGAGTTTACTTTATAAATAGACGGGGAAGGGGGGGTACTCTAGGTTCAAGCCATTCCCGAGCTCAGAGCCCTTCCCTGGACAGCACGCCAAATACGCATACCATACCTCAGCTAATTATATGTAAATGTGAACTAGTGAAATTAGAATGTTGTGGAAAAGTTCATTTATTTCAGTAATTCAAACCCAAATTGTGAAACTTGTGTATTAAATAAATTCAATGCACACAGTGTAAGGGAAACAGGTCAATTTAGCTCAAAGGGAATCATTTAAGATTTTAAAGGGAATTTGAACAGAATCACTGTTTCACGGCTGATCACTGAAATGCCCTGCGATTCACTGAACGAGCTGTTTAACATCAAATCTGCGCTGGATATTACTATCCAAAGTATAGTGAAAACACTATCAATTAGCACAGTAACAAGATCGGCAGTTTAAGACATTAACTTGTAAGCACAAAACAAAAGATACTTCTCCTTTCAATATGAATAAGGCTTTATTAGATACATGTAAGACATATAAACTAATCTAACACATAAGCACACGCACTCACACATTCATGCAAGTTGCAGGAAGATAGAAAGTTAGGGAAGAATGAGTTTATGAGAACGAAAATGTGGAATCCCAAGTTTACAGCAATACGTGAAATTGCATAGACATGAACAGCCATCAATCACTTAATTAACCCTCGCATTGAGTTCCTCAATGAGGTTACAATTATATAAGATACACCAGTATAGATCAGAGTCTGGAGGTAAAGTTTCTTGCATCGCCTGTGTAAAGGGGGTTCCCTTTGTTGTGTTGAAAGGGGGTTTCCCGAGGTTGATGATTGGCTGGAAGTTCAGTAGTCACTGAAGGCATCTTCGGAAGCATGTGGTTGAGTTGTGGGCTGGCTGAAGTTGAACAGGCACTCGAGGTCAGACTCGGAGACACAGCGTTACAAAACTTAACTCAGAACACGAAACTCTCAAACGGTAAAGAAAAGAAACTAAAGTAAAAGCACAGAAGTTTGACGAGACTAGGTGGTGTTTCTTCTCATCGTGGCTAAGTAGCAGCAGGCGTGCAGGTCGACGCACGCTGGAACTGCGCTCAAAGAATGCTAACGATGACTAAAAGCATGGCTAAAAGCAAAAAGCTAGGAAGCAAAGCTACAAGCTAAAAGCAAGCATGACTAATAGCAGAAGCAAAGCTAAAAGCTAGGAAGCAAATCTACAAGCTAAAAGCAGAATTTTATGGTGTCCTGAGTATTTAAACTGGCCTGTTGGCCACACCTCAAATGCTGTCTTGACCAATTAGATATTGTCTTTTAGATGGTGTCTAATTTTGGACATGATTCCTATATCAAGAATGATACATTTGACAAATAACTGATGGTCAGGACTGTTTCAAGCTAACAGATTCAAACACGTACATACTAAACATGAATATGTATCCTTAAGCTATCCAATAGTTATTAAAAGACATCATCATCGGCAGTCCGTCGTGTATCGACGATGACTGTCTGGATTGGAGGCTATTGTAGGCAAGCTCTCATGTGGGCTAGAAGGCCTGCTCTCGATCTACAGCAGCGATGGCATTTGCTACAGACAAAGTCTTTTGCTGCAGTGGAATAATGCCGCCTCTCATGAGCTTTCTCATTTTCTTTCTGACGCTTTTTCTCAACAGCTGCGACTGCTGTTTTCAATCTGCGCTGCCATTTCTCACGCTGCAGGGCCTGTTCCTCCCAGCTTTCCGGGGAGATCCCGGTGTTCCTCATATGCCTTTTCAGGGCATCTTTGAAACGCAGTTTTTGACCACCACGGCTTCTTTTGCCCTCTTTTAGCTCTGCGTAAAAAACTGCTTTGGGCAGTCGGCTGTCACTCATCCGGCGCACATGTCCAGCCCATCGCAGTTGTGATGATGTAATAAGGGCTTCAACACTGACAGAGCCAGCTCGTTGGATTACCTCTACATCTGGGATTCAATCCTGCCATCTAATGTGTAAGATGGCACGTAGATGACGTATTTGAACTCGTGTAAGTATTTTGATATGCCTGCTGTAGAGCGTTAAACACTCGGTGGCATAGAACAGGCAAGGAAGTACAGCAGCATTGTAGACTTTCACTTTTGTTCTGCACGAAATGTCGTGACAGCTCCAGAGGCGTTTCTCGAGAGAGCCAAAAGCCTTGGTAGCAGACTGAATTCTCCTCTCGACTTCTAGATCTGAGGAGTTTGTGTAGGTCACTGTACTGCCCAGATATGTGAAGGCCTTGACAGATTTCAGGGGCACTCCATGCACCGTCACTGGCTGTGGCTCTCTCATATTGTTGGAGTACACTGGTGGTGGTTGATACAAAAGTTCGGTCTTAGAGATGTTAATGTTCAGTCCAAACAAGTCTGCTGCCCACGAAAGCCGGTCTACTATATGTTGCATGTCTTCAATGTTGTTAGCCACGAGAGCAGCATCATCTGCATAGAGCAGCTCCCGGATGCATAGTTCTCTGGTCTTGGTGGTTGCTCTAAGTCGGGCTAAGTTGAAAAACTTGCCGTCTGTCCTAGTGCGAATAAAGATCCCTTTGTGCAGATCAAGGCCCATTGAATCTAACACAGCTGTGAGATATAGTGAGAAAAGCGTGGGTGCAAGCACGCATCCCTGTTTCACACCATGGTTAACTTCGAAGGCTTCACTGGGTTCCCCACCAATGAAGACTTGTCCTTTCATCCCTGTGTGAAACTGCTTGATGATGTTAACAAGCTTCTCGGGGCATCCATAGATCTGTAAGACTTTCCAAAGAGTTTCTCGATCGACCGTGTCGAATGCCTTTGAGAAATCTACGAACACCACAAAGAGAGACTGATGTTGCTCCATTGCTTTCTCCTGTAGCTGCCGTAGAGTAAAAATCATATCAGTGGTAGATCTCCCTGACCTAAAGCCGCATTGACTCTCTGGTAAGACTTGCTCGGCAATGCTTTTGAGCCGACTGAGTATGATTTTAGCCAGAACTTTGCCTGTAATGGCTAACAAGTAAATGCCTCTGTAGTTTCCACAGTCTGCTCGGTCTCCCTTTCTCTTGTAGATTGTGACAATCAGTGCATCCTTGAATTCCTGAGGTACACACTCATGGACAAGGCAGCTGTTAAAAAGTTTCAGGAGCTCCTCTCTGAGTACTCTTCCTCCTTTCTTGAGCACCTCTGAGGGGATTCCATCTAGACCTGGTGCTCTGTGGCTTGCTGTGGCCTTTAGGGCTTTCTCAAGCTCTTCCATAGTGATCTCATAGCAGAGGTCATCACGACTCTGGTGTCCTTTTAGCCATTTACAGGCATCTGGTTCAGCGGATCCTTGCTGGTTTAGCAGATTATAGAAATGCTCTTTCCATCTACTCTGAATCTCATATAGTTCAGTGTAGAGTTTTCCTCCATCTGCTGACTTGACAGGTACCACTGCATTGCTCCTTGGACCATAGATGGCCTTTAGCCCTGTAAACAATCCATGATAATCATGGTTGTCAGCCATGCTTTGCAGTTTTTCTGCCTGCCTACGCCACCAGTCGTTCTTTATTCGCCTCACCTCTCTCTGTACTTTGGCCTTGATCTCAGCAAAATCAGCCCTACTCCCATTAGAGTTTTCCTGCAGATGTCGCTTATGCAGGAGGTGTTTTTCATCCAGCAGCTTCTGGATCTCCTCATCATGTTCCTGAAACCAGTCAGGAGTTCTACGCTGTGGGTGACCTAAAGTAATTTCTGCTGCAGAATAGACTGCCTTCTTCAGTGCCTGCCATTTTTCTTCAGGCACTTCAGTATTAAAAGACATACACAATAAGTGATTATAACATGATAGTCAAATGTGTGGGTTACATATAAATGAATATGGAGTTAAGCGATGGACTGATATTCATTTATAAGTCATTTTGAGTTCATTTTGGTCCATTTATATCTAGAAAAGACAGTTTCTGTGCCATTCTCTGACATAAAGAATTCTGTGGGGACCAGAGTTTAAAAGGCCCCCTTAGGAATTTCAGTCTGGTTCTGCTAGGTGGGGGGGGGGGAGTCAATTCAAGGATCTTGTTTATTTCTCTCATGGGTTTACATGTGCTGGCCGCCTTTGCAGCTTGATTACTTGCCCCAAATTTGACAATCTCTTCTCCAAATTAAAATTGTCAATAATTGTTCTAGTGGTGTTAATGTTGAAAGCTGTTCTGTGAAAGAGTAGGTTGGTTGGTTGGTTGGTTATCTTGCTTTGGACTTGTGGTACTAGGACAGATTTATGACCTCCTGTTGCCTTTCTGAGGAATTCGGCTCGTGTTTCAACCACAGCCCTGATCGACTCTTTAATTTGTCTGGTTCGGGTCTGATACGCTACAACAGACTGAAGTAGTTTAAGTCTTTGTGTCTTTTAATTTTGATGATTTTGGCTCACCTTTTAACAAAAACCCACCAATTCACTATTTCAACAAATTGGAATATGGTGACATGCCAATCAGATAATAAACTCAAAACACCTGCAAAGGTTTCCCGCGCCTTCAAAATGGTCTCTCAGTTTGGTTCACTAGGCTACACAATCATGGGGAAGACTGCTGATCTGACAGTTGTCCAGAAGACAATCATTGACACCCTTCACAAGGAGGGTGAGCCACGAACATTCATTGCCAAAGAAGCTGGCAGTTCACAGAGTGCTGTATCCAAGCATGTTAACTGAAAGTTGAGTGGAAGGAAAAAGTGTGGAAGAAAAAGATGCACAACCAACCGAGAGAACCACAGCCTTATGAGGATTCTAGAATTTGAGAGACCTTCACAAGGAATGGACTGAGGCTGGGGTCAAGTCAAGGAATTTGGATACAGTTGTTGTATTCCTCTTGTTAAGCCACTCCTGAGCCACAGACAACATCAGAGGCATCTTACCTGGGCTTAGGAGAAGAAGAACTGGACTGTTGCCCAGTGGTCCGAAGTCCTCTTTTCAGATGAGAGCAAGTTCTGTATTTTATTTGGAAACCAAGGTCCTGGAGTCTGGAGGAAAGGTGGAGAAGCTCATAGCGCAAGTTGCTTTAAGTCCAGTGTTAAGTTTCCATAGTTTATGATGATCTGGGGTGCAATGTCATCTGCTGGTGTTGGTCCACTGTGTTTCCTTCTGCTGACCATAATTTTTTTTAAATGCTGATTTTTATTTTCCAGCAGGATTTGGCACCTACCCACACTGCCAAAAGCACCAAATGTTGGTTAAATGTCCATTGTGTTGGTGTGCTTGACTGGCTAGCAAACTCACCAGACCTAAACCATTGTCAAGAGGAAAATGAGAAGCAAGAGACCAAAAAATGCCAATGAGCTGAAGGCCACTGTCAAAGAAACCTGGGCTTCCATACCACCTCAGCAGTGCCACAAACTGGTCACCTCCATGCCACGCAGAATTGAGGAAGTGATTAAAGCAAAATAAGCCCCTACCAAGGATTGAGTACAGTAAATGAACATACTTTCCAGAAGGCCAACAATTTACTTAAAAAAGTTTTTTTTATTGGTCTTATGAAGTATTCTAATTTTGTTGTGAATTGGTGGGTTTTTGTTAAATGTGAGCCAAAATCATCACAATTAAAAGAACCAAAGACTTAAACTACTTCAGTCTGTGTGCATTGAATTTATTTAATACACAACTCAAAGAGTTTCACAATTTGAGTTGAATTACTGAAATTAACTTTTCAACGACATTCTAATTTATTGTGGTACACCTGTATTGTTATAGATCAGAGATGCAGGGCCAACGTTTTGCCAATGAGCAAAATCTCAGAGGCCCTGTGTTGGCAGCCCGCATGGGCCCTTAGGCAAGCCCTAAGTGGGCCTGTAAAGGGCCAGTGCAGGCTTGTTTGCAGGGACGAAATATGTGCTATTTTCATAGACTGTGATAATGAAGTAAAATATTAAATCTAGCTAAGTTTAGATTTATTTATATATATATATATATATATGAGAGAGTTGGAGGAGCTGACAGGTGCTTCTGACCACAGGCTGTGTGTGTTTATGTTTGAAGGAAGCTCTGGTGCACCAGCTCATTGTATAGTACATCGCCTTCTTAATGAACAGCAATTAGTAAGAGCTAATGAGAGCATAGTGGTCTTTTAGTTTTTTTCTTGTATTCTTTCTTTCCTGTTTGTCTTTCAATCTCTCTTGACATCCTATTTAAAACATTTAATTCATTATTTTTTGCTCTTTCATCCCCCCCCCCTCTCTTTCTCTCTCTCTCTCTCTCTCTCTCTCTCTCGACATCTCCTGTTGCTTCCCCCTTATCTGTGGTTCAGTTTTTTAAAAATCAAAAAATATATATGTATAGGCCTATAGAATCCCTTCTCTAAAATACTGTATAAAGTTAATTATATATTTTAATGAATAAAGACCCATTTATACTGTGTGCAAAAAGTCTTTTTATAATGACAATATGTTAAAAAAAATTAGTAACTGGCTTTTATATTGTCACGGTACTGAAACCAAAGCAAATTATAAAATAGTTTACTACCAATAATACAAATGTACTTTTTATTATTATTGTTCAAAAGTTGAAAATATTTTTTTCTACCCTGTATTAATTTTAGATGTGTATCACCGAAGAGAATTTAACTTTAATGTACACCTTACTATTAAAAACTACGGTTGTAAATAGAATAGATATCATAAAATTGGGTTTCCCTGGACTCCAGCTTGAGAACTCTTGCACTGGGATTCCAGGGCCATAATCTTGAATCTATTTACAGTTTATCCCAGAATGACAGCAGACATGAGAGTGAGGGATCGCAGTGCTATAACGATGGAGAGGGTCTGTTTTTTTTTTATTTCCCGCAGAGTCTCAGTAATCTTATTGGCTCCCCTCTATAGGCTGTTGGTTTTCCAAGAAGAGGCTGGGTCAGACAAAATGTCACACAGTTAGATCGACGACACTGAGTTGAACCCATTTATTTATACAAGGATGAAAGACTGGGCATTTGCAAATACATGTAGAGTAAAAGAGTGTCTGGACTGTCAAAATGTTGACACATACTGTTAAGTGAGCATTTGCATTTCTTTTCTGCTTCTGTTCATCATCGCCATGGCCTGATGGTTCTAAATGACTACACTGTTTCAAAAAAAAGAGCAAGAACAGATATTTTCACAGATTTCAAATCAAAGGACTAAATCGCTGGTTGCTTATTTCCTAATCTACACACAGAGGTAATATACGGTAGTATTACAGTAATTAAACCGGTGTTGTGTGGAAGCTCTGAAATACTGTGTTGATTTTATACCACTAGACAGACATGATTGAACAAAGTCTCTGCTGCTGTAATTTACTATGCAAGTCGAAGTCTTGTGGAAATGCTTGTAAATTTCCATGTAACATTAAATGCCTGGAGAAATTCTTAGTAATTATCTCTTGATCTGCAGCAAGAAGTTAAATCATTAATTCAGTAAGAGAGAATAATCTAAAGAGCACTATTTAAGTGGAAAAGCATGGACATTTCTGTAATGTTAATCTCATTAATTTGTGTGGTTTGGCAACAAGTGAGAGGGGCTGATACACCTGGCACTAGACCCTGGATCTGCATTATCTGAAAATAGGGAGCTCTTGTTCGGTTTCGGTTCACTTGAAAGCTTAAGAGTGAGAACTATCAAAGTTAAATAAACCCTGAGTGAATAATGTTGTGCTGAATTCACTTATTTTGAGAGGCTGAACGGGCATGATCAATGGGGAAATTAAGTCTTTTCTGTGGACCAAATGCACATGTGCCCTTTTCTGCCAAACCATACAGCACAGCACGGAGGTTTATAAAGAGGCTCTCAAAAGTGTGGTTCTGTGGCACACAACCCAAGAGAGAAAACAAACAGCTGACATAATGAAAAAGTCTTCAATTCGGACAGGTCTCGTTTTGGACCTCACGCAAAAACTTCCTAAAGTGAACGACAATGATTCATATAGTAGCCTACTATGGAAGCCAGTTTCCGCACCAGTTGAGAAAAATATGATTCTGATAAGTGATAATAATAAACTCTCTCATAATAATGACTGAACATTTCGAGAAAGTTTTTCATTTTTACGAGATGTTAATTCATTATTATGAGAAAGTTTCTCATTATTACGAGAATCTACAGTAAGTCAATATTACGAGAAATGTTCTCATTATTACTAGAAAGTTTCTCAATATAATGAGATACTAAGTCATTATCACGAGAAGGTTTCTCATTATTATGAGAAACTAGTCAATATTACGAGAAAGTTTCTCAATATAACCACATACTAATTCATTATTGTGAGAAAGTTCCTCATTATTATGACTTACAGAATCATATTTTTTCTCAACTGTGGCGGAAACGGGCTTCCATACAATACAGTGTTTCCTGCAAACACAAAAGAAAAGGAAAAGAGGATCTTATGTAAAGTCAAACGCTTTTCCTACACTACATTTTGAACCCTCTTCGCTCTACGTTGTTTAACCGTTTCCTAGCAACTCTAGTTCGTTTCTGTTTACTTAGTGACTGAAGGGAACGACAACAAAAACAAAACGTATTTGAAGAGAAAAAACTTTTATAAACTTCGTACAGACTTGTTTATTCAGTTTGTTGGTGAGTAATAAACTGCCTTTTAAATCGTCCTTTTTTCTGCGTCTTTAAAGTTCAATAATAATAACCTGTTAGATATGTTTCAAATACCACATATCAGTTCACGCGCTTTAACGCAAGCGTTGATAGTTTTATACTTGCCGTGTTATATAGTGTTAGCTATACTGTTTTAACTCTTGCTTGAATTTTATGAAGGTTATAGACTCATCTGGTGTCCGTCATGGGGGTGACGCTCTCGAGGGCAGTTCAGTGGAGCTCTGGTGGAGTTCAACTAGAGAACAGCCCTCTGAATAATGACATGCTGACTGAAATCCTGCTCTTCACTGAGGACTTCGAAATCAGACACCCAGAGGAGGCCAGGATTCAATTCAGCGAGCCTTTACAATGGAAAACATCTCTAGAGGCAGCTGATTTCACATTAGATATATATGACATCAGGTAATACTAACAACTGGAGATGATGTTATATGTGCATTTTGAGTAAGAATAGCATGACATTTGCTTTAGAGAAAGGAGGAAGATTAACGTTACATCTAGTGTAGATAGCTACTGCAGGTTTTCAGATAACTTATGATTTTTCAGCCCACCCTTTGCTGTTTCTCTTTTTTTAGAGAAGAATCAGCTGTGTCCCTGGAATGTGATGATAAGGGACGTCCTCTTCTTCAGCTGAGTCCACCTGACATCACAGTGCACTCATTTTACCACCTCTCCAACCTTTTGAAACTTAACAAAGATAAAAAGATGAAGGAGGTCAGGGCCTGTTTGGAAGGTGAGCTGCATGCAGCTTTACTTTGAGTACTTTGTCTGAAATGACGTATTCTGTTAATCCTTATTTCTTGTAGCCATTGTCATGTACATAAAAGTACAAATATTGACACTTTTGCAGCCTTCATCATTCCAGGGCCATTATTAATTTATGATGAAATATATGGGATCCCAAAATCTGAGAACACATTGAGAATCTGGAGTTATTTAAACCTGGAACTGAAAACATAAAATCTGTACGATTTAAGATTTTGCACTATTTATAGAACCCCAAACAAATAAAATGTCATCGGTCATGTGTCCTCTGTTAAACAGTCGGTCAGATGTTCTTCCACTGATGATCATTCCTAGATCAGATAGGAAAGGCATGAGCATCAGGACAAACTTGTGTATTTATGTGCCTCTTGAATGCAGCTGTCATTAAAGAAAGAAGACGAATAAGCATACTTAAATCTGAAATGCGTTATTTTTTTTCAATTCAATTTTAATTGATATAACATAATAAAATAAATAACAATTTGAAAAAGAAACATTTTCACTAGTGGTCTTTGGCTCTTAGACTGCAATTTTTAGAGCAAATTTTTCATCTAAAGATTAATTTCAGACATGCTTCCTGCTAGGGCTGGATGATTAATCGAAAAGTAATCAAAACCGAAATTCAGAACCTCTAACCGACTTAATTTTCCCATGTCGGTTATTTCGTTTTTTTTTTATCCTGTCAATACTTCCCCCTTAAAGGGTTAGTTCACCCAGATAGCAAAATTATGTAATTAATAACTTACCCTCATGTTGTTCAAAACCCGTAAGACCTCCGTTTATCTTTGGAACACAGTTTAAGATATTTAAGATTTATTTTGAGAGCTCTCAGTCCCTCCATTGAAACTGTGTGTACGGTATACTGTCCATGTCCAGAAAGGTAAGACAAACATCATCAAAGTAGTCCATGTGACATCAGAGGGTCAGTTAGAATTTTTTGAAGCATCGAAAATACATTTTGGTCCAAAAATAGCAAAAACGACGACTTTATTCAGCATCGTCTTCTCTTCCGTGTCTGTTGTGTGAGAGAGTTCAAAACAAAGCAGTCTGGATTCATTCGCGAACCGGATATCCAGACTGCTTTGTTTTGAACTCTCTCAAGTTATTAATTACATAATTTTGCTATCTGGGTGAACTAACCCTTTAAAAGCATACTAACGCGTGTGTGTACGTGTGTGCCACATGACTCTGCCCCGTCCAGTCGGTGCAAAACACGGAGCTGAACGCCGGTTCAACACATACTGATGGCGCGCGAAGTGTGAGCCTTGAGTCTTCACTAAACTTGGTCAGTTGTATTTGTTTTATGGTTTGGACATTCAAGTGATTAGATGATCGGATGTGTATTATTATTTCGAGCTCCCATGTTCGCGCAGCTGCATTGTGGCACGAACACTCATATAAACAGTAGCTGTGAAGATCACGCGCACAGAGGAACACAGAAACTAGTTGTCAGCGCTGTCCTGTGATTTATCACTAAAGTAGCTTAGAATCTCAAAACTTATTAAAGCATATTTTTCTACTTTTGAATTAAATATGCTATTAACAACCCACAGCTTCACAATAATATAGAGACAGTATGACTAATTCACACACGCAATCACTCATACTGGTACTGTGCTAATTTATCTTTATCTGATCTTAATTTATCTCTTACACCGAGAAATAATCTATAAGAAATGTTATGAACATGGATAAAATAGCTGCTGATAGTGAGCTATGATGTCAGATCGCACTTTCAATAGGAAAAAATATCCCACCTTTACTAGTCGATCTCAACCGTCTGGCTGAGGTCAGTCTAAAAAGACGCTCAGGACAGTTGACAGAACGCTGCTGCGTGTCGTCACGAAAGCGTATCATTTTCACATGTTATTAAGCCTTGCCACTTGCCAATTTAACCATTCAAAAAACTTTAAAGCACTCAAACACAAGACGCAGAACAGCTGAACTGAGCAGCTGGTTACTCGCGCTGTGCTCGGTGCGCACGTGAAGAGAGAGCCGCGTCTCACAGACAGTAACACTGAACCGACCTCTCGTTTGCGGAATTGCTAATGCAACCTTTTCACACCACAGACTGAACACAATTAATCATTGCTTGGTACTTGGCCAACAAAGTATTGACTGAAGTTTTGTTTGATTGTAATCCATTACATATCTTTCTATCAAAGTTATCTGATATTATCAAGATTAATTTGTTCTGACTGTTTAACTCTTGAGTTCTTATCATATTTTATTATCATTTTCTAAACTATAGCAAATAAACCGATAATGTGAGAAATGTTGAAGGTGTCTGAATAAATTTTGGTTTGACTGTATGTTTAATTTTTACAGTGCTATTTTACATTTAATTATTCGGTTTCTTTACCTGGACACTTACAAACTTGAAAAAACTTAAACACTGTGTGAATAGCACAAACAAATAAACAGAACGAACATACTATTTAAACACTTTCAAACAGGGCCCACTGATACAATCTGCACTGGGGCCCCGCAAACCCCAACTATGGCCCTGTTTACAGTACAAACCTTGTCTGTGAACTATGAGGGCAAAAAAACAAAACAGAAACAAAATAATCGTTCATTAATCGTAATCGAGGTAAAATGTTCAATTAATCGAGGTTTTGATTTTAGGCCATAATCGTCCAGCCCTACTTCCTGCAGCTTTTGGCTAACATTTAAATGTGTATGCAGTCTCAGTAGGTTTTTGCTAACACTTAGTGTTTGTGGACTCTATACTGACACCTATCTTCCTGGTTCCAAAAGTCTTAAAATGCAACCTGCAATGGGGCATGATGGAAAAACAAAGATGAGTTGATTAGTTTTTGTATGACAAAAAAGTGTAAATAAAATGCGTTAATGGCCAACAGTTAACAGGGAGCCAATAAAGAAGATATTTGGGCCCATCTCTCCAACAATACACGAAGGCAAGCTATTCAATATCCTACATCAGCTGGACGAGAAGTTGTTAAGCATTGCTGTCAGACCAATCGTGAGGTAAACTCTTTCTGTATGCATATACACTGCCTTCAATCAAACCAGTTACTTCAGATACTTCTTAATCTACAGCACTTGACAAGTAAATGTTTTCACTTTAAAGTTTGTGCATGCATGCATTGCTATATTATATTATAGCAATATACTATACTAGTTAATGAGCTGTATTTTTGTTCTGTGTTGTGTGTTTGTTTTTGCCCAGAGAGGGCAGGCTAAGCCCAGCAGCTGTTAATACAGAGGTAGATCTGTTGAAGAGAGAAAACCGGGTGCTGAAGTCACTGCGCTACACATCAGGTTTGCATTATCCTCACTTTCCCTCCTCTCCATCACTTCTGCTCACTTTATCTCTTTCTGTCACTCACTCACTCACTTCCAGACTTATTTTCACCCTCATTCTGATTAATCTTGTTTCTGTCTTACATATTTCTTTCTCAGTCTCTCTTTTTGATGTGGGGAGTGAGTGATTGTAGTTTTCCAGCACTTGAAAAGTATCTTGACAAGCAAAATTATATAAGATTTTAAGCCTTATTTTCATATATGTATTCAAATAAAGTGTGTTTATGTTCAAAAGGTGAAAAAATATCTGCCAAGGGGGTAATAAAACTAAACTTGTTTTCCTTTTAAATACCAAAAAAAAAAAACATTTTTATTGTTCTAATCATACATAAAATAAATAAAATCTCAGAAAGCAAGACTTTTCTGTTATGTCGTTTTCCTTTCTGACTAGAGAGGAATTGCACCAGTATTTGTAATTTTGTCTGTTTTATTAGTTCAGAATAGATGCATTTTTTTGGTGTGTGTTAATTATGAACACATAAGGCAGACCTTCTATAACAAAAATGAGATGTACGCCACTAATGTGGCTGTTAGTGATGATGTGCAGAGCTGTGACAGGAAGAGTGGTGCTGAGTTAAATGTGGCCACTGAACCATCACAGTTTCTGCAGGCCAACGAGAAATCGAATCAAAAGAGGTTGGTGTCCGATAACTCAAAAGATGGATCTGTAGAGACAGCTGAGGTGACTGCCGGCCCCAGTGAAATGCTTACAGTCCTTCAGAGTTGAACCTCATGCAGGTGCGCAGGGCCAACCTCCATGCTGATCTAAAACAAACAGTCTGGCATAACTTAAATCAAAACCAGCTGATATTACTAAACTCAGATATGAGTTCAGTAAACAGTTTTTCTCAAGGCTTTAGAGGATTCAGAAAATGAATTTTAAGACTTTAAGAGTGTTCTAGGTGAAAATCATGTGAGGTACTCAAACAAGTAGGCAAAGCAGACCTTCAGAAGTGGGACTGAACTATATCAAAGACTATAGAATACCCAAGACATGTCACTTGTATAGTTTTGAATGGGGAAAAATGCAATGCTCAATATGGCCGCTCAATCGCAGGAAGCCCCGCCTCCTGAATGAAAGAGCCAATCACTTATCTGTACAGTCATCGCGTTACTGCAGCGTTAGGAGTCCCGGTTGCTAAAGAAACCGTCAGCATTCTGAAACATGCTCTTAGGACTGAGCGTGTGCACTGGCTGACCTAGCCTGGAAAATAAGCTTTTTATAATGCTATTTGAGCAAAATTAACAACATTTGTGACAGTTGTTATCAGATTTCTTTGGTGATTTTAAATATGAAATATAATTGTAAGCTTTGTGAACAGTTTTGGAGAATTTGATATTTCCTCATTCAAAGAGAAAGGAGTTGCACTTGCATGCCCGAGAGGCATTTCAAAGATGGCCACAGAGTGACATGACTTTTCCTAAAAGGACTTTGATTATATTCAGTTAAATGGATGCATTATGACCTTGACAGTACCAGAAGACTATAAGCCTAAAGCTGGTAAAATTTCTGTAAAAATGTCTACATTCAATATCTGTGAAATTGTGTGGCCAATACATTCAATGTGCGTGGGGAATTTTTTTTCCCAAATTATGCAGATTCCTACACAAATAACTTGATTTCAACCAAACTACTAAATTCAGTAAATGTCACCTCACATTCAGAAATCTCAATAGGAATCGGGTATTTGGGAATTTTGCTTGAGGTATAAAGAATTCCCAAAGCTGAATTTTAACGGACTCACCACGTTGACCAACAGAAAGCTGTTTTGTTTAGCATTGCAACGCTGTTGCCTGCAAATTTTTGCTAGTGTGACCACACCTTTAAGATTGAAACATCTTTCTGTGGAAGTTTTCCTAAAAGAAACTCACAAAATGTAGTAGTGTTCCGATCATTTTAATACTTATTGGGATTTGTCAATAAGTCAAAAACATTTTTCTCTTTGCCTCACTCTCACTCTTCAAGCCTTCACTATTAGTGGCAATTCTTTATATCCTTTAAATATAACATGTCTGTATTCAAGTCTCCACAACATGGAAACCATTACATATGTCAGTTTTCAGTTTACAAAGCGGTTCATCACTTCTTCCTTTCTCCCTGAGGAGAACTGGCTGATTTGCTGTGCCATAACAATCAACTCTTTTTGCAAATTTGGAATGATGGATGTGGCTTCTTTTAAAAAATGTGTCCCCATATGTTGAGTAAAATTTGGAAGCTGCAAATAAAGGGTGGAGGGGGGGATACACCATGAGGATGAGCAGGGCAGTTTGGAGCATGTGGAGTATCAGCAGGGGTGTTTGCTGAGAGTGATTTATCTTAGGGTTAGGTCTGTAGCATCTCAGTCCTGAAGAACAATCAGTCATCTTCACTGGCAGGGCTGCTGGGAGAGAGTCCCCATCTGCCCCTGTGGGAGCCAGCACTGTATGAACCTTCCAAAACTGAAGTTTTATAGCAAATATTTACTGTTGATGGGTGACAACAGTGATTTAATTGAGTTAATTTAACATTTGACACATTATTCATGTAACAAAATATATAAGATCTCTAAAGCATAAATCTTGCCTCCACAGATTACGTGTTCTCCAATGGTTGTCGTTCTCCACCGTGGAGACAGATGGATGGAGAGATCTGCTCCCTAATAATTGAGACCTGTGACACAGAGCCCACCTTGTTCATCACTTGCAACACTAGTGGAGTTTTCCTTAATGAGGTGAGAAAACTGGAAAGATGTCAAAGGAAGTCCACTTCCAGAACAAACTTTTCCTGATTATTTACTCACCCTCATGTCATCCAAGATTTTCATGTCTGTCTGTCTTTGGTCGAAAAGAAATGAAGGTTTTTGAGGAAAACATTCCAGGATGTTTCTCCATATAGTGGACTTCAGTGGCAATCAAGGGGTTGAAGGTCCAAATTGCAGTTTCAGTGCAGCTTCAAAGGGCTCTACACGATCCCAGCCAATGAATAAACCATATCATAAAAAAAAAAGCGAAACATTAGCATATTGCCCACCCACTTGTTGGTCTTTTCACGTTGGTCTGAATGAATGCTTGCTTCGGATGGTTTGTTGCAGTGGTAGAAAACAGCACGCATGTTCTTTTTTGCTTGAATGGTAAAAAAAAAATTAATGGGTAAATTGGCAAGACAAAACACATGCAAACGATAAACTTTGACTCTATAATGGTTAAATTTAATTTAATCCACGAATCGCATGTGTCCCGAACCATGGTGTCTGATCCGTTCGGATCACGGATCATCTACGATCTGTTGCACCCCTACTCATTTTCTCCTCCAACTTCAAAATTGTTCAAAATTGTTGTTTTCCTTTTTTTTTTTGTAAATGGCATTTGACTTTCTTTGCATGTTCGCTTTGTAAACAATGGGTCGGGCTAGTGCAAGACGAGCATATGTGGTTAAAAATTATATACATTTTTATCTATTTATTTTAGAATATGACCTATCGTTTCGTTAGACAAGACCCTTTTTCCTCAGCTGAGATCATGTAGAGCTCTTTGAAGCTGCATAGAAACTGCAAATTTGGACCTTCAACCCATTGGTCACCACTGATGTACACTATATGGAGAAAAATCCTGGAATGTTTTCATCAAAAACCTTTATTTCTTTTTGATTGGAGAAAAAGAAAGACATGAACATCTTGGATGAGTAAACTATCAGGAAAATTTTGTTCTGGAAGTGGAATCCTTTAATAAAAGTAATTTAGTTTGTCAGTTTTAGATTGCTCTTGGAGCCAAGTTCTCTCATATCTCAAAGGAAAACACAGTTATGCTACATTGGTGTCAAAAATGATGGAACTACATTACATAACGTATCATCTGCCTTGAAAAATCAGTTTCAGAAGTATGGACATTCTCAGTGTTGACAGTTAATAAATTATATTTTTATCATGAAACCAGTTAAAGAGGAGGTTGATAATCTAAACAGGGCATATCCCAACAAGCCTGACCTGAGCACCTAGAAGATGGAAATTAATGCATCCCGTCGGAATGCCAAAGGATGCAATATGAGTCTGCTGAATCCGAAATGTGTCAGGCAGTCAAGAGAGCAAATAGTAGACAGTTTGAATGTACACAATGTGCACTTAATGTGTTTGAAAGGTACGGTATACACTACAGACACTTTTCCAAAACATGAGGTAAGTGAAACTGAAGAGTTTAGACATGACAGTCATATGATTCTGTTCCAGATCTGCTTCTGTGTTTTGAGCCGCCCCATAGAACTAAATGTGTGTGCAATTAATCAAAAGCAACATTTCACACACCACAATATTTTTCATTTAGAATGCCACTTAATCAAGCTGATATCTGCCTGTTTTTATCTTTGTATTTCTTTCTTCAGTCTGATTTCTCTCCCTCTCCACCTCTCTCCTTAAATATTGGTTGTTTTTGGAGTCTCTTGTCCTTGTCTGTGTTCTGTTCAATGCTTTCTGACACTCATCTGTTCATTGTGCATTAGAGGTCAGTTTGAATCTACTGCAAATGACAGTAATGCTTATTGTATAGATTAGACATTTAATCAGAACAATTCACCTCTAAACCTCAGAGATTAAGAGTTCAAAATACAGTTATGCCTGTGCATATGTGTAAAGCTGATGGATTTTTTAGGTGTGTGTGTTTACCTTTTCTCTTGCACTTTTACTTGTCTTTTTCAAATATGACTTTATGTTTGAGATATCTATTGTAACCCGGCTTAAATCCCAGCCAAAAATACTGATACACCATTGGGAATGTTTTCTAGCTCTGTTTAAACTTGCATTATGATTTGATTTTTCAGAGAATCAACGGAGAAGGAGGTGAAAACTCCTATATGACAGAAAGTGAAGTCTGCAAAGACATTGTCACACTGCTGAAAAACACGTCTCCCCATTTTGCTGCAGCTGCTGATGAACAGGTATTGCTTAACACCACAAAAATACAACAGTTTGGTCTCTTTGAACATATTAGTCATGCCTTGTGTCCTTATATGTCGATTTAATACCAGCGCTTGGCATTGTTGGGTTTCCATTTCTCTGATCGTTTTAGTTATCCTCTACTCTTCCACTGCATTTGGTCTTAAAATGCTCCAGATGGCAATTTCTAAACACATGACAGTGATTTCATTTTAGTGTCTGCTGCACACCACAGGGCTTTGCATATCCTAACCATGCTCTGGGCAATCCTAACATGTAAATGACATAATTCATAGTTATGCACTAGTCAAACAAAATTTGACAACACAATTGTGACAAACTTGTATAATCCATCTCCTGATGTTAAAAAAAAGACATAAGTGCTCATTAATTGCACATCTCAGATACTAGATGGGTTTCTTCGTCTGCCTCAAAGTATTTGAAGGCTGGTGAATTTTTTGAATTTTGAAAAAGCTTGGAGCTCAATAGCGGTTGTCTGGAGAGCCTGACATTTCAGACATCAGAGACAGATGACATCATCATGCGAACATGCTGTATTCTTGATAGACTTGTGCAGCCTAGTAGAAGTCTGCTGTTAGTGAAATGGAGTTGATGTTATTGATCGTACCTTGGCCCGAGTAGAATATTGTGTTAAACTGTTATGTGCGAATTGGCCATCCTTGATGAGATCATTTTCTTTTTCATGATGTGGATGTGGACTGCAAGTGCCCAAATAGCTTTGTTTTGATATAGTTATTGTCATAAGGTACACTACCTTTCAGAGGTTTGACGTCAGTAACAAACGATTTCAGTTTCAAATAAATGTTAAACTCTCTATTCATCAAAGAATCATTACAGCACATTTCAACAGCACAGCTGTTTTCTACATTGATAATAATAAATGATTTTTGACCTTCAAATCAGCATATTAAAATGATTTTTGGAAGATCATGTGACACCAAAGAGAAGAGTAAGATAGAGCAGGAATAAATCAAAATTTCAAGTCAATTTTATTTGTATAGCGCTTTTCACAATATTACATTACATTAATATCATGATTTTCTGTAAAGATGCTTTGAAACAACAAAGCATCTTTACAGAAAATCATGATATTAATGTTTATAATATCTGAAAATATTTTATGTCTTGATAACATTTAATAGATCAGAGCTGGGCACTAATGTAGTTTACATTTCGCAAAACAATATATACAATCATATTTGCTATATAGTATGTATCGCTTTAGCTAAATAGACTTTATGTATGCAGGTAAAGTTGTATATATTTATTTTCAAGATATTACTGTTTTTACTGTGTTTTTAATCAAATAAATGCAGCCTTGGTGAGCATAAGAGACATCAAAAAATTAGAAAATTTTATCAAGTGTATATGCATCTCTTTAATGTTTTAATATTTATTTTTAATGTCTGAAAAAATTTACCACGGACATGTGAGCAGTGCTGTGATGTGTTGAGAACCTCTCCTCAAGTCTGAGCCTGATCTCGTCTATCCTGTCTTTCCTACATTTGTACTAATTTGTCTAATAAAGGCAAAATGGTAAATAATAATCATTGAAAAAAGGAAAACATATTAAACCCGTAGACTACTGATTCAGTTATTCATTCTGAATTCCAAATATTTGCAAACAGACTCAAGGAAAGAGGCCAAGACTTCAAACATAGACACACAAACAGCAGAGCTGTGCTTCAACTGGCAGCAATGTACTCCTGCTCGCCCCTCAGCCTGTGGTGTGAGGTATGCAGTCGACGATTAATCACAGCTGAGGAGAAGAGTGCAAAGGGAAAGAGGGTACAACCTAATGTCTGCACTTCTCTCTTTACATCTGCTTGTCACAATAACCAGGAGAAAGACTGAGCAAGAGAGAGTGGGAGTTCTCTTCTCTGTCACTTTGCTATTTTCACATCACTACAGTGTGAAAGAATGTGAGAACAGGGCAGTTAGCCAGAGCCTTGTGAATTGAGTAAAAAATAAATTAACAAATTGGGTCTCTGATAATGGCCTCAAGATGTGGTAAAAAGGGTGTTTATTGTTTGAGAAATGAATATCCTGTTTTTCCACAATGATAGAGTGTATTTGTTTGGGGAAAAATGGGTTTTACAGTACCAAATATTTAGTCCTTTCTACACGAGATTTTAAAAACAAAACTTATTTTTATTTCTTTTTAAATATACAACATCTTTAAGAAATTACCATTTTCTTTTCCTTTTATGTGTGTGTGTGTGTGTGTGCGTGCGCATGCATGTGTATTTTCTTTTGACTGACTCAGTGTTGTCCAGATCTGTCTTCAGCTTCATCAGTAGCAGAGCTCAGTAAATGCCTTTTTGTTGATGCAGACAAAAGATTTCCTCTTACTTGTGCATTTCTTTTCTTAAAGCAAAGTCCTTAGATCCACACTAATGTTTTATGCCGACCATTGGCAGTTTTATAACCAACATAATTCTGTCCTTGAGCAATATAAAAGGAAACTCCATCATCGAGACGGATTTCTCTTTATGCTCGTTGTTTAATGATGGTGATGTTATCTCTCGCCAATATAGTTTGCAGATGGAAAGTGAAGGCAGACAGAAAGATTACTGCTGTACCATATAGTAATGGTTATTGTCTAGCACTGCTCTGCTGGTGTAAAAACTTTTGTCTGGTGCTCCCGTCAATTCCCTTGAGGACAAAAAATATCAAATGTTCTTTTCATCTATTAATTCTGCATTCAGAGCCAGTTTTCAGACACAAACTAAGCCTGCTGCAGAATTTTACCTTTACTCTCAGCAGAGATGTCCAAGTTAAACTCTGTCAGGTCCAGGGCAGGCTTCATCTTCCTCAGTTGAGGAACAGTTCCCATGAGTCTGTGCTCAGTAGCTCTGCTCACCTTCCATAACTCTTGCCTCTGATGAATGTTCGGTCTAAGAGTTCTATCATTCTAAAAATCTGTGAGAAAAATACTGGAGAAGCTGAAGCAGAGCAATATGCCTTAGGTGTTTATTTGATATAATGTCATTTGCACATGGCTCTGGATCGACATACTTTATAGGTCCTAGAACAACATCCTCAGCAACCAATCAAGGCCCTAAACACTCTAAAATCATAAGGCAATGATTGAATAATCGGAATGTTGTTTCAGGAGCAGCAAAGGATGTTGATACAGGAACATTTCCTACTTGTGTAAATCACATCAGGCTGTTTATTTGGTACATAACAGTCACAACCATACTTGCAATTGCTGAAAGGTGTCTGAATATTGTTGCCAACATTCTTTTTGATATTAGACAGGAAATGCCACTTCAAATTTAAGACCTGATTCAAAGTGCCCACGGTTAACCTACTGAACATATATTGCACTACTGGTGTGATTTTTTTGGACTCATTTTTTCCTTGCCATGTTACCTTTGGCTTGCTCACTGTGGTATTAAGACACAATTTTCTGCAAAGCTGCTTTGAAACAATATGTATTGCGAGGGGAATAAAGTCTGATTATTGGTGGCGGTGAGGAGAAAGACTTTATTATTCTTTGAAACAATGATGCCAGCCAGGCGGTTCAGCGTGTGAGCATTAGTGTATGTAAAAATGCCCACCAGACTTTCATGTTTTATTATGCCAGCGGGCGGGAGCTCAGCCATGACGGGTGATGGACAAGAGGCTGTAAAGAGAGAGCCATAAAAGTAGTCTGCTTAGACACAAATCAAACCCCTCTTTGTTCTCCATATTTTGCATTGGTTCCTTGTTTTCTAAATTTCATGAGTTTGCTTTTCTATGTCTTTCTTTACATGCCTTTATAAGGTCTTCCAAACATATTTCTGCATAGTTCTCCTTTTTGCTCAAGGCTTTCATCGCCTTCTACAAATATAGGTTTATCCACCTGAAATGAACCCGTTACGTTAGGGTGTATGTTGATGAGACTGCAGATAATGCTTTTAGGTGCACTGTGGGACTCAGAGAATAGGCTCTGGATTGCAGCCTGAGTTTGTTGTAATAAGTCTCAGACATGCTCTGGTCCTTCAGCCATCAGTCAAGCACCGGACCGTGATTACTGAGCCCAGACACGCTCAGAGCCGACCATCTCTCAGCCAAAGACAACAGGCTATATCTTCTGAAATATCAGCTGTGTGAGGAACCGATGCGTTTTTGAACTTTTATCAGATCAGACACTTTTAATCTAACATGCACAGCCAGGACTGAGCAGAAGGTGACGTTCATCAGGGAAAAAATATCATACTCTAATGCTTTGTCAGACTGGGACAGGAAGACTGTCGCTCTGTTTCAAAACCCTGTAAGCTTCCTCCGAAGAAGGCAGCTTTTCAATGCATCATAGATCCACTCAGAACGTGAAAGCTGATTCAAAAGGTGACTTATGAATGCTGCCTAAAGAAACCTAGTTTTTGCTCATTTTCGTGCAGAATTCTTTGTATCATTTGAAAAGCAATAACAGAATGCACTGCAATGAGAAACATCCGATATAACAAATTCAGTGAGAAAAATATCTAGGAATACCTTTAAATCATTAGATAGTGAAGAACGTTGATATGATAAACTTTCGTTCAAAAGTTTGGGCTTTTTTACATTGATGAAGTGACAGTAAAGACATTTATAACGTCAAATAAATCAAATAATCAAATAAACTTTTTTTCATCAAAGAGTCCTGGAAAGATGCGTCAGTGTCAACTGTTTTCAACATTCATCATAAGAAATGTTTCGTGAGCACCAAATCAGCATGTTAGATAGATTTCTGAAGAAGCATGTGACAATGCTGACTGGAGTAAGGGCTGCTAAAAAATAAATAAACTTTACATCACAGGAATAAATTACATTTTAAACATTTTACATTTGTATTAAATAAGATAATATGTTCAAAAACATTTAATTTCTTACAGACCCCTTACGTTTTATAATCTTTCATTACACCTTACATTTTAGACACACACACATATAGAAAGAGAGTATAATCGAATCATTTTAAAAATAAAAGTTCACTAGGTTTTGGAACATTCTTTTGTCTTCTTTCTTCATAGTTGGCTGTTGCAGTAGTTGGAGGTTTACTATACTGAGTACTGTACTAAGTACTGAGTACCTTTTGAGGTTTTCTTTTTCTTTATATTCAGGCTTCTGTTTGGGATGCTGTACTGGAGAGTTCATTCTCCCTAATTGTTCTTGGACAGGGTTTTTGCAGGTTTATTACTTCAATTATAATATTGAAGGTGGGTGGAGTGGAAATGGATATAACTTTGGCGGTTCTTAACTTTAGCCTTCTTTAGGCCAGAAATGCTCAATGAAGGCACTATGTTTGCTTAGCTCAGCTGGATCCACACCATGGTTCCTTGTGCCATATTAAAAGCTTTTTCCCTTTTCTGAACTCGTCCTCTCTCGTACTATTCTCTTTTTTTCTTGCACTTTCTTTTACACACACTCTCTCTCTAAAAAGATGGAACCAATGAAGAACTGATGTCAGGGCATAGCAGGTGCCTGTGACTAAAATCTTTCCTGCCTCTTAACCATTCATATGTCTACTGTTGAGCTTCTCACAGAATGAATTATTTTAAATCATTGTTGCATTACTTTGCCACAAAAACTCCACTGACTGTGTGCCAAACTGCCAGCTTGCAGTTCAAGAATGCACAGAAACATTAAACCTCTCATACTGTATAGGCAATTAACAGAAGAAATTTTGGAAATGTGTTTTTTTTTTCTAATTTATTCTAATAGCTCAAAGACAGGCTTGTTTTTCTGGCAGTGGACTGTGGAGAAAGGCTGTATTATATAAATGTTCAGGGATACAAATTCATAAGTGGGACTTCATTTTTATACGTCTCTTTCTTAGAATGAAAAGTCTGAGCTTGCTCGAATATGAGTGTGTGATTTCCCTCCCCAGTAAAGAGACAATATGTCAGATGCAAAATGAAAAATATGTTGCTATGAGTGCATTCGTGTAAAACTTTGTTAAATGAAAAATGCTTTAAAGGAAGAACTCTTAACTACCCAAGTCTTTGTTTTTGGTACAAATTTAGACACGTCCTTTTCCTGACTATCTTGTTTCTTTTTTATTCACTTTCATTCGACAGGACTTTGCCATTCAAGATGTGCCATCGGCTAAAAAGATCTTACATGTGGAAACGGTTGATGTGGAGGAAACAGGCCGAACCCTGAAGTCTTACGACCATGAGGATAAGAATGTGCCTGAAAAGCTTGCGCGGAACAAGCCGGGCAGTAGGGATAAGAAATTAGAACCATCTTTGAAATGGAAGAAACTTGGCCTCACATCGTCTTATGAGTGAGTGATAATTCCAAATCCCAGTGGACTCTCAAAAAAGCATCACAGCATGAACATCAGAGGCCACTGACACTGATGTTTACACTCTACATACTGTTTGTCTACATACTGTATAGATACACAGTTCAATAGACAGCCACACTTGGTTATATGGCTTATATAGCAGTGGCTGTTCTCTAGTGAGTGTCAGTTGCTAAAGTCAAGGCATAGCTATCCATAGAAATGGTCAGCTGATAAAGGCAGAGTTGAACACTCAGACATGTGTTCTCCTCATTGGATTGATCTAGCAGACAAATCACCCCTTTGGCCATTTCAACACTTGTTACTGGTAAACCTTCTCTGACCAGTCATCTAGGATTTCCAAAACAAGAATCCTTTGTTTTGGAGAAATAAGAATTTACCAGATGTGAAAACTTACACTGTTGTGCCAAAAACAAACTTGCATTCAAATGATGTAAGGGTTTTCTGTAAGGTGTCACAGAACTAGACACACTCTAGAGAGCTACAGAAGGCTGAAACTAACATATAACCTGATGGGAGGGAGAAAAAAACAACAATTGAACAAAAAATTGAAGGGAAATTCAGGGAAATTCAACAAAGGCACCAGTTAAACTGAAAATTGAAGTGGCTTTTTAAAACATTGTATATAGAACATCCACAAATAGAAGTCATAGGTGATCCTTAGGTGGTACAAATAAAATATCAGACTAGACACACAAAGCATACAAGACATTATGTAATATCATAACTGGTGAATTTAAAATTGGAAAAAATTACCGGTCCTTTTTTGTACCCCAAAAACAATTTCAAACAACAAAAAGTCATTAAGGGGGAAAAAAGAAGATTTGAAACTAAAGTCGACTTGAAATTGAGATTTGTCTTTTTTTCGTATACAAGTGAAATAACTTCTCGAACAAGAAAAAACAAGTAGGCTGTATTGTTTTGTAATTGATTGGTTTGTTTTTATTTGCTAATTGCTGCAATCATTTTATGTAAATGACAGGTTCAACAATTATGACTGTTTTTTTTTTTGTTGTTTTGTAAAAAAAAATTAAAGATGTGCACTGATAAATCAGTAATAATACATGAGGTGACCATACGTGCTATTTTTCCTGGGCACTTATTGGCCAGAATTTCTGTATTGCCTAAAATATCCAGGTTTTGGCTTTTTGATACTTGCTGAATGTAGTGATCAAAAATTTGTTTGACGAATAACATGCAGGCATTGTACAGAATCAGCCAGTCGTGGTATGTGAGAAGGTGGGATCTATAGAGAATAAAGCGATACAAATACGGGTACATAATAGGTGTGTTTGACTTGAAGCGGCGCTGCACAGACTGATCATTATATGACATCAAAGTACTGTGAGAGTGATGCGAAAGTGTACACTGATCATTCTGTGCAGCGCAAACAAAGCCAAAACTCTTTCAGAAAAAGGACATATATGGTCACCCTAATTAACAACAAGCAGTATTTCATTAAAATAAGTTAATTGTTGATTTTGATTTCATGGTGACTTTTTAAAAATGTGTAAATGTGTTAAATATTTTTTTCCAGTGAGGTAGAGGAGAAGACCAGAAGGAGCAGAGAAAGTAAGAAGTCACCCAAAGCCGAGAACCAAAAAAAAGCTACTTTTTCTGAATCGTCTCTACCAGGCTGCCAGTCCTCTGAAAAAACGTATGCCACCATAATCTTAATCCACAGAAATGGCTTTTTCAATGTGCATATGGTATTTTCTCTGAGGTAAAAACCTAACAATTGAAACAGGATCTGAAAAACCCTCTCCCAGGATCACGCATAATTGAATAACCCTTTATTCTCCCGGCCAAACATAAAAAAACAATCACTGAATTGGAAATAATGATTCACTTTCAGGGCAAATTATTTCAGCTGTGGATAAGTATTCATTTTATAGCCTTTAATAAGACACGTATGACTCAGCCGTTCAGGTTGGTCTGCTCATGGAACAGTCCTCTGGTGCTGCTAGGAGTAGCGGTCTGTAATAACTGGCCTATGCCTTCGCTGCTGATAACTCTGTGCCATCTCCTGACTCCTCTCTGTCTGTTTGGTGAGGAAAACCCCTGCTGTCCCCATAAAATTGACTGGCAGGGTACACAGTCCTGCCTGTAAGGAGCTCCGGGTGTAGCCCAAGTCTTACTGCTAAGCATTTTAAATCAGTGATGCACACGAAAGCCAATGTAGTTTATACACAACAACATCAGTAATGTAATGGATAATTCATTAAGCCAGCACACTTACAGTCATTCGCATTGCAGCAGTAAGTGACTAGCACTGATTTTGCTGTTTATCATTGTGTGAATTTTCCCCTGGAAAAAATATCTGAGTCCCTCTGGCCTCTTCTCCGTGTGTACCGGGTTTCATGACTCGTTTGATGATACATTCATTTTAGTAGCCTGATCTGCTTTAACAGCCATCTGCATTTGTGCGTGCGTGTTTAAGCTTGCGATGAAAGAGTTCAGAAGCCCACTGATGACCACTCCAGCCTTCCTCTCTCTCTCTCTGTTGCTCTTTCTCTGTTCTCTCCATCCCCTGCAGTTTAATTCGATGCCATGGTTTAAGATGACGCTTCAAATACACCCCTGAGTTTGATGGCCGTTGTGTCCAAGGGTTTGAGCATGAAGGCCTTTCAGAGAGCAATAATTCATTCCACATTGGTTTCAGAGAGATTTTACCAGAGCTTTTAGAGAATGTGCCGTGTGGTTTAACTTGCACCTGCTCCAAATCTCCTCTAATTTGATGTATTAAGCTCTATTTATTGTAGAAAGGTCTTTTTCTATAATGTCCTGTTATGTATGGATAGTTCTCATTTCTACCCTGAGAAAATTCTGTGGGAGAGTACTTCTCCCAGTGTGTGTCTGAGAGACCTAAAATTGTGGGCCAGCTTGAATATTAATATGTCTAATAGGTGCATATATATGTGTGTGTGTATGCGCAGTAAAAGCCCAGGAGGAGCTGACGACTTCAGTGAGAGTTCATCAGAGGATGATGAAGATGAGGAACAGCCTGAAAGACGTGCCGAGATCCCCACCGACCTGCCCTCTGAATACTGGCAGATCCAAAAACTAGTCAAATACTTAAAGGTAAAAAACACATTGGCTTTTATATGCACACACCAACATGCGCCAATTCTAGGGCTGTCATAATACCAGGTTTTCAGTACACAATTATTGTGGCCAAAATAATTTACTAGAATGATATTATTACAATATATATAAAAATATATAGTCAATTTCCTCAACATCCATAAACAAAATGATGCTGTCAGTTAAAATTAATAGCAACTGAAATAGCAACTGAAGAAAATATTTTGGAAATCCAACATATTTTGAATGTTTGGAAATCCTGCACCTGTCAACTGTGATTGGATGGTGGGGAAATTAGGTAGACTTTTGGCTGAAAAATTTTCTGGGACATGCCCAGACTGGGGTGTCTAATAATCCAGTCTTTTTCCCAAAACACGTCCACTCTGGCAAGCTAACTTTTTTCTTTTGTTGAGTGCAGGCACAGTGTCTCACTTTCATCCTTTATCTTCTCTTACATGATTTTGTGCAGAAGTACTAGCTACACAGCTTACTCAGTCATGGTTATCATCAATACTGGTATTTTGCAACTATCCCTAGTCAACAGATTAAAAAGGTGTTTACAAAGAACTAAATTTGCAAAACCGGTCCCTCGCATTATCATGTGAGAATAAAATAAGGTGAATGAAAGGCATATCACCTCCTTATAATATAGTAAATAGTATCATAGAAGGCATAGGCCTTACTCTAGATAAAAAGGGTACTGATATTAAACACAGCGCGTACACATTTTTTAAAAGCATCTTCTTTAGTTTAGTGAGCAATAAATCATGTAAAGAAAAACATCCAAGCAAAGTTCAGCCACGGGTAGATATTTTTAGCCTATTAAAACACAAGATAACGAATGTGATTTTCCCAAAGGGAGGTGATCATTCTCTACCAAACGCCAGAGAAAAAAAAAAATCCTGTTTGATTCTCACCAACTGATCATTTGGTGAGCGGATTTGAAAGTTTGTATTTTTTTGTGATTTGTGTGAGGTGTTTGGGGATGCGTTTGTTACAGTGCTGTGTTCAACTCTAGACAGGATGTGTTTGTAACGTGCCCTTCCCAGCATTCTATCTGTCTGGAAACCACAGTTTTTATTTATGAGGGTTTGTTCAGTAGCGCTCTTATAATGTCATTACCATCAGAAGCTGAACCACAGTCTGTGCCAAACTAAATATCTGTTTTATTTTTGGAGTGAAGGTTCAGTTTTTCTCCTCCCCTCTGTCTTTTCTTCTGCTCTTTTCCAGGGTATAGACATGCGTTTGTATTTCTGGGAGATTACGTTTCTATAAGGTGATGCATGAATGATCGGACTTGTGCTTTAAAGACTGTTTATCTAGGGATATTTTTGCAGTGTACATTACCTGAACTTTACATTTACATGTCTTAATGTTTGCTTTTCTGTACATATGTGCGGATTGCAGTTTGTGCTAGTGACTATATCCTTTCATGATGTTCACGGCAGTATTAGTGTTATATTAAGAAATCGGGCATGTCTTCAGACCGCAAAACATATTACACACACCAAATCCATTCAGTCGTTGCCTGGATGTGTCAAAGAACAAGCTTTGAGTATAATTGCACGTTCACACATTCACAGACGCACTTTGTAACTGCGTCCGTGTGTAGAGGAGGTGGCTCAACAGATTCAGCACAACTGCCTCATTAGCTTGAATTAGAGAAACATGGCAGCCAAATAAAGTTACATAGAAACATTTTCTCATACACTCCCAATTACCCCGTTTTGCTTCTCGTTAATCGCTTTTACAGGTATGTATGTGAATTGCTAGTGCCGTAATGCTCTTATATGCTGAAAAAGTGTTTGCAATTTTCGCAAATGTGATTAGCTACATTTTTTATTACTGACTCAATTTGACTGAAAGGTTGCAGAGTGTCTCTGTCTGCTCAGGAAATGTCTAAATCTGGATCTCTCTCACTGCAGTAGCTCATGCCTCACTTACTCCTCTGCCACTATGCGGATGGAAAAGTGTAGCAGTTTTAAACCATCTAAAGTTTTTTATTTGTGCACAATTTTTTTTGTTTTGTAGTCTGCGAGAAACAGTGAACACTATTTCTCGCAGACTACAAAACAAAAAAAATTGTGCACAAATAAAAAACTTTAGATGGTTTAAAACTGCTACACTTTTCCATCCGCGTAGTGGCAGAGGTTGAAATTCTTGTCAGAACAGAAAGTTGTTATTTGTAACCAGAGTAATGTCCACATCTTATCTCACATGGCCGTTATGATGTCTTGCTCCCTCTAATGGACAAAGTGAGTAATAGAATAAACTTGTCAGACCAAGCTGCTGGTGCATCACAACTCAGTCCTGTGTGATGCTGTGGAGTCAAACATATTGCTATTCTTCATTTTAAAAGGCTTTACCTCTATATAAATGAATATTGTTTTATTTTTGTATGTTTTTTTGAAGATTTAAAAAGTTGCAATCTTACAGTATTATCTACAGAAGTACACCCATTCCATCCTTTTTCACACAAATGGTTTGAGTGTGTGTGTGTACACGTGCAAGTGAAGGTGCTCGTAAATGCACTGTGGATGTGCTGTTTTGCATCATGTTAATACTGTCCATTAAATCTGATACCTCTCTGCTTTAAATCTAGAGGAGACGGCTCTGCTCTGTGGCTCTATTTCTCCTTTATGTGTAAATCATTTATACAGCTGTCTTTATCTTGCTCTAGAGAGCTTGCTGCTTAATTGAGGATAAATGATAATGACCAGACCTCAGTCAGCTTCTCTATAAATTAACTCTAATGTGTGTATCAAGCACAACACTCGTGCCAGAATGAACATTCACATTTTCTTTTCCTAATACCTCCTTGTTCTCCTGATCACTCTGCCATTTTTTTTTCTTTCGGTCATCTAAGTTTTCTCCAGAGCATCAGCATCAGCCTTTTCTTCTTCTTAAGTTGTATTTATATATCCATTCTTTCTGTTTGTCTTTTCCTACTTTCCTTTTTGCCCCCCCCCCCCCTTTTTTAAATTCAATTTAATTTTTTTGCTCTTCAGGAGAATTTGTTCATTTTGTGAGCTCTGCCTGCAATGGACAGGTTTTATGAATGCTAAGATATTTCTATAAAATAAATTGCTAAATATTTCAAGTATTCTTTCCTCATGATAGATTTTTTTATGGTGACACAGCTTGTGCTGTCACTGGGACCTGCTTCTCTGCTCTCAAACAGAACGCCTCTACACTGCTGCCAACAGGAACAGTATCTGAAGCACGTGTGAAACAACTCCAATCCTATTGGCCTAATAAGACCTATAAGAGGGCGTCTGCCCAACACAATCACCAACTTGGGGGTGAAGACTCAAGAAGTGTTAGAATCAGACCGTGGTTTAGAACTGGAACACTTCTCATCCAACACCTTCCTGAGATCTGCTCTCTTCCTCTCAGCGCTCACATCTGCACCCAATTCCTAGAGGGAGGAGGGGCACGATTGCACATTAGTCTTCTGATCCTGCCAATCTATGATCCAAATATTGAGACGGACCAGCATCCTCAGAACTTTTAGAGGAAGACTTGGGATGGCAGGGGAATGAGCTTCCTGAAAGCAGTGGTCTGCACCTTCGTCGCCCTGAACTTCTCGACCATCACCTTAGAGGAGGTGCCGAAAAGCCCAGGCAGCGACAGTGGAGCATCAAGAAGAAAGGCAGATATTTGTGATATTTAACCACAAATGCCTCTCTGTAGTCACCGTTGCTGCCATCACACACCCAATGGCAGCAGCAGTCTGCTTAGAGGTGTAAAGAGCCAAGTCTGTGATGCGGTGCAGTAACACAGCCATTGTGTGCAAGGCTCCGCCAGCTTGGCCTGCTGCCTCACAAGGTGGTCTGGATGGCAGCGAAGGGGTCCTTAAAGAAGATGACTCACCCTGGGAGAGAAAGCTTGTGAGAGTCTACTCTACAGGGGGCATCTTTGCATATCCATTATTAGCCACACCCTCAACATTAGTGTAATCTGTATGCTGAAAAAGCAGTCGAGCCGAATATGGACTGTCCCATGATCTCACTTACTCCATTTGGAGATCGGGGAGAAAGTGGAGACTCCTGGGGGAGAGGAGGACACATAATGCGTAGACCGAGCGTGTCCTCAGGTGACAGAAACCTAGGGCATGGAGGCACACACTTTCTAAAACACTCACTTGCCATGGTTTCTTCATAACACGTTTACATACACTGTCAAGCAAACAGCTACAGAAGACTACAAAAGTTTGTGACGTGTTTACCAGGTGCCCATTTATACTTCTGGGACATCAAGGACTATGTGTGTCAATTGGATTGGGATTGTTTCACACATGCTTCACTGCTGGCATCAGTTCACATAGTGTCCACTAGAAACACAGAAACAATCTATCACAGCATGCGAGTACTGCAATGAGATCCCTTTCGTGCCGTCTTGTGCTCGAATGGCTTAAAATCACTTTAATGTTTGATCTGATAAGACTTAAAATGTGGAAAAATAATGAACTATCTTAGGGAAGCGGCACTTGCACGATCATTCAGCTACATTTGGAGGGCTGAAACGACCGGTAGGGGGGCTAAAGCCCATCTAAAAAGCCCACCCCTGGTATAGCGTGCATAATTATACTGAAACATAAATATATAACCAGCTTTCCTGATTCAGTGTGATGGCTGACCCTTTTTCTGAGAGCACAACATGCCAGTCCAGTGATTGGATTACCGACACATCTAACTGTAAACACACCTGTCAACCTTCCTGTTTTTCCTGGGATTCTTTCATGTTTTGCCATTTTATCCCGATATCATCCTCATTTAAATATTTTCCCATATTTCTCCAGCATTTTTAAACTTTCTATATAAAAAAATCCAACTGGGCGTATTTTATATGTTTGCTACATTAGTTTTCGGTAAAACTCCTGTAATTTGAATGGGCCAAACTTCATTACATGAATAATCAATACAACAAATTCCGAGGTTGAACAGTTGCCAGATCTTGTATGAAATGCATCTTTCTCACACGAACGACCCATACAAATTTCAACCCATTTGTCCCCACAACTTGGCAACCTACAGCCCAGTGATGCTGGTATCTGTGCAGCGAAAACCGTGGGAAGGAAACAAGGATCGCTGGTAGAAATGGGAGGAACATACTCAGGTGGTGCTCCAGTGAAAAAACCGGCCACTTTATTAGGTACACCTGTTCAATTTCTTGGTAGCACAAATTGCTAATCAGCCAATCACATGGCAGCAACTCAATGCATTTAGGCATCTAGATGTGGTGAAGTTCAAACCGAGAATGGGGAAGAAAAGGGATTTAAGAGATTTTGAACGTGGAATGGTTGTTGGTGCCAGATGGGCTGGTCTGAGTATTTCAAAAACTGCTGATCTTCATGAACAATCATCTCTAGGGTTTACGGAGAATGGTCCGAAAAAGAGAAAATATCCAGTGAGTGGAAGTTGTGTGGAAAAAATGCCTTGATGTCAGAGGAGAATGGGCAGACTGGTTAGAGATGATAGAAAGACAACAGTAACTCAAATAACCACTCGTTACAACCAAGGTATGGAACACATCAAACCCTGAAGATGGGCTACAGCAGCAGAAGACCACAACGGGTGCTGCTCCTGTCACCTAAGAACAGGATACGTAGGCTACAATTCGCACAAGCTCACCAAAATTGGACAATAAAAGATTGGAAAAACGTTGCCTGGTCTGATGAGTCTCGATTTCTGCTGCAACATTTAGATGGTAGTGTCAGAATTTGGCGTAAGGAACATGAAAGCATGGATCCATCCTGCCTTGTCTCAATGGTTCAGGCTGGGGGTGGTGATGTAATGGTGTGGGCATATTTTCTTGGCACACTTTGGGCCCCTTAGTACCAGTTGAGCATTGTTAAATGTCACAGCCTACCTAAATATTGTTGTTGACGTTGTCCATCCTTTTATGACTACAGTGTACCCATCTCCTGATAGCTACTTCCAGCAGGATAAAGCAACATGTCACAAAGCTCAAATCATCTCAGACTGGTTTCTTTAACATGTCAACGAGTTCATTTGGCCTCCACACTCAAATGGCCTCCACAGTCACCAGTAGGGCTGGGCGATATATCTAACAATATGATCATGCACTTGTAGTCAGTAAATCTGGTTCCGTGATTACCGCTAAATCGCCATCACCTGCTTTTAAATGGAGCAGCATTTAATAGACAGAGCCGTAGATCGCTGACAAGCTACGCAATATCGCATTCATTATCGAAGGCGATTCATCTGGGATAATGAATGCGATATTGCGTAGCTTGTCAGCGATCTACGGGTCTGGCTATTAAATGCAACTCCATTTATAAGCAGGTGATGGTGATTTAGCGATAATCATGGAAGCAGCTTTACTGATTAGATGCGCATGATCATATCGTTAGATATATCGCCCAGCCCTAGTCACCAGATCTCAATAAAATAGAGCAGCTTTGGGATGTGTTGGAACAGGAGATTTGCATCATGGATGTGCAGCCGACAAATCTGCAGCAACTGTGTGGTGCTATCATGTCAATATGGACCAAAATCTCTGAGGAATGTTTCCAGCACCTTGTTGAATCTATGCCACAAAGAATTAAGGCAGTTCTGAAGGCAACCCAGTTCTGAAGTCCAACCCAGTACTAGCAAGGTGTACCTAATAAAGTGGCCAGTGACTGTATATTTACATTTATAATGAGATATAGCTTGCACTTTAAAAGGCTATTTAATTTATAAAAAAATGAGCGCTGCAAGTTTCAAAGTCATGTGCTGCACTGCTTTTTTTATTGTGGTTATGAAGGACACTGCTAAATTCCTGCCAAAAAGATCCACCTGCTGGCAGAGATTGAATTTGCATTTTTCAGTAAGCCCTTCTGTTTTTTTTTCTTTTTAGACCAAAGCCAAAAATGACCCTTATTTTTATGCAAAAAAAAAAAATGCAGTTGTAAATGTGAACTGGTGGATCGACAAGAAAATACTGAATTATAAAACTCTAAAGATATAGCTTACAAATAGATATGTGTTACTAAATGAATATGATTGTTCGATAATAATTGTTTAAATTAAAATAAAAATAATATAATATAATTAATATAATATAAAAATGGTTAAATTTGTCTCTGCCCCCCCCCCCATTTTTCATATTTTGGTACCCAAATGTTGACAAGTATGACCGTAAATCATCTTCCATTGTCAATAAGTGTGAGCAATAGCCCTGCTCAATATCAGAACTTGATCTAGCCAACTCTGCTCTGTTGACTGGTTAGCAGTGGGTCTAATCAGATTGCCCCCTAGTGGAATGGTAAAGATTTGCGAGCTTGTATTCATAATTACTTGTGTATGCCTCTGAATGAACAGGTTCTTGTGCCTATAGATGATAGTATCGTGTATCAACGATATTCAGAGATATTGACATAAGTAAATGTCTCTGTCAATAGTCAAGACGATATTAGGCTCATTCTCCTATTAATGTATTAAATAATAATAATAATAATTATTATTATTATTTTTATTTTTATTAGAGAGCCTATTATAATTCGGCTATCAAACTGCCCAGCTATTTCACTTCAGCACCGCATTTCACACGCACATACATTGTCTGCAGATATAAGGTATTTCATTGCATTTTAACAAGTAATCTGAACGGCCTATATATGTGCACTATTTTAAACGAGCCCTCACTAACTGAGTTTAATGGCACAGTTATGTTAGAATGCATCTCATTTTTTTTTTCTGTGGCGGTGCGTCGGGCTCGTCATGGGGCGCATGGTCCGGAGCGCTGTATGACTGATGCATCAGTTCAATTGAACTTTTCTACAAACCTGATTCCAAAAAAGTTGGGACTGTACAAATTGTGAATAAAAACAATGCAATGATGTGGAAGTTTCAAATTTCAATATTCTATTCAGAATACAACATAGATGACATATCAAATGTTTAAACTGAGGAAATGTATAATTTTAAGGGAAAAATAAGATGATTTTTTATTTCATGGCATCAACACATCTCAAAAAAGTTGGGACAAGTCCATGTTTACCAATGTCTGGCATCCCCTCTTCTTTTTGTAACAGTCTGTAAATGTCTGGGGACTGAGGAGACAAGTTGCTCAAGTTTAGGAATAGGAATGTTGTTCCATTCTTGTCTAATACAGGCTTCTAGTTGCTCAACTGTCTTAGGTCTTCTTTGTCGCATCTTCCGCTTTATGATGCGCCAAATGTTTTCTATGGGTGAAAGATCTGAACTGCAGGCTGGCCATTTCAGTACCCGGATCCTTCTTCTACACAGCCATGATGTTGTAATTCAGGGGTTCCAAAACTTTTCCATTCCACGACCCACCTAGACAAGTGTAATCTATTTCACGACCCACCAAAATATTTGAGAAAAAAAAAAACGGTTGACATTACTTTAAGCCTAATCTTACTTAAAAGTTTGATGACAGAAATTAAGTATTTAAGAAAAATAACCATTTTATTTTAGAGTACAACTGAAAAATTTCACTACTGATATTTAAGTTTAAATTTTTGTTTACTGACGTTAAAATATGTAGTGTCCATAAAAACGTGAAACAGGCTCACTCCAGTGAACTGTAATCTGCGCTGCTCTGTTTTGTTGCAGTAAATGCATTCATGATCCTTCTGTGTGTGTCAGCGAGAATGGAGCACAATCCAACACTTTTTTTAGAAGCAAAACAGAGCAATCTTAAACAGTTTGGAGATTAAAATAATTGTGAAATAGGTAAAAAATTATAATAAACAGATGTGTCTCGTTTAAAAAAAAAACAAAAATAAAACTGGATGACATTTAGTTCAGGCAGAAATGTATTTTTGCAATGGTTAAATGTTCAGCAATATCTTCAAAAGATTTCTGAACTTTGGCAATTTTTTCTCTAAACAGAGATGTCAATGAAATATTGCTCTGAGACCTTCACTGTTATTACAACTCGTGCGCGCCCGCGCTTCAAAACACGCAACGCACGCGGACTTAATTGGAATTCAAAAATCACACTAAGAATATTGCAGTTCGTAATTAATGTTGGTAGGCTATATCGTTGAGACAAGTGGGGCGGGGCCGAGAGCCGTGGGAACGGTGGAGTGACTTGACTTGAGCGGTCTCAAGTCCCACGGAGGAGATTGGAAGGATACAAAAGAGGAGCGATGACAGAAGACCAGGCCTGGGATTTATTTTCTGTTTGGTTTTTGTTTGTGCGCGGCAGTCGTCCGTGAGGGGCTGTCACGCTGTTTTGTGTTTATTTGGTTATTAAAACTTCGTTTGATTGTCCGCCGGTTCCCGCCTCACTTTCAACATTTGATATATCATCTATATTCTATTGTGAATAAAATATAAGTTTATGAGATTTGTAAATTATTCCATTCCTTTTTTACTCACAATTTGTACAGTGTCCCAACTTTTTTGGAATTGGGTTTGTATATGAACTTACTGTTCATATACAAACTGTTGTATATGAACTGTTTTGAATACTTTATATTTAACGTCTTCATTTATGTCCAATATTAGTGTTAAACTGTTGGACTATAAATGAAATCTACTATCGTTTTCCATCATTGACTAATTTTGCAGAACATTTAGACTGATAACTTCCGTGTGCAGATGCAGCAATTTTGTCACAGGACGTGCGTCCAGGTGCGTCCGATCATATATGAACTAGCTCTTTTAAATACAGTATGTTTATATTTATCGTTAGTTTGTTCGAAAGCTTTTTTTTAGATTATTGGTGATTCCATAGGCTCTCTCTCATACACCTGCGCTGTTTAAAACACCAAATAGTTATGCTATGACAAGAACAAAGAGTTTCTCTCTTGCTCCACCCATGCATGATGATATCGTGTATTGTCGATCTCAAGGGCTGACGATATGACAATTTGATAAATGACCATATGGCCCAACACTAATCTCGAAGTAAGTTTGCAAACGCCTTCAGTCACATGTGAGAGGTGAGATGGCACATACTGTAACATTAATGTGATTAAAGGTGTACAGTGATTTCAAATGATAATCCTGTCAGTCATCCATGTTTACAGCTTTTATCTGTATGTGCATCTGTCCTGAACGTGTCTTCACACCACAGACTGAGAGTCTGTTAGATTCGAGACAGAGACATTATAAAAGACCTTCAGATGTTTTCTGATTTGTAAAGAATGTCTACAGCCATTGAGACCAAAGCTGCTAGAAAATGAAAGCATATGAATGTTGGATCTCTTTTTCCCTGTTATCTATACTAAATATAGTTTCATGTTTTTACAAGGTTCAGTGCTAACCCATCAGATGCTTTGGAGACTGAGAGAATGGCTAGACAAAGAGTGCAGTGGATTCACTATCTAGCTAGTCTGGACAACACATGTGCCTTTTTCTCTCACTTTCGCTTCTTCTTCTGTGTCTTTCTGTCTCTGCCTCTCTATGCCTATTTTTCTCACTTCTTATCACTTTGTCTCCTTCATCGCTTTTATTAGTCTCTTCATATTTCCCCACCCCTTTCTTTCAGCTCTACCCTTCATTCTTCTATTCCTATCATGTGCTTCCTCTCTTTGATCTGAAGTTCTCCTCTTCTCACATCCACATTCCTTGTTTTGTCTTCTTTAAGAACATGTTCAACCAAGTGCTACTGTTTATTTTGGAGATGTGCAATACATATTCACCATATCTGTTATCAATTATCAATATACATAATTTAGATTTACCTTTGCTATCATCTAAAACTTAAATTTATTCTAAGAAAACACTAATAATTCAATAACACTGATCAATGTAACCTTTAGCAAATCTCAAATTGTTGTTTTGATGCCTAAATTCACTTAGCATTCATATAGCATTTAAGATGATTGATTTTATGCGTTTTATTTATTTATTTACATTTATTTAGATAAAATTGTATATATTTTAATATTAGCCATTTATTACTTATTGGCCATCATTATGAAAACAATTGCTTGTCTTTTTTTCTGTCCTCTTAGCCATTCTTTAATTCCATTCTGTTTTGCGTCATTCTTTAATTGCAAATAACTTGCAATTTTTCTGCACGAAATCTTTACATTTAGTTCCCACTTAAGTATATTATTTCCTTTATGCTAAAGTGTACTACTTTTTAAGGGACCACTTGCTCTGCTTATACTACGAAAAAAAAAAAAAAGAATAAAAGAATTAAAAAAAAGAATAAAATGGGTGCAAACTGGAATGTACCATGTGTCTAATAAAAAAAGCGTGTTTATTCAATTTTGGACTTGAGTGTCAAATTTCAAAGGTCTGCTGCACGAGCAGCATTACAGCAGCTTACATGCTTCTTTGGGACCTAATGCATTGAGCACAATGCCAGCCTTGGAGAAAAGAGCCTGTCTTTGTTCACATTCAGCTGCTCCATTAAAAAAAAAAAGGAGAATACAAGGCATCACATTAAAAACACAAGTGGAAGTTGAGTTTCTTGTGTTTTCTCTGGGGAAAGCTGATCTTAGATCTGTGGTTTTGACCTAAACAAACAGCAATCACTAAAGAAGCCATCATTTCTTCATTAAAGATTATTAATAGTGTAGTATTTTTGCTGGATCCTATGCTTATTTATCTGTTCACCCTTCTGTTATTTCATTCCAGCGATAAAGGACATGCTGTGAATGATATCAAAACCGCAGTTGTCTGCGATACATATCTGTTAAGGAGCTTGGCCCAAATGCCACATGTTTGGTTTGTTGTAATCATGGTGTAGGCAACTTCTGAGGAACGACCAGCCTAAAACAGTGTGTATATAGCAACTGTCAAAACAGAGCTTTTTCCAAGGCCAATCCATTATCATCTCCAACATTTCAGAGCTTGTTTTCTTTTAATTGCTAACTTAGGTCATTGTCTATGGTTTCACGCCGCTTCACAGCAGTAGTCTGTATCAAAGGATCTCTCCCCACCCCTGTTTATAGTCACAATACCAAACACTTATACACAACATGTGGACAACAAAATAAGACTTGAAGTAAAGATGATTTTGGGGTGTGGGTCAAATGGGTCGGAAAAAAGGGGTTCATGGAGAAATTAAGCCATTGATGAAAAAAAAGAGAATTTTATGGTTCAAATGTGGCTGCGTACATCAGCCTTCACACCCATGCCTTCACACTGTATAAAATAACAAGGGCATTTTGTAATGTCAGTGTGTCATTTCACATGCTTTAGGTGAATGAAGTGTATAAAGCAACAGCTGTTTTTGTTCATCATTCTGTGGCTTGTGATGGAGCAGCTAATGCAACTGCTGTATGTGTGTTTGTGTGTGTGAACAGGGGGCTAATCAGACAGCCACAGTGATTGTGTTGTGCGCTTTGAGAGACTTTAACCTGGTCCAGGAGACGTGTCAGCTAGCAATCAGAGACGTGGGGGGGCTGGAGGTTCTCATCAACCTGCTTGACACAGATGACATCAGATGTAAAGTAAGTGCATCCAGACTCAATTATTTGGGTCAGAGGTCAACATTTGAGTCTGAGGAATGTTTACATTTCTTTTTGAAAGTTTCTTATGCTCACAATGGTTGCATTTATTTGATAATAAAATAAAGTAAATTCAGCAGTATTGTGAAATGTTTCTAGCATATTCCTGTAATGGCAGCACTGAATTTTCAGTCTTCAGTGTCACATGATCCTTCAGAAGTCCTTGATACATGCTGATTTGCTGCTCGAAACATTTCTTATGAAAACAGTGCTGCTTAATGTTTTTGTGGAAAGGCTTTTTTGATGAACAGAACGTTTAAAAGAACAGCTTTTTTATATGAATTTGTAATTTTATTAAAAACTTTGCTGACACTTTTTAGCAATTTAATGCATCCTTGCTGTAAATAACTATTCAGCAATAATATAATTTTAAAAAAAATGTTGTTTTGCTTTTATATTTTAGTATCTACATTAGTCACAAATTAATAGCTTTTATCTGCTATTTATGCACACATGATAATACAATATACTAAGACACTGTGTTGATTTCTACATTTATATTGTGTTAAAATATAAATTTTTACAAGTGACAAATTCTTTAAGAAAATAGTGTTACTTGAAATGTGCACCAAGTAAAATATACAATTATAAAGGCATATCAAACTGAAATGTGTTGAGACCACTGCCAATTTTGCTCTTTTTACATGACAACAGTCAGGCAAAGAGAAGAATAAAATTCCAACAAGTTCATAAATGTATACAATAAAAACACATTTCAGTCAATTCACCATGAAACAGCATTCGATATGTGAAGTAGTTATTTTAAAATTGGATACTTTACTCTCCCTTGCTGTTAGATTGGTTCTCTGAAGATCTTGAGGGAGATCAGTTGTAACTCTCTGATTCGACAAACCATCGCTGATCTGGGTGGTTTACAGACCATGGTGTCCATTCTGCACGCTCCTGTCAAAGAGCTGAAATGCCTGGCTGCAGAGACCATCGCCAATGTGGCCAAATTCAGACGGGCCCGCAGGACGGTCCGACAGTATGGTGGCATCAAGAGACTGGTAAGAAATGTGAAGTCTGTGCTTGTGTGTGTTTGTCAAAACAGGTGACCATAATTAAAAACTTGCATATGTTGAAGGAACATACGTATACAGTACCACAGTCTATGTCTCCCCTCTCTCGCTTTCTCTCTCTCTCAAGACTGTTTCTCCCAATCATTTTTTTATGCCAGCATCAAAGGGAGCACATTGCAGGTAAAAACAGATTGGATGTCGTGCTCCCCCCTCATCCTGGCATGCGTGTTTATTGACAGAGTAACGCTTGGTATGATTAGGGCTTGCGTGTTACTCTGCTCTGTATATTTACTCGGGGGCAGACTCGGACGTTCTCAATGTAGCTACCATAGATTAGTTACATTTAAAACCCAGACCACCTCTGAACAGCATGCGCAAGTAATGCTGTGTTAGAGCGGCCTTCTGGTTTGACGGCAGGGGAAACATGAAATGTACTCTTTGAAGGATGTGGTCATTTGTAGGTTTTGATGTGAAATTGTCTGAATTTTAAGCCCTCTTAAGTAACAGCCAATCGTTGGCTGATGATGAATGTTTAGATGAATGTTGGCAGCTTAAGGGCAGCAGATTGTGAAGTGCACTGAAGATGTCATAAAGTACACCATGACCCTATTAATAAAACATGAATGTGTGTTTTCACGACACGACTCTCCTACCTTAATGCGGAGCGAAATGAAAACAAAAAAAGCACAATAATGAATAGTAACGTAATAATAATAATATCATGTGAAGCAGAGTGACAAATCTATTGCAGTATTTCAAAATTCAAGCGCAGGAAATTGTGTTTGAAAAGCTGAAGTTGTTTCTGGCAGGTGGAGTTGTTGGACTGCGTGCCTGACAGTGTGTCTCTGAGTGCGGAGCAGGAGAGGGATGCGGATGTGGCGCGCTGTGGGGCTCTGGCTCTTTGGAGCTGTAGCAAGAGCACCAGGAACAAGGAATCCATCCGTCAGGCCGGGGGAATCCCCCTGCTCGCCCGGTTGCTCAAGTCATCACAGAAGAACATGCTCATCCCTGTGGTGGGAACCTTGCAGGAGTGCGCTTCTGAGGTTTGCTTCATCTATTAGATTGAGCCACTTTTAGAATATGAATGTAGACCCCAATTGTAAGTAGCTTTGGATAAAAGCAACTGCAAAATGACCACATGTAAATGTGGACCTTTTTTAAATACCCTTTCACAAACAAATAGTACTACTTTATGTACTGAACCAAAAGCAGATGCTTAAAATATTTATTTGAAATTTCGTTCGTAGCTACACTGAAAATGTTTAGTGTAGAATTTACTTTGAAGCAATTTTTTCCTCATAAATTTCCATAAATCCAACCCGATCTCATGAAGGTGAGTATCAATAGCACGAGTTTATGTTTTGATTTGATGTAATATTTATACACTTATGCACGCCAACAAATTGCGTATCATTTGCACGCAAAAACTGCGTATATTATATGCACGTCAAATATGTGAGAATTATAAGTATGCCAAAGTCAATTTCTGTGCATCAATAGCATGAATTTATTTTTGTATTTAGCATACTATTTATATGCGTTTTCATTAGACCGTGTTCATAATTTTTATAAATAATTACAAATAAAAGGCAAGAAACACAGTGAATTAAATATGAAATTTTGAAGTCGAAGGTCTAAGGTACTGTGTTTCACTGTAAAACGTAGAAAGAAATTAAGCAACAGTAGAGATTTATAATGTTAAAAATGTTTCAAATAAATTCTGTTCTTTTGAACTTTCTATTCATCAAAGAATCCCAGAACAATTTCATGATTTCCCCACAAAGCTATTAAGCAGCACAAACTGTTAGAAATAATAAAAAAATATAATTATAAAAATAAAATAAGAAATGTTTCTTGAGCGCAAAAACAAGCATATTCAATTTGTTTTTGGAGGTTCATGGAAGTTCTTCAGCTGAAAATTCAGCTTTGCCATCAAAAGAATAAATGACTTAAAATCGAAATGTTATTTTAAATTGAAATAATATTTTTCAATATTTCTGTTTTTGATCAAATAATTCTTAGTGTGGTTAAAGTAAAAAATCTCACAGACCTCTAACTTTTGAATGGTATGTTTAATTTTAATTCTAAATTTATTGTTATAACAATTATCTATATGGCATGGCATTATAAATAGCATTAAATACTATAAAGTATATTTACATGTACAAGTATTGTGAAGCGCAATGCAAGCTGCAAATGCTACATGTAAAGCCACTCCATACCAGGACACTTGACTGAAAATAGCACGCTGTTCAAGAAACCTTACTTATGACTGGCAGATTGTTTCTATTAAAGGACCAGTTTGAAGATGTGAATGACTGTATGAAGCCAGAAGCAAGATTCCCAAGGATGAAATGAGCACTATGCCTCTGCAACCAATGTTGTTTGGCAAGGCAGAGTGGTTTTTACAGTAGGTGTTCAGCGTAGAGACTCATTCTGCATGTTTGTGTTGGCAGAAGAGCTACAGAATTGCTATACAGACTGAGGGCATGATTGAGGATCTGGTGAAGAACCTCAGCTGTGACAACCAGGAGCTCCAAATGCACTGTGCCAGCGCTATCTTTAAGGTAAGGCCATACACACTCAAATACACTTTTCTTTGGCACTGTATAAAAGGTGTGAGGTTGAGGTAAAAATGAAATGAAAATACTAATATAGTCCTGGCTCTGATCATCAGTGCGGTGCACATCTCAATGCGGTCTAAATCTGTGTACTGTATGTGTGTGGCTTCATTCCTTTCTTAGTGTGCAGAAGATAAACATACCCGTGATTTGGTGCGGCAGTACGACGGACTGAAGCCACTGGTCATGTTGCTCAACAAAGCTGAAAACAAGCAGTTACTAGCTGCCACGACTGGAGCCATCTGGAAATGTTCCATCAGCTTGGAAAATGTAGCTAAGTATGTGCATGTAACTACAGAGCTTCTGCACAAACATTTCTTTAATTTTTCAGAAAAATTATGACAGTTTTCCTCTCAGAACAAGCATAATTACTCATATGTCGAAGAAATATTTTAAACAGTATATTAATTCACATAATTGATCACAGATAGAAATAAATTAGAAGTTTGACATTTCTGTCATTAGTTTCATTAGGTTTATGGGTTTTATCTAGCAGAATACAGGTTTACCGGTAGTTTATCTTAATTACATTCCTAAAAATCTAAATTTCATTGTGTAGTCAATAGAACTCTTGATCTCAGTGTGGCATATTTAGACTAGGAGGAGTCAAATCAATGTGAGATGCATAATTGGCTCCAGATTTGCTCAAATTGTCCACTGCTCGTAAGAACGGGTCTGGTAAGGTGAAGGACAGAGGATGTGCAATCAAACGCAGCCTTCGTTTTTATGAGATGTCTCATTTGTTCACTTCTAACACTCAGATTTTCCATGGCTTAAAGCTGTCAACCATTGTCCATCCGAGTCTGAACTGAGTGCAGCTACAGAAGTGATCATTTGAAGAGAGCGCAAAAGTTTTTATAAACTGTGTGAATGAGCTCTGATCTTTTATGATGACTTTTTGCTAGAGGAATGCAAATTGTTCTTTCACCCATACCACTAACAAAAGATGAAGTAAAGTGTTGATTTTATAGACACCCGTGATGTGTTAGTCCAGGCCGTTGCTCCATTAGTGGCAAGTGGGATGTGGGACATGTGGAATGCTTCTCTGAAACAGTCGTGCTGTAATAATCAGGAGTGTAAGTTGAAATACTCTTATACCATTTGTCATGTAAAGCACGCTTGTCTTTATTCCAATTTCATTTAGATGATGACCATCCTGGAAGCTTTCCTGGTGTAATTTTTCTGGCGGCTGATGTCTTTTAAGCCAGTAATTTTCCCCCATAAATACAAAAAAAAAGCTTGGAATCATCATCTGGCTTGCCCATTATGTCACACAAGCACTCTCATACAAAAGTGATTTACACATATTACTTTGCAGTGTGCGTTTGGGGACATGTACTCTTAAAGGGCTCAAAAAAGCATTCTTTAATTCTTCCATTACCTGTCTAAAAATTATCAGGTGTTATTTTCACAGCTTTAAAGCCAAGGAGCTGATAAATCTACATCTTTAGTTTATGATAAGAACATTTTTTATTTTATTTTATGGGATTGTTTTAGAGTAGGCTGTGTAGAAGGGTCTACTGTCTGGCCCCACACCAGCCGCAAATAGAATAGAATTGAAAGAGGAATTAAGAGGGAGGCTTCTGTCTGAAATGGCCCAGTAGCAGCATGTCCACTATCTCTCCACCTCATAAGTCAAAACTGACAAATACTCATCCTGAACATTACTGAAGTATAATCTCCTGTTCACACCGAAAAAATTAATTCTAGAGAATAGTGTACTCCACATCACAACTATATATATATATATATATATATATATATATATATATATATATATATATATATATATATATATAAACAGCACAGAGGAACAATATTGTTTTCAGATCACGACCGAACTAAAATATCCAGATAGAAATGTGTTACCCATTCTCAATGGAAAAGTGCCCAAGCAACATTGCTCAAAAAAGTTTCCCTGTAAAATTGCTCAAATTGCCCCTTGTATCATCAGCCTTCGTGTGGTTTTGAAGCATTAACTTTGAGGGTCCCATCAACTTGCATTTTATGGACTTTATGGAGAGGTGTAATTTTTCCCTAAAAATCTATTTTGATTATTGCAAAGGTGTGCCTTAGACTGGACACTATATAAGGCAACTCTAAAATGTGCAGTTTCACTGTATTGGGTGGTCCGGTATCTGGTCAGTATCTGGTGTGACCACCATTTGCCTCACGCAGTGCAACATATCTCCTTCGCATAGAGTTGTTGAGGTTGTTGATTGTGGCCTGTGGAATGTTGGTCCACTCCTCTTCATTGGCTGTCCGAAGTTGCTGGATATTGGCAGGAACTGGAACGCGCTGTCGTATGCACCGATCCAGAGCATCCCAAACATGCTCAGTGGGTGAAATGTCTGGTGAGTATGCTGGCCATGTCAGAACTGGGATGTTTTCAGCTTCCAGGAATTGTGTACAGATCCTTGCAACAAGGGGCCATGCATTATCATGCTGCAACATGAGGTGATGGTCGTGGATGTATGGCACAACAATGGGCCTCAGGATGTCATCACAGTGTCTCTGTGCATTCAAAATGCCATCAATAAAATGCACGTGTGTTAGTTGTCCATAACATATGCCTGCCCATATCATAACCCCACTGCCACCATGGGCCACTCGATTCACAATGTTGACATCAGCAAACTGCTCACCCACACGACGCCATACACGCTGTCTGCCATCTGCCCTGTACAGTGAAAACCGGGATTCATCCATAAAGAAAACACCTCACCAAAGTTTCAGACGCCATAGAATGTGAGCATTTGCCCACTCAAGTCGGTTATGACAACAAACTGCTGTCAGGTCGAGACCCCGATGAGGACAACGAGTATGTAGATGAGCTTCCCTGAGATGGTTTCTGACAGTTCGTGCAGAAATTCTTTGCTTATGCAAACCGATTGCTGCAGCAGCTGTCCGGCTGGCTGGTCTCAGATGATCTTGGAGGTGAAGATGCTGGATGTGTAGGTCCTGGGCTGGTGTGGTTACACATGGTCGATGTTGTGAGGCCGGTTGGTTGTACTGCCAAATTCTCTGAAACACCTTTGGAAACGACTTATGGTAGAGAAATAAACATTCACTTCAGCTCTGGTGGACATTCCTGCAGTCAGCATGCCAATTGCAGACTCCCTCAAAACTTGCAACATCTGTGGCATTGTGCTGTGTGATAAAATTGCACATTTTAGAGTGGTCTTTTTTTGTGGCCAGCCTAAGGCACACCCATGCAATAATCATGCTGTCTAATCATTATTTTGATATGCCACACCTGTGAGGTGGATGGATTATCTCTGCAAAGGAGAAGTGCTCACTACAACAGATTTAGACAGATTTGTGAACAATATTTGAGAGAAATAGGCCTTTTGTGTACATAGAAAAAGTCTTAGATCTTTGAGTTCAGCTCATGAAAAATGGGGGTAAAAACAAAAAGTTTTAGAATTTTGGTCAGTGTAAATGTTGCATATTCACAAAATGGGCATAGTGAAAGTGAAGTGACGTGTACCATACTCGGAATTTGTGCTCTGCATTTAACCCATCCAAGTGCACCCACACAGTAGTGAACACACACACCGTGAAAACACACCCGGTGCAGTGGGCAGCCATATTGCTTCAGCGCCCTGGGAGCAGTTGGGGGTTCGGTGCCTTGCTCAAGGGTCTCCCCTCAGTTGTGGTATTGAAGGTGGAAGAGAACGCTGGTTATTCATTCCCACAACCGATAATTCCTGCTGGACCTGAGCATCGAACCTGCAACTTTCAGGTTACAAGTCCGACTCTCTAACCATAAGGCCACGAATGAATGCCCCCAAAGAAATGTACGTACTGTATGCAATTTTCCATGCACATATCAGGATTTATAAAAAGTAAACTAGGCGTAAATATGTGGGCACCCTACAGACATCCATTAAGACTGCAATATTTAATCGAAATGTGTATTTCAAACAGGAAACAGAGTTTAAAATCATTCTGTTTACTTCATCACTTCGCTAACTCCCGTAAAATAGTTCACATGCAAGGTCTAGAGCAGGGATCCTCAAACCCTGGACCTTGAGATCCACTTTCCTGGAATGTTTAGCTCCAACCCTAATCAAACACACCTGAACAAGCTATTCAAGGTCTTTGGGATTGCTACAAAGTTTAGGTAGATAGGTATGTTTAACCCAGGTTGGAGCTAATCTCTGCAGGAAAGTATATTTCATGGTCCAGAGTTGAGGAACCTTCTCTAGACCTTGCCTCTGAACAATTTTACTGGAGTGAACGAAGTGATGAAGTAAACAGAATGATTTTAAACTCTGTTTTCTGTTTGATACACACATTTAGATTAAATATTGCCATCTTAATGGAGTTAAGTGCTTAAATTACATTTCAAATTACATACAAAAATTAATATACAGAAGTTAAACAAAAATTATATCAATTTAGATTTGTATTGGATGTATCACTTTTGAACACTTTACTGTGGCATGCTATGTCTTAATGTTTTAACTACAACGAGGATTGCTTGGCACATGGTAATTCAACTATAATTTGTTCTAAATAGCAGAACTCGTGTTCTGAGAAAATATTTTTGTGCGAATAATGATCATTGAGGCGCACTTGACATAGTTTAAGCAGATGGCTTAGCAACATAAGTGGTATAATGACAGACACTGAAAGACTCGCTTCGTGACCGAACAATCCATTGGCTGATTTGAATAGGTCCGATGACACAGCCTCTGCTGCACGCAGGTGTCATGTACAGGCATACAATACCCTAATGACAACCCCTTTGATTGTCTTTTCAGTATTTTGAAAAAATAATAATCGTATTTGAAATATAGAATTTGAAGGAAACTGTATAATACGCATGTTTTATTTTTTTTATGTATATTTTTCAGTGAAATTTTATTGACTACACAATGAAATTTAGTTTTTGAGGAATGTAAGATAAACAGAATCATTGTAATACAGTTTTTTAAATCTGTATTCTGCCAGATAAAACCCATCAAACCTAAAGAGATGCACAAACAAACAAAAAATATATTTTCTTTTTGTCTTTTATATTGTTAAACATGGTATTGCATGGATTGGGATATGCATATGGAAATGTTATGCAGATTATATTATGCATAGTAAAACTACTTTTATAAAGACACACACTTGTGTGTATAAATGAGGCCTCAGGTCTTTTAATCAGTGTATTAGTTCTCATCAACACTTTATCTTTATCCAGAACATAATAAAGATTAATTTTGTGCTAGAAGTGCCAAACTATATAGAGCTACATTATTCTCCCTTCACTTGCACAGGTGGCTGGTTTAAAGTTTGAGATGTCAATTGTACAGAAAACCACTGTGTTACTGGCAGAATATTTAATGCATTCTTGGACATGAAAAAATAACTGGTTTTACTACATTTTTTTTTTGTACAACATATAAAGCAACAAGGTCAAACACAGCATTTGGAATAAAACAACCAACCATTTATGTCAAATGAAATCTGCCAAGGGAGGGGAGTGCTAGGTCAGTGATCATTTACCAGGGAATGTTTTCCCGATCCATCTGGTCTCAGTGTAAGTGCAGTGTGCCATTTCAGAAACATTCCTGGCCTGGCATTGTAAGGCAAAAATCATTTCAGAATGTATTTTACAGTGGTCATAATTTTGAGGTGCTTTTCCTCCTTATTATTCTCCGCTGAAAGCGCACATGCTGAGAGTTCTGGTGTTGCCAGCAGCAGACAGCATGTCTTTGTGTGGATGATGAGAGGGCTGGTCACTTGAGTCCAGTAAAAAGAGGGGTTCAGGGCTGGGTCGAGGGGCTTTTAGAAGGTGGTGGTGACAGGATGTGAGACCTCCACAAATGTGCTGGGAAAGGCATATGTTAACCATTTACCTGATTAATGATGCATAAAATTCAAATTGTTATATTATAACTAGAAAAATATTGTAATGATTATGCTCATAACCTTAATTTAATGATACACAAAGGGTGATATTCACTGGAGTATTTAGTTGTATAGGGCTTTTAATTCAATATCACAGTTATCTAGGATCTTTCAGCTAAGAATTCACTAAAGGCTTAATTACGTACTAATTTCTAATGATGAATATTCTAAATAGGGCAAAGTAGTTTTGGTGGGCTGAAATCACTGACCGAAACAGTGACTTTTAATTAATGCTATCCAGTGAGGTGTTTTGACCATCTATCTATCTATCTATCTATCTATCTATCTATCTATCTATCTATCTATCTATCTATCTATCTATCTATCTATCTATCTATCTATCTATCTATCTATCTATCTATCTATCTATCTATCTATCTACTTATCTACCTATCTATGTAAAACAAACTTTGTTTTAGTGTTAAATAAATAATTTTGGTGCATCCCTTCTAAATTCCCCTCTCTTCCCACGGTAGTGCCATCCAAATTATCCATAATTCATTTTGAAATGACTTACCTTTGTTGTATATCCCATAGAAATAAATGAAGATTTATCTAATGTTTTCTTCAAAGAAACTGCTAAATTAAATAAGACTGAAAACTAAAAAGAATGGTGGCAAACAATTCTCGACGTACACTAAAAAGAGAAAACTATCATTTTAACTGTTTCAGGACTGAAAACGTTAGTTTAGAATTGCATTTAAAACGTACTCGGTTACTAACGTAACCTCGGTTCTCTCTAGAAGAGGGAATGAGTACTGCGTCTTAGCTAAGACGCTACGGGAAAAGGGGGGGGGACCCTTCGTCCCATATCTAGCAGCGCCCGTAGACGCGGCAATATGACATCACACAGTCAAGGCAAGGCCTGACCAATGCAGTAATGCGGGTCTTACGCAATACTGCCCATATAACAGTCGGCAGCGCATAACGCTCGCGATCTCAGAGCTCCAATCAGGGCCCTGATTCGACTATACCGACAGCAACCTTGCCTGCAAGGCAGGAACCTCCAGGTTCTAAAACCTGATAAATGTAGACGGCGAGGCCCAACCTGCCGCCATACATATATCCTGCAAGGAGATCCCAGTAGACCACGCCCACAACGAGGCGACGCCTCTTGTGGAGTGTGCTCTGAAGACCCCTGGAAGCATAAGCTAACGCTATGGCGTCAACTATCCATCTGGATAGGCTCTGTCTCGAAACAGCCATTCCTTTGGAACGTCCACTGAACGAGACAAACAGCTGCTCAGTCCGTCTAAAGACAGCGGAGCGAGACACATAAGCTCTTAAAGCCCTAACAGGGCAAAGAAGACTCGAGTCTCCATCCTCTCCTGACACCGACAGAGCAGACAGGGCAATAACCTGAGCCCGAAACGGCGTGTTGAGGGATTTCGGCACATAACCGTGCCTAGGTTTGAGTATGACCCTTGAGTCATTAGGCCCAAACTCCAAGCACGACGGGCTCACCGAGAGCGCGTGCAGGTCACCCACACGCTTCACTGAAGCGAGAGCCAACAAGAACACTGTCTTGAACGACAGATGCTTGAACGACAGATCGTTAGGATAGGCTCGAAAGGGGAACCTTTCATGGCCTCCAAAACCGTTGCGAGGTCCCATACAGGGACTGACGGAGGCCTGGGAGGATTCAGCCTCCTAGCTCCTCTAAGGAAGCGGATGACCAAATCGTTCCTTCCTATTGACTGAACGAGCGCTGTCTCAGAAAACGCTGCGATAGTCGCCACGTACACGTTGAGCGTGGAGGGGGCTCTGCCCTTATCCAACAGCTCCTGTAGGAAGGAGAGAACCTCCGTCACCTCACAACTAAGGGGTGAACATCCCCGAGCTGTGCAATGGCTGGAGAACACCGACCACTTCGAGGCATACAGCCGTCGTGTCGACGGAGCTCTAGCCTGAGTGATGGTATTTAGCACTCCCACTGACAGATCAGCGGGTAACCGTTGAGCGCCCACACATGGAGGGACCACAACTCCGGTTGAGGGTGCCAAATCGAGCCCCGGCCTGCGAGAGGAGATCCCTCCTCAACGGCACTGGCCCCGGGGGAGCGTCTGCTAACTGCATCAAATCTGGAAACCATGGTTGGTTCTTCCAAAATGGTGCTACAAGCAGTATTGAGCATCTCGTTTCCCTCACCCGTTCTATCACCTGCGGAAGGAGGGAGACGGGGGGAAAAGCATAAAGCGGGCAGCACGGCCATCTCTGTGACAGCGCGCTTTCGTTCTTGGAAAAGAACGCGGGGCAGTGAGCGTTTTCGTGGGACGCGAAGAGGTCCACTTCCGCCCTGCCAAATCTCTTCCACAACAGCTGGACTGTTTGCGGGTGTAGAGACCATTCGCCCGTGGGAATGTTGTTTCTGAACAGCCTGTCTGGACCCAGATTCTGTAGCCCAGGCACATGAACTGCCCTCAGCGAGCGCAAGTTGCGATGAGCCCAAACCAGGAGGCGCTCCGCCAACCTGTACAGGTTTCAGGACCCGAGACCGCCCTGGCGATGTATATAGGACACCACAGACATGTTGTCTGAACGGACTAAGACGTGGTGGCCTTTGATTCGGGGACAAAAACGCGTCAGCGCGTTCTCCACTGCCAGCATTTCCAGACAGTTGATATGTTGGAGCTTTTCCCGTTCTGACCACAGGCCAAAGGACGGTCTGCCCTCGAGCAGCGCTCCCCATCCCGAAGTGGAGGCGTCCGTCGACACCATCTTCACTTTCGAGGAAGTCCCCAGGCTTACACCTGATTGGTACCAGTCGTTCGCTGTCCAGGGTTCCAGGGCCGTAACGCAGCTCTGATTGACCCTGAGACGCAGCCGACCAGATATCCACGCTCCGCGCGGTACTCGCGCTCTCAGCCAGAACTGCAGGGGGTGCATGCGGAGCAGGCCCAACCGAAGAACTGGAGATGCTGAGGCCATGAGACCCAGCATCTTCTGAAAACCTCTGAGCGAGAAGGTCGCGCCGCAGCGGACAGAGCTCGCTGCGCGCTGAATGCCCAACGCGCTGTGGTGACAGCCGCGCCGTCATGGAACGTGAGTCCAGAGCTATACCCAAGAACAGTATCGTCTGACTGGGGATCAGCGAACTCTTCGTCCAATTGACACTGAGACCGAGTTTCTCAAGGTGATCGAGTAAAATGGACCCGTGTTCCACGAGCTCTGATCGTGATTGAGCCAGAATCAGCCAGTCGTCCAAATAGTTCAGCACTCGCATGCCTCTGAGTCTGAGAGGAGTGAGCGCTGCGTCCATGCACCTCGTAAACGTACGAGGAGCCACGGACAAGCCGATCGGCAGGACTGTAAACTGGTATGTCTGGCCCTCGAAGGCGAATCTCAAGTATCGCCTGTGACGTGACGCTATCTGTATTTTAAAATACGCGTCCTTCAGATCTATTGACATGAACCAGTCTCCTCTGCGAATATGCGTGAGGAGCTTCGTGGTTGTAAGCATTCTGAAACTGTGTTTCACCAATGCCTTGTTCAGCTGTCTTAGATCTGGGTAGCCGTGATAACGGCTTTTGTGTGCAGGCAAGCGGGCAACTGTGCCGGTTTGCGCACTGCAGAAAACGCTGAGACAGTCACAATTCCTGGAACTGCAACAGCGGCGCGCTTGGGTGAGAGCTCGGCCACAGCGGAACTCGTACACCGGCGCTTTCCTAGAAGTACTAGGTTGACTTCGGGGCTTCCGGCTTCACCGTAATCCTCTGCCGTGACTCCCGCAGCACGGGGCGACGGCTGGTAGAGCGAGAACGGGGTCCCGAGCTGTGTTGTTGACGCTGTCGCGATGCATCAGCTGGAGGCGGGGGGCGTGACTGAGAGTTTTGCGGGGCCGGTCTAGCGCGACTCGCTGCAGAACCAGAGCGCTTCGGTAGGAAGTGCTTAAAGGCCTGTGATGCTTTCTGGTCCTCGACGAATCTCTCGACAAACTCGTTGACAGACGATCCGAAGAGGCCAGCAGGAGTCAGCGGGGCGTCGAGGAACGCAGCGCGCTCAGAATCCGCCATGTCCGAAAGCGTTAGCCACAAATGTCTCTCAGCCACCGTAGCGGAAGCCATAACACGTCCCATGGCCTGTGCAGTGGACTTAGTAGCGCGGAGGGAAAGATCCGAAGCACTCCTCAGATCCGCGAGGCAGATAGCTTCAGGCCCCATCTCATCCAGCTTGCGGAGGAGATCGCCATGGAAAATCTGCAGCGTGGCCATGGTGTGTAGTGCAGACGCAGCCTGCCCAGCAGCAGAAAAGATCCGTGCGAGCAGTGATGACGCCATGTGGCAGGCTTTCGATGGCAACGCCGCTTTCGTCCGCCGTCCAGCAGAGGGCGGGCAAAGGTGCGATGCTATAGCCTGTTCCACCGGCAGAAGTAAGGATAATAAAGGATATAGGCGCCGGAGAGCGCAGCAGGAACGGCAGTGGAAGGCGGCAAAGGCCAGCGGCTTCAGAAGTGGCTCGTCCCGCTGAGATGCTTATCAGACGGCGCTTGCTTCCTTCGTGATCCAACGATGCGTGAGCTTCGCTGAAGAGATGAAATATCAGGTGTGTCAGCCTTTTCGAGCTCCTTTTATAGGGTTGGGCCACACCCGTTTCGGCGGGAAGTGGCAAGAAGGGCGCGAAGCGTCCTTATTGGTCTGATGTTGCATCAGCCTACGCTCGATAGGCTTGTGCAGTTGCCGCAGAGCAGCCAATTAGCGAGCGAGCCGTCTCGCCTTTGGCTGTGTGCTGCTGCAAATGCGCTTTACAACAATTCAAAATTAAGGATAATTTTTTGCTTCAGTATTTCGTGAAAAGAGACTTTTCCCGTAGCGTCTAAGCTAAGACGCAGTACGAGAGAACTCTCGTAAGAGAACTATATCTCCAATAACCTACATTAGAAAAGTATAAAAGCTTGTATGAGAAAATGAGAGAAGGCAACAGTTTGTTTTGAAGGCAAAAGTCAGGAATGTTTTAACTGCGGATCTTAGCAAAAGGGTCAAATGTTTTGGTGAATCAGTGAATTTTTATTTACAACTATAACAATGTTCTTCAATAATCTTAATCAAAGAGTCAATGGGAGCATTTAGGATGCTGTTATGAGCTCTAAAATGGTGCATGCTTACTCTTTAAACTTATTTTTGTGGAAGCAACTGATCTGTGCTGTTTTTATGTTGTTTCTCTTGGCATGATTATTTGGCAGGTTGGTGGTTGGCTTTACAAAAATTGACAACACCCACAGTCCGTTTATCCACAACTTTAATGTAGCATACTGATAACACTTTGTTGATGGAATCTCTGTTTTACTCTGTTGTGTAGGCCTGGCCTTTTTTCCAACTTTTTATGCTGAGCTAATTTTGGCAGATTACACCTCTCCTTTTCATTTCTGTTTTATTTGCACGAAAATGTTTGGTTGACTTTGACCAGAGCCAAGTGGACACTCAATGGTCTTCAGGGCTGCTTAGCCAGAAACCGTAACTGTGAATAAAAACAGCCATATAGCTTAACCATACATCAGAGATTTGTTGAGGCTCTGCGACCACATTATATGCCTTTTAAATGTTTATTGTAGTTTAGCACTACTTGGAAAACAAAGCCAGAATCGCACCAAAAGCTCTTGTTGTCTTGCTCCAAACCAAAAATGTGGTCATTGAGCATAAATGCATATTGAGCACAGCGTGGGAAATGTTGCGGTAATAAAGGATCACCAGATTTATTCTCCTCCTAGATATCCACAACCCTTATGAATACTTCCTGTTGCTATTTAGGGTTTTGAGTCTTAATGTTCTTACAATCTGTTAAATGATGAAAAAAAAATGTTTTATCTAATTATAAACAAACCATTTCATGTTTTTGTATCCATTGACGAAAGGTCCTTCAGAGCAATATTGACACAACTTGCTCTCTTTCATTGAATTCCCATGGATTTCCAGTTATCCCATCAGATACCACATTTTGAACCCAAACTTTTAAACATACAGGGGAAAAACTCACTATTACAAAACTTTATACAGCATTCAGTGGCTGTGTTTTTATTTATTTTTTATTACAAGCAAGAGGGAGTTTTACAGAGGAAATGTGCCCAAGAAAAAAAAAAGTGCACCATAAATGCTTGTGTGAAAGCAGATAAAAAATTGATTCCTAGTATTTTTTTCATTGACTTGCATATGAGTAATAATTTCTTGCTCTGTCTCTTTCATTCTCTCTGACAGGTTTCAGGAGTATAGGGCACTAGAAATTCTGGTAGGTCTGCTCAAAGACCAACCTGAAGAAGTGCTTGTTAATGTAGTGGGAGCTTTGGGAGAATGTGCCCAAATATCGGAGAATCTTGCCACCATCCGCAAGAGCGGTGGTATTCAGCCTTTGGTCCACTTACTCAGCGGCACAAACCAGGCCCTTCTGGTAAACGTCACAAGGGCCGTGGGAGCCTGTGCCACTGATCCTGAGAACATGCCGTAAGTCTTCCCTGAGTTTTATTGAAATTTTACAGCAAATTTGTCTTTTGCAAGCCAAATAATAACACTCTGTACTGTATTAGTATTAGTAAAACATTTTCTCTGTGCTCATAAAAGACTGTTTTTACTGATTTTGTATTACCTAAGTAACCTGGATCCAAAACAGTTGTCCAGAAACAATCCAGCAGCTGACAATGCTCACAGTGTCCAACCTTGGCCCTGTAATCCCTCTCACTGTTGCCATTGGCTTAGTTTAGGATGACAAGGCACTGTTTTTGTTTTCTGTAAAATATTCCATGTTCACCGCTTCTGTGGCGGATCCAACGGGGCCTGGGATCTGCAGCTTGACCAGTCTCCATGCTCCACACATGCAGGACAAGAGCCCTCAGCCCTGGTACTGTAATTACAGGGCTCAGAGACCTGTGTTTACTCTACCTGCTGTGAGACTCATAGTTGCGGCCAGGGTGGAGGCCTTTTATTGTCTCATTGCGGTCAGTTTGAATAAACTGCAAAGCACTTCAGACAACTGCCATTTGGACTTGCTAAAGAGAAAAAGGCAGGCGAACATAAGCACAGATGTGTTCACGGAATGTCTTTTTCAGCTTTTCACCTCATTTACTTTACTGTACTGTACCAGATTATAGTCTGTATTGAGTGTCACAGGCTGTGTGCAAAAACAAATGAACAACACAACCAGTGTAGTCTAATTTATTAACAAATAACTAATAATTTGAATAATTTGTGGTGAATAAAAAACATACATTGTGACCAGTGTAGTCTGATTACTGAAACAAATGACTCTCATGAGTTAGTTCTTTTAATGAATAGTTCAAAAAGACGAGTTACTAGAATTAATCAGTCTGAAACACGGCCCTTTATAATTTACGACATAACCAGAGGGAGAATTTCTTTCATATGTAAGCAAAATGGACTTTATAACTGAAATGACCCAAATCAATCTGTCAAATCGGAATTTAATCTTGTTTAATCGACTCAAACATAATTGAATAAAATTGGATGAAAATCAAAAACAAAGAGCTTGTGAATAGGAACAGAGTCAGGAAATCTGTATCAAACCCAGCCCTAGTGGGGACATAAACAGAAAAACAAGTACCATTGTCTTTAATATATGCAGAGCACAAAACTGTCATGTAATTCGCACATTCATAGGGTTTTGACTATAATTTTTTCTGTATATTTAACACATCTGACTCTCATTGCTTTTATAAAGACTGTTATAGACTATAGTCCTTCTTAATTAATGCTGGACACAAATGAAGAGCATTTTGTTCCCTTCTCTTCAGCACCCAAGCTCACACAGCCTTTGTCTGAAAGATTAATACGTTCAGGGATGTGAGCAACCACAGTGGTTTAGTAAAAGTCCATAAAGCTTGTTTTTGAAGAAATAAGGTCAGTCATTTCATTTGACTCATTGAGTGACCAAGAATTTCAATCCTGTAGTTCTATGTAACAGCTCTTTAACATGTTTTTCTTGTTTTCTCAGGGAATCTATATTTAGTACCTGTATTTTTGTTCCCAGTTCCTTATAACAGGGTGTATTTTTTATGCTTTTTCATTCCTTTTCGTTCTGTTGATGGTTTATTTTGAGAATTAAACCGTAGTCTATACAAACAAATTAGCATAGCTCATATTTGATGATTGTTTTCTTACATAGAACAGCCTGTTCAGGCCTGTTTCTGAAATTAAAAGTAGTAAAAGGAAGTCATGACGGTCTGCCCTCCACACAGTAAAAAAAATATCTGGAACTCAAAAATACTGGTCAATTTGAAAACATTCTAATTACCTTTTCAAAATGATTTATTGAAATAGATCTTTATACATCTAATAGCTATTAAACAATTGCAACTAAATTTTCCATTGCTGTTGTCGAACACACAAACTTCCACAGTTAAACCAGTACAGAGATTGATTTCTAGACACATCCTACAACTAGTGCTGAGTGCATCTTACCTGTTCAAGTACAGGATTATGCTCCTGAAGGATTTAGTGGCCTCTTGGGGTAGCATGAGTCTCTCCCTGTTATCATGCTTCTCAAACTGATTTATTATCAGGATGGGGTTGGGGGGTACGCTTGGCGTTAAGATGACTCTGATCAGTGCTCGGCCCGGCCTCCATTCACTGGTTCCCCCCTTTGCAGCATGGTTTAGCAATGAAGACAGCATTGAGTGTCGGCCTTGTCGCTTGATCCACACATGGGAAACAGTTTACATGTTATTTATAATGTACTTGACAAACGGACTGCACTGAAGAGTCATTTTCCTGGACTTCCCAGAGCCTGACTACATCATATAGAATCATATCCACACCATGAAATACAGCCTGTTCTTAAGTAAACCTCACTCAGAAGCAGTGAAATATAGAAAGACTTGTCTCTGAGAATGTTTGACTTGGAAAATGTACTTTCTCTGGGTTTTTTCCTCCTCCGACTCGCCGACAGGAACTGAGTTAAACGGTGTGCTTTGTGCAAGTGTGTGTGAATGTAAGTGTTTGTCCACGGTCTGCTATAAATATCTGCATGGATCTCCAAAAAGGATTGTATGGGTCAGGCCTCGGACAGACTGATGCGAACATGTTTTAATGGAGTTGTTGGAAGATGAGTAGGGGGTAATGGCGAAAGGAACTGAGCAGGTGGGATCAGATGGGAAAGCCATGCTGAGCAACTGCCTGATCTGCTACTGGAATGTTTTCATCATCACACCATGAGGGATAGTCTGCTGCAAAAGCCAAACTGAATCCTGGGAAAAACAGACATATAAACATGTTTGAAAAACAAGTAATGAGTTTACAATGTACATTGCATTGTATACTATGTAATGGGGGGGTGATAAATCAGGTTGATGTAACATCTCACTCAGTATCCAGAGGTTACAAGTTGTTAATCTTCTCTCTCAGGATAATCGATCGTCTTGATGGTGTACGTCTTCTTTGGTCTTTGCTGAAGAACCCCAATCCAGATGTTCAGGCCAGTGCTGCTTGGGCCATCTGCCCCTGCATTGAAAATGCAAAGGTATGTTTAATTATGCCCAGTTTCAAAACAGGTCCATCTGTATCTCGCCATGTTAAAAATGACGTGACCCATGGTGTTTCAATAAACAAAGCAGTGAATGAATATTGACTGCTGCCGTTGCAGATATGCAGAGATGCCCAAGTAGGCCAATTCTAATGCCATTGTGGAATCAGTATTTTAAAAAAACATGAAGAACAGAAATGCTAACACTAACAAAAGAACTACTAAATGCATTTTTAAGAGTGCTGCCCTCTAAATCGTCCACAAAGTAAACCGAAATCACGTGTTCAGAATTACAGTATCCATAATATGGACAAAGCAGTTGGTCTCATCTATATATAGGATATAAATCTCATAGCTGGCACAGAGCAAGTCTGTTTTCCTGAGCCTCTTGTGTAACACATTAAAACAATTACATGATTGTTCCTGTAGATTATCAGCACAGTTACAAATAAAAGAACATTGTTGTATAAAGTATCTTTATTTTTTTTGTCTAAACCAACAATTTTCTGCTTCTCTCAGGGGAACATTTTCTTATCTTTTGTTTCTCTGTGTACTCCCATGGCTATGATGTTTGGCTAAAATAAAGCAGGTTCACTTCATGGACTGCAATGGGTCAGCAGCCCTTAGCATGCGCATTCTTAGAGAGGAGAGTGAGGGTTGGTGGCAAGGGCTATGTGAAATTACATACCTATCCAGACCAAGAACCTGATCGGCCCATGTGGATTGAGTTAGCAGCTCCAGGGACAGATTTATGAGAATCATGCTTGAGGTACTGCATCTGGGGACTTTAAAATCCCTACCAGCGCACAAACACACACTCACAGCTGGTACTTATGAATTTTCTAGTGATTATTAGCTACTGTGAGGTCATGCAATGCATCCAACGTTATCTGAGGACCATTCTTAATTAGTCCAGTTAGTCCAAAGAATCTAGGTGTTGTACATTAGTGATTTTCTACTAATTTTTATTTGCAAAAAAAGGCACAATAGTGTAATGAAATCACTTTCAAACCAAACACTTTTTTGCTGGTTAACATGGTGAATCTACTTGAGCCCACTGTGAAATCTGTATGGGGAAATCTTTTGCCCTCCACATAATTCCTGATCCCGTGTATTCCTACTGAAATTACTGTATTTGGTCTGTGAAAATTTTTCGAACAATGGTAAATGTGGCCGCATTTTCTCAATGCACAATTTATTATATTTTCTTTTGTTTGTGGTGCATATCGAGAATTTGGAAATGTTTTTCATGTACTGATCAATTGTACATTTTAATAATGATCAACTGTACATTTTAATAATTTAATAATGCAGTGTAAGGGCTTCACTTCGTTCTTCATTTAGGTATAGAAAGAAAGTCAAAACAGCTGAGCAGCAAACATATAGCTGTGGATGACATTTTTGGACCAATGGTAGTAAGTAGTTGTTAACAACTAGTACAAAGACTTTCTGAAAGTTGCCACTGCTGGACTGCATTGAATCAAAAACTCTTAAAACACCTTTTTGGGCAGATTTTCTCATTCTTTCCTTGTTTTGCAGTAGAAATACATTGGCTTCTTAAAAAGAATGGCATGCTGAGCTGTCCGTCCTCCCGCAGCAGTGAAACTAGTCGAGCATCATTGGCAAAGCCTGTTGGTGAAAGAAATCACCCTGATTTGCTGTTCAGCTTAGCGAACCAATGCACAAAAAAATGGAAGTGATGAAAAGCATGTAAAAGATGAAGCTAAGAGGGCACATAAATAACTAATCAGACATATTCAAAGAAGATATGTCGCGAATCTGTCTGTGGTGAGCAAGATATTAAGGCAAGCACTGCTTTGTTAACAGTTTGTATATTCACAGTCCTGGGTATTCTGGTGTCTCTTTTTGAATTATGAATACAGGCTACTGCCACCTGCTGGTATGGAGAGTTATTTCCTCTCATGCAGGTACAGAATGTGCATGCTAGTTGGTCGTGGATGTAGTATTTGCGGTGTGTTCAAGCACAACCAGACGCAGGTGATGTGAGGTGACACAACAGTCTGCTTTCGTTGACGCTGGTTAGTTTATGTGCACGTTAAGTTAAAACATCTTCAAGAAGCATTTATGTAAATGTTATACCTCACACTCAATTCCCTTAATGCTATAATGTTTTTTGAGTGCAGTTTCCTCATTTCATTCCTTGTCTTTCATATTCCCACTCTCAGCAGCTTGTTCTTTCCTTTTTATCCCTCGGGCATTTTCCTATCCTTCTTTCAGCTTGGCTTACATTGGTTTTTGTACACTGTTTGTGTTTCATCCGTTCTCCCTCACTCTTCCTCGCTCTCTGCACATCTCACTTCGTGCTGTGTTTGCTGATGTGGAACTTAGTTGGGGATGTTTTTGTGGGCCCTGGGTTGAAAGGGTTCCTCAGTGACCCTCCGCAGCTGGTGGCTTTGCCATACTTCCTCTTCTGCTCCCGCTTTTCTCTCTCACTCTCTCTTTCCCAGTGTTCATCAGTATTCCTGTACTGCCATTTCCTGTGTGAGACACGCTGCAAAGTCCTCCCCTCTCCTCCCTAATCGCTGCCCAGAGACACTAAACACAGAGCTCATCCTTTGGCTTCACTTTAGAGGCTCACCCTGCTCTGCACGCTTGACCTGCTCTGGCTTTCCTCTTCTCTTTTTGGGTCTGCAGGGTGGTAGGCAGACTTTTACTGTGCTGTGTACAAGGGTTTATTAGGGTTAAGCTGTGTTGTGAAATACAGGGTTATAGAAGGACAGACTTTATTATTATCAGGAGAACCCCAGAGGACTGCACTTACAAGAGGGTCAGGGACTTTAGACTTTCTGTAGACTTTCTTTGTAGACAGAAGGAAACTCAAAGACGTAGTTGTGTCTTTATTCAGTAAAAATAGCAGGTGGGAATACAAGAATGGTTTATTAACTGAATGTTCAGCTTCACTTGATTCCAAAACCATAATCATATGCCTCTGTACAATCAATAAAGATATAACTGTATTATTTTATAATCGTTCTGAACAGCCTTGTGCCATGCTGACATTCCACATACCCTCTGGCACAACTGGACTGGACTGAATACAAAAGAGTGACTAAAGTTGCCATTTCTGGGCAATATGTGTGGCCATGTGTGTTTTTGAGTTTTGAGAAAAAACGTCCTCCAGCATGGTGGCACCAAGACTATACCCAGCTCTGCTTTATACACACAGCACACACACACACACACACAAAGACAAAGGGAAAAATAACAAAACGCTATTTTTTCAGCCAGATTTCCTCTGTGAGGTGAGTATATTCTCTAGGTAGTGTGGACTGATTGAGTTTGACATGTACAGGTTTCATAGTGACAAAATGAGTACAGACTTGCTGAATCTCACAGTCTTTGTCTCATCCCAAAGCACGCTGGAGTGTGTCTCCAAGTATCATAAGAGAAATTTGGCTATTCTCAGTAGTTCAGTGAATGATTTTACACATGATAAAACACAAAAATTTATATTTTCACATTTCATGATATTTTCTTGTTTTCCCTGTGTTTAGGATGCTGGGGAAATGGTGCGTTCCTTTGTGGGTGGTTTGGAGCTCATTATTAACTTGCTAAAATCACAGAATAAAGATGTGCTGGCCAGTGTTTGTGCAGTCATCGCCAAAATTGCCAAAGATGTGGAGAACCTGGCAGTTATTACAGACCATGGTGTGGTTCCCATGCTGGCCAATCTCACCAACACCGTGAGTGCTGATCTAGCCATGTTTCATATCGACAAATTCACTTTTCTGAGATTGTCCTTTTATTAATTTCACAGTAGGCATCTTAGTAACCATACTAAAATGTGTAACCATCAGTACTCTTTTCAATAAGGTTTTCTCTGTCCCCTCTCTCTGTGTGATTGTACAGGGGGATGATAAGTTGCGGCGGTACTTGGCAGAAGCCATTGCCTGCAGCTGTATGTGGGGGAGTAATTGTGCATCATTTGGGGAAGCTGGAGCTGTAGCCCCACTGGTGCACTATCTTCGCTCAAAAGACCCTTTGGTGCACCAAGCGACAGCCCGGGCTCTGTTTGAGCTGTCTAAAGACCCTAACAACTGCATCACAATGCACGAAAACGGAGTGGTCAAGGTACTGATCGGACTGCATGTTAGTTTTATATATTTTCATACCAGTCATCTGCTTATATCTTATCATATATATATATATATATATATATATATATATATATATATATATATATATAAATATATATATATAAATATATATATATATACTTTTTTTTTTTTTTCTTTGCATTGCTAGCTGATTGTTGGCACACCACAGCTTGCAGCATGTGAAAACATCGCTAATAACCTTTGAATTTATGTATTTCAAACTATTTTTGAGAAATGAGTGCAGTAAAACAAGGCATGCTTTCTTTGTTTTTTTTTTTGCTTTTTGCTTTTTTTAAAGAGGTGAGGGGTTGGTAGTTTGGGGGACGGAAGTTCGAGCATTTTCTTATTGTCATGGGAATTCAGTAGAGCAAACAGCAGTGTATACTGAGCTTCACTCCGCCACCCCCCAGTTATCCCCTGTCCCATAGCATGCCAGGGCTGCTGAGCATTGAAAGGCTGTTGCGCAGGGAACAGTTGCTCAGCAAGCTGCTGGGAAGAAGGAGCAGAATGTGACTGTGGCATGACTTTGGTCTGGGGTGACGGAATACTGCTGGGATACTTTCTGAGAAGCAGGTTCTGGAATCCACTCAATATGCTGCTCAAATCAAAATGTTAGACAACATGGTCTTTAAAACTTTCCGTAATAATGGCTCAATTTATAAGTAACTAAACAGATTTACATGTAAGGTGTGATGTAGGTTTTTATTGTAGCTCTTGCAGGGTTATTTAAGGAAAACTGCTCTCCGCTAATGCCAAAAATCAAGTATTTCAAGATGTGGCTGTTAAGAGTGACAGGTCTAGACTACAGAAGCTCAAAAGAAACCTAATGCATTTTATTATTGAACTCTATAATGTCACCAAGTAATTAGCATAACCCTTAAACTAAAATACTATTCCATTCTCAGAAAAATGAAAAATAAAGAGACATATTTTACCTTATTTTCAATTAAAGATTCTTAGTAGTAACTTAAGGGTATTTATAACTACTCTAAGGTACAAATGTGCACCTTTTAGGGGTGCATAAGGTCAAAAGTTGTCTTTTTAAAGGTATTGCCCCAGTGACAAGGTGTTGCAACTATAAATGTGCTATTTTTGGACACTGAAAGTCTAAGAAGTTTTTCATAGACTAAACCAGCATCCTACATTTACTAAGACTGCGCTAAATATAGACTCAGGATACTCTACCTGATGACTGTTCTTGCAGGTAACACTATGAACTATGTATTGTTCAAAAAACATTTATGACATTTTATTTCTGCCATGTACACTTTAATTCCATTTGGGAAGAAGAAAAACTTGTTTTGCCAGTATTCAAATTTAACCACATTTTACTTTCCCAATGAGATTTTCACATGAGAAAACAGTTTGAGAGCTTGTACATACAGTTAAAAAGCTTCCCCCACACCCCCAATAACAACTGGATATAAATTATGAGAGTGGTTGTCGTGTTGAAGCCAAATATTTTTTCCCATGTTCCTTTAATGGTGTGCTGTAGTATGATGTGCTGGTGCAGTGAATGTGGTTCAACTCAGCCCATAATTGGTGGCTGGACTGAACTTTTGGTGTTCCAAAAGAGTCATGTCCGATTTGCAAAAGTCGTTAAGGCAAATGTTTTTTCTTTTCTTTTGGCCTGGTTTAAGCAATGATAAAAAACTGGACAGATGTGTGTTGTGTCTGTGTGAATGCTTGTTGCGCTGTCCAGCCTTCTACTGCACCCTCATTGCATCTGCAACTTGTTTTCACGGACAAATTTGTTGCATCCACCTGAAAAACCACAAGTACAACTGTCATTTAAAATGATATATTGGCTATTGTGACAGTAGATGTGTTAAACCAATATTTTATTTCCTACCATTGTAAATGGGTTTCGATAGACCTTTATCAGGGAACGATATCTGCGCTGCAGTCTAATTTATGAAGGGGTGTAAAACTCAAGTCTGCCTCTTGCTATTATTGTAATCGTATTTCAGAGTCAGAAGCTCTTTTACACCCAACAGCTTAGAGCTGTAATGATTTCCTCCACTCTCTCACCCTTTCCCGCTTTGCATGCTGTGTCCTCTCAGACTTATGTTCTGTCTGTAACTGCAGCTCGATGTTCTTAATGGTGTAGGACTCAGTCCCCCAAGCTCTAGCAGAGGAAATTAAGCATTAGAAGAAAAGTGAGAAGAAGAGAAGAAAGTATTTTACACTGGAAAATACATTAAAGATCGTCTCTTCACCCTAGACTCTACAAATTCTGCCTTTTTAAACAATTTATTTAAACTCATAAAACAACTTTTAGCATTCCATTTGAATATTTCATATTGCATTTTAAATTGGTTCTGAAACAAAAGCCTTTTATGATTTTACAAGTGTGCTACACGAGACATATGAAAGTTCAGCCCACTTGGGAACTACTATGGCTGGGTTGCTGATCTCTGAAATACACAGACACCGTTGTCTATGAAAACCATTCAACATGCTGTCCATATGAGCGTCCTGTAGCCTGAGGTAATTAAACACACACTCCGTTTGGTTTGACATGTACGCTCAGTATCTTACAGCTTTCATTCGGATGTGCCTCGTTGTGTCTGATGCTCAGAAATCTCCTTTCATCCAGTCTCTCTTTCCCTCCAGCAAACCGCCACAGCTTTGCAGATTGTTTGTTGAAACCATAAATCCTTGCAGACAGCTTTAGCCAGATTTTTCTATTAAAGAACTCCTTTCATAGTCAAAAATACCTTTGCCAGACAAATTACAAAATACGAACTGTAATTATCAGCCATTTCCATCTGAGAGGATTCCAGCTGGTGCGAGTTGCCAGATCCTGGTATGTTTTGTGCAGCTTACACTGTATTTTTTTTTTGGACTGTGGGTCTGCGCTTGTCATGTGTGAAAGTCCTCTGATGTTGCTTCTGTTTTCCCTCCTGTCCTGTTTATTTGTTCAAAACAAACCAGCATGCGTTCAGATGTACTTATATAAGCAAAATATGAAGGAGAGATGAAGAAAGAGCATGATTTAGCCTTGACCTGTAGAAGTATTCCATACGTTTCATTTTAGTCATGGTCTGTGTGTAGCAGGTTGAAGCTGCTTGTGGATATGGCAAGCAGATGACGTCCTTATACACCCAGGCTATTCAGTCTTCCTCCAGTCTCTCTTTCTCTCTCTTTCGCTGAGCTCTCTGATCTGGCTACTGTAGCATGTGTCTGAAGTTTGGAGTGTTTTATGTCTTGAAACAGCATGTTTCATCTAAGGTGAGGAATGCAGGGTATCTCAGGTGTGAGAGTAGAAAAAGGTTTGATAGATGTGTGTGGATTACATATAATCTCTCTCTTTTGTTTTTTCTTAGCATGTTTATTGAGGCATAAGAATGAAAAAACAGGAGGCAGAGCCTGAAAAAGAATAAAACAAAGATTAAGCGAATAGACTTATAGAATAATTTTAACCCAAAACTCATAAAACAGCTATACTAAAAAACTAACAATAAATAAAACAAAAACACTGAACATAATTACTATTGCACTAATAAACTAATATAACAATAAATACAGTGAAATAAATTGAATTCAAAATATTAAATATAATATAATAGTATACTATAATAGTATATAAATGATACTAGTTTAACACTTTTTCAGACTGATTCAAACAGGTAGCTTGTCTTTTAGAAATGTAAAAGAAACTGCTGATTAGAGAAGTAAGACTAAACTGGACACTTTTTAATTTAAAAAAAACAAGAGACATTTTTTCAGGACTGTATGTTTTTGATCCACTAAAAATCACCAGTTCATACAAAGTAATTTGCCGTGAATCTGACAAATAAACAGTGTTAATAGGCCATTTAGAATCAGAATCAGAAACAAAATTAGCTTTATTGCCAGGTATATTTACACATACACGAGGAATTTGTTTTAGTGACAGAAGCTCCACAGTGCAACAGAATGACAGTGACAAGACAGGATGCAGATTATAAAAAGAATAATATAAAAATAGACAAAATAGACAATGTACAAAATAGCAAAACTACAATATATAATCTAGACAATTTGTACAGGTATGATATGTGCAAATTTGAAATGTAAATAAGTATGCATGGTAAATAATGTATAATAGTGTTGCGTGTTCCACGTTTACTGTCAAATGTTCATGAGATGGATTGCCTTAGGGAAGAAACTTCCTAAGTCTGGCCATTCTGGTACACAGTGCTCTGTAGTGTCGACCAGATGGCAACAGTTCAAAGAGGGAGTGAGCTGAGTGTGAGGGGTCCAGAGGGATTTTGCCAGCCATTTTGCTCACTCTGGATGAGTATAGTTCTTGAAGTGTAGGGAGGGTTGTATCAGTGATTCGCTCAGCAGTCCGGACTATCCTCTGTAGTCTTCTGAGGTCAGATTTGGTAGCTGAGCTGAACCAGACCGTTATAGAAGTGCAGAGAACAGATTCAATGATGGCGGAATAGAACTGTTTCAGCAGCTCCTATGGCTTGAACTTCCTCAGCTGGTGAAAGAAAATACAATCTCTGCTGGGCCTTTTTAACAATGGACTCAATGTGATTGTCCCACTTCACGTCCTGAGAGATTGTGGTGGCCAGGAACCTGATTGACTCCACTGTCGTTACAGTGCTGTCCATGATCGTGAATGGGGGGAGAGCAGGGGGTTTCTCCTGAAGTCCAGTGACCTGTTGAAGATCTGTGTGAAGATGGGGGCAAGCTGGTCAGCACAGGTTTTCAGTCAAGCTGGTGTCACACCGTCTGGACCTGGTGCCTTTCTAGTAGATCAATGAATGGAGATGGAAACTGGTGTATGTAGTAAAGAGGTAAAGAAAAGTGAGGTTTGGAGGATGAGAACAAGGTGAGGTGCGTGGATGGGGGCTTTTACTGAGATTTAAACCCACTCCTCAGGAAACGGCAGCTTACCACTGCTGCACTTAACACCACAACACCTACATGCGTGACATGGCATGTGTGCGTACATGTGTGAGAATTTATGTACATGTGCTTGTGCTGAAAGAGAAGCCTGGGAAAACATGTTTTCACTCTACTTTCCGCGGAGGTCAAGATCCTCCCGCTGTTGCGGTGTATAAGACAGAAGAAAGTCTTAGTGGCTCTCATTCATTTTCCAAACATAAGGCAAGTTATCATGTTACTGAGGTTTGGGAGTATTTAACAAGTGGGCTATTATAGTCTGTTCAGGAACCAGCTGGGAGAGTTGAGAGAGGCAGGGGTAGACAGAGAGCAATGCTTATCTGAGGCTTCGCTCCAGGCCCTAGGAGCCCCTGTTTGGCCACGGCTGAATAACACTCTATGAGCTCTGGCAAACGGAGGCTGACCCTTTCGCAGGCATCCTCTGACTGCTCACAAAAGCAGCTTGTCTGATCGTGCTGGCATGTTGCTGCAGCCTCGTGTTTGCATCCGTTCACCTCTTCAAGGTGTTTTGGGATCTATTTAAAAAAAATGGCAAATCCAGCTGAATTTGATAACGGATTCATTCATGAGCTGGAGATAGACTGCTAAAATCATGTGAAAAACTTGAAAGCAGTTTTAACAAATAAAGACTCTAGAAGAGGAGATTTGCTATTGAAGCTGTTGATTTCTCAATTTTTGTGCATGTCAGTTCAGTTCAGGAATCCGGTGGAGCTTAGAGTGAGGACATTAGTCTTTCCATCTGTTTATTCTTATTATTTAACTTTTAGCAGGGAATTTGGGGAATGTCTTGCCTCTCTGTACCTTGGCTTAATGATGTCTACAAACTTGGTGCATGTGTGTATAACATGAAAAGAGTTCAAACTTCTCCTTACAGTAACACACTTTATACTTAGTTACATTTTAGCCATGAATAGATCTCAAATCCGCAAGCACTGACACAGTTTTAAACAGGATTTTTTAAGGTTGTACATTATATTGGTACAATGCATTACCAGCCAATATTAGAGATATGATTTTTTAATTTGTTAACATTGGGTTATTTTCATCTAATGCTCTCCCAATGAAAATTCTTTACTCACCCCCATGTCATTCCAAACACTGATCTTCAGAAAACAAAGAAATATATTTTCTCATCATTTTTGTCCATCCATTAAAAGTCTGTGCAACCAAAATGTCTTTTAAAAGTACAAAAAGACATTATGGATTAGACATAATCTAAATAAATCAAGCAGTTTAATCCGAGACACATTCACCTTGTATGAATAACCGATTTAATTTAGTATTTTATTCACATAAACATTTACCACATATAGAGCATATCAAATATGGTGAACATTTTGAGTTGATTTTTTAATGTAGTTATAAATGTGAGTATATTTGTGACAATATACTCCTATCCTGCCTTTAAGCATTCAGAGTCAAAAAGATCCATGGTTCTTGAGAGTTTGACCATGGCCTTCATGGTAAAGTAAAACTTCTAGCTTAAATGTGCTGGCATAAACTGGATGAAGCTCAATGAATGAACTCCGATTGGTACTGCAATGAGGGACACACACTGTCCAAACAGATTTCGACTGCCCATTGTGTCGTCTGCTCATTGTGTGTTTGCCAGCGGTTTATTTAGATTTAAGAACACAACTCACCACTAATCTTTCTGTCTATCTGTCTTTCTCTCCCTCCCTCAACAGAAAGATAACTGTATTATACTATGTTGTATAACTTAACCAAAGTGTGGCATTGGCACAAACTCTACCCCTTAGGTTCACTTTGTGTGACACTATAATAAGTAACTCTCATTGTACAAAGTTTTTAATATATAGTCAGAATGTTTCAGAAAGTGGTCTTTTTTAGAGTCAGAGAGCCTGTTGTTGAGAGAATGGATCAAAAGAAGCGGGATACACAAAGCTGAAGTGGAGGGATCTGATATGACCTTTGATCTGATGGAGGGCGCTGCCAAATTGTGGTTTAGTACATTGCCAAATGTTCAGGGCTCTACAGCAGTCAGTGCTTTATGGACAAGAGGAGAATTTAGAAACAATTACTCAATCTGTTTATTACAGTAACAAACATAATTCCGCTAATATACCTACTCACACACACAAACTTTATGCCATATTCTCACGTTCTACCTCTTATCTTGCTCTCTCAATGCAACTAAACACACTGATATGTGAGTTAATGTGCCGACGCAGTGCTGCTGCCATCCAGTAGGCATTGGGCCTTGGCAGCCCCAGGAGCTGTAAACTCCTCTGGCAAAGATCTGCAGTGTGCAGATGCATTTATGGCTTAATAACCGATTAGATGTCTCCTTCAAGCCCCGGGAAAGAAATGCTGTAAGAGCCCTTCGTGAATGACTGTTATTGTAGCTGTGTGTTTATTGTTCTACCTTATGAAAGGCAAATGTTGGCCAGCGTTATCATTTCATGTTGTGATGGCTGTTTCTGACATGTTCCTCCCCTTTGCAGCTCCTGCTCATCATGGTCGGATCCACAGATGAGATTCTACAGGAGGCGGCAGCCAGCTGTGTGGCCAACATTCGATGCTTGGCGCTGGCCAATGACAAAGCTAAGAATGTTTAAAAGTGACCACATCTTCCTTTCAGTCTCACCCGCAGCGGGCAACAAATGAGATACTTTACCCACTCAATGAGTATAAGTGGATCAGCTGTAATGACTGATGTGTGTTTATTTAATAAAAGGAAGCATTTAGCCAAAGCTAAACTTGTCATTAATTAATTTGTTGGAGTCTACAGTCCTGGCTCACGCTTGTCTCAGCTTTTTCCCTCAATTTGCAGCATCTAATTTAGCAATAACAATAAACGCTTTCTTCTCCTATGTGTGTACACGCCAAATGTTCCACAGTTTGCATTATCTGAAGTTGTTTAGAGCATGAATACAATACATTCATGAATGCAACAGGTACTGTCGTCCATACGTCTGAGTAACAGGCACATCTGGTGATGTGACTTTTGTTGAAAAAGTTCATGCAACCCTGTAATTGAAGAATGCGTACTGATTAAAACAGAAGCACTCACCATAATTTCTTTTTTTTTTTTCAGATGGCCTCACATGCACATGGACACAATAGTTATACAGACATTGTGAAGAGCACATACACAAACATTTAAAGAAAACACACTCTCACACATGGTTTCAACCAGACAAAGACAGTCCCATAAATGTGAAAATATTGCTCGTTAATGTCAATGGTAATGTTGAATGCTTGGAGAACTTGGGACAATGCAGTAGCAGGTCCCTTCTGCGCTACGAAGAAATATGATGTTCCCTTTGAACAGCTCCCTGTTAAGATGGAGTATTTTTCATTATTATTTGTTTTTGAAAAAATATGGTGATGGCTCCTCTCAATTTCCTAATTAATTTTGCCTGTTAAAAGTAAGAGTGTGTATAAGGAAAATTAGACCACCTCAACAATACAGCAGCAGCGTGCCTTTTGCTCAGACAGCCCCATAAAATTCAATCGTTAAAAATCATAATATTTTATATTATCGGCATCAATCCAATGTCCAGTACTTTCACTACCAGATACAATGAATGCAAAACAATAAAATAAGCAAAAATATAATTACGCAAACTTGTGGAACAAACAGTGGAAATTTGTCATTATAGTGACTCAAATGTCAATGCTGCAGTGTGAAATGTGAAAATATGCAGTTATTATCTTAAGGAGATTATTAATTTTAATAAATTCCCTAATATTTTAATTATTAGAGAACTATAGAGAAGAGCGACTGGTGCGCAAACTGTCAAACACAGAGAAATGGTGCCGTTTTAGCCTTCTGATGTCCAGTGCTTATGTTAAAAATTAATTTGTTTCTATGAGCTACAGAAAATGTGGAAATAATTTCAAATATGTTTTAAATTCATGTAATTGGATCTGAAGGCACTGAAGTAATTATTACATTGAAAGCTTAAGTGGGGTTTTATTATACCCGCCTAAGACATTTGTGATGATAACCAACTACCCAGTGCAATATCTCTGCTCACACCAAGAAAGAAATCACATTTGCAGTTTTCTACATTATTTAAATATGCGAAGTAGGAGACAAATACTTGAATGTTGAATCAATATCGCACTTGATTACAGCTGATTTCCTGTGGCTCCACATTTGTCATACTTGATTCTCCTGTGTTGAGTCTATCATGTATGGCTAAGTGCAATTTACTTCAACAGACTATAAACCAAGAGACTCTAAATCAGAATCATTGTCTAAGGAGTATGCGACTCTGATCAGCAAAAATAAATAAGGCCTTTCTAAACCCAAGCAGTGCAGATGTTACAACCGCTTCCCTTCTTTTTTACTTCCCCTCTTCATCCATCTTTGTCTCTCTCTCTCTCTGAGGTTGATGACTAGTAGGACATGCCTAACTAACATCATTAAACAAATGTTGCATGTTTGACTGAAGGACAGGAATTTATGGGATGGTGAGTTGAGGACAGAAGACATGTTTAAGTCATTGGGATGAGAATTAGTGCTCTAGCGTCTGTCTTCCTGCCCTGTCAGCTCAAAAGTGCAGACCGTTCTCAACCGCACCACCTCAGCCTGTTTAAACCTCAGTTCACTTCTTATCCAGCCATACTTTTGTTTTTAAAATGATTATAGCTACCTGAGATCTTAAATGAGAGCTGTTGTTTCTTCACTTAAGCAAACGTCTTGTGGATCTGTTATTTGATTTTTCAAAGCTAATGAGGGGTTTTGTCACCACACACACACACACACACACACACACACACACACACATATCAGCTGAGCTCTTAATACCTGGAGGTAAGTGGGGAGGGAAATACGCTGAGAAATGTTGTGATCATGCTTCACCTTAACCTCCATCATGCCCTCACCGAGAAATCTGACCTCATCACAACAACCATGAACCATTTCCTTATTAGATTGTGATTGAATTACATTGAATGCGGTCTCATTTCTATAAAATCATAATTCAGTGTGTTTACTTAAGGTCGTGGTGGGATGGAGAGATGTAATGCAAGTGGGTGCACTTGCTGTTTTTGTGAAAATGAAACACGTCTGTTTGAAGTGGAAGGTTCCCGCAGCTCCCTAGGCAGTGGGTTATAATATTTCATAAAGAAACTAATGACTGGTAAAATTTTCTTCCAAATATCAGAAGTGGCTTTGCCTTCCTTTAAGAGGGAAAGAGGGGTATGCTTTAATATAAAGTGAAATCAGAAGCAGAGCATCATGGCAGTTAGAATACTCGGGAAGTGCATGCTTACTTGATGCACAGACCAAAGTTCTCCAATGTCAATTCACTAGTTTGTTTTTTTAAATATTTTTTTTTACACATACTAGTTTGCTTAGTAATTCGCTAGGTTTCCATTCTTTTGTGGTCACAAACCCTCAATATGTAATACGCTCTCAAAGGTTAAATATGTCTTGTAATGCCTTTGCATAACTAGATGGTTTTGGTTTGCTCACTCACTCACTTCCCTCCATCTGTCTTTTTTTTTTCTTCTTAAATGGTTTAACTGCCTCAAATGAATTCTGATGTACCCATCCATAAAGTGTAAATAACTAGCTGGCCTAACAATAAATAAACAGAGAAATGAGTGTTCAAATACCACAGTGTCTGAGTCGGCTTTCAGACCTGTCCCCTATAAAGAGCTCAGCGACTTAAAGACTGCATTGGTGCTGACACGCTATGACTAAGACTTACAGTAATATACTTTATGGAGAACACAGATTGATTATAAAAGGAAAACTCACCTGTAGTATGCTATCAACCAGCAGCATAGGAACTTCATTATTATTCAAGCATTTTAATGAACTTTAACAATTAGAACTACAGTAAAAAGTGTGGTTGCGCACAAAAATGAGACTTATTTTTGTTGTCTTATCTCAGCTCATTTGCATATTGTCAATTGCTTGTCTTGCCTTGCTAATGCCAGGAGGCTGTTGGGATTATGAATATCACTCACCTGTATTTGCTCAAACTGAATGATTCAGTTACTCATAAAGACAGTGTCTGCATCTGAATGAATGAATGATTCTGATAAGACAATATGATCGCAACCTGATATATATACTAGGTATACCTTACCTACCTCCCACACACACATCAAACACAGACATACTGTATATAAGGTCTAGAGAAGCACAGACGTTTGCCTTCCTCGGTTCTTAACCTGCCTGGGAAGCTTTTGGCTTTGGACCAAGAATGATATTATCCTTAACTTTTCATCAGGATGTGTTCATCAAGCTCTCGGCACCCATCATGGGTGAGAGAAAGAGAGAAGAGGTTGAGACCGAGAGGGAAGATACAGACAGAGGGAGTACAGTATCAGGCCAACTGCTGATGATTATCAGATTGTTTTTTTCCTGCTCATATGTGTTCGAGACTGTGTAATGGGAGCTTTTTGCTTTGGATTTTTACACAGCAGGAGAAGGTGGTGGTAACTGGTCGGACCAGATATATCAGACTGCTGCCAATCATCCTTATGTGCCACAATCTTTTATGGTTTGTATGCATTTGATATATTGCTGCTAGTTGCTTATAATGCTATCTGTAAATCACATAATGGCAGCATGTCTAAATGTGCTCCATGTAATGTTATATTGAAGATTCTTTGTTCTCCTGAAATCTAAAATAAACCCTGCGCTGTCAGCATGCACAAAAAGATTCTTAATATGAGGTCACGAATGGTCCAACCTCAATACACCAACCGCACGAATAAGCAGCCACTTCAAAAAAGGAACCGTATTACCTCTGAAAACAATGCAAACTGAAAAGATAACAGCGTGCCAAAACACAGAGCCAGGCGACCCAGTAGATTACTAAACAAAACACGGCAGGCATACTTCACCGGCATTGATGTATTTTAGGAAACCGTCTTTAACAGAAAAATGCTGCTTGAGATAGAAAGGCGAGGTGGGAAAAAAATTAACCAGCAGCTCACCACACAATTATTCTTCAAGACATTGTGTTTGCCAGCTTGAAAGACACTAGTGCCATTCAGACTGGACACCATAATGGCCTTAAGTATGTGTGGAAAAGCTGCTGAGAGTACTGTGGCTGGTGCTTTAAAGGTAATTTGAAAAACACTGATTGAATCACTTTTAACAATCTCTAATGGGTGTAATTGTTCTACAGTTTATATTTTCCACAAGGCCCAATGATTTTAACAAATCTTGTCGGTGGCTTTTTTTAAGTGGCCCCAACCTTCAGTGGCTACTCAACTGCTATTTAAGGCTCATGGCTGGTGTGAAAATGCTGGTTTAAATGAGGGACAGACTGTATTAATGATACCACAAAAGTGATCTGAGATGTTAATGAGAATACATGTTGACACCGAGGTAATGTCAGGAAATTACAACGACGGCAAAAGAACTACCTGCGTTTAATTTAGAGCATTTCCATTACTCTTCGGTTCGCCATGTTGGAAAATGTGAGAAACATGGTTGGATTTCGTCTAGCCCTAACACATCCTGAAAGCTCCAGCGGTGTGGTATTAAGTTGAATCAAACATCTTGGTTTGCCATCAGACGTGTCTATGCTGCAAGTGTGGTTGGGTTTGTTCTTCATAAACACTTAATTGTTGTTTTATGCAGATGCTGTTGCGGCAACTCTGCGGATAAAACACAAATATGTTGCTCCAGCAGAAAAGGAAATAAAATAGTAATGAAGAACACTTGGGTTTATTGCTCACAGGTTTAGTGAAAGTTTTTCTGTCAGATTTTCTCTTTGCAAGCCAACCTGCCACATTAACTTTAAAATGAAGGTTCCAAAAAAGGGTTTTGCATTGATTCCAGAATAGAGCAATTTTGGCTTCTGCTAAGAACTGTACAATGAAGCACCATTTAGTGTGAACAACGTTTTAATCCAGAACTTATTTTCTATAAATAGAATGTTTTGTGCAAAGGAAAGATTCCATGGATGTTAAAGGATGGGTGTTCAAAGAATCATTAAAGCTAATAAAGAACCTTCATTTTTAAGAGTGTACTGTCAGAGTATACTGTAGGTAGTTAGAGATACCATCAGAAAGTCTTTTCCAAGGACAAACACACAAGCTCTTCGGTTCTCTCCCGAGTTTTTCCTTGCCCACTGATGACCCACGGAGCTCCCTTGCAACAACTTGGTAACAAAATAAACCTGACTAGATCTTAAATAAGGCACTTGGTCTGGCAGACAGCCAAAGCACCAGGGCAGTTTACTGGTGAAGTGCATTTAAGGGTCATTACACTTTCAGCAAGGCATCAGTTTAGTCACTTCACCTCCAAACACTACCCTGGATAAACCCGAAAGACAGTCAATGGCATTTAATGCAACTCGATAAGTCGTGTAATTTTGGAAAATGAGAGGGTACTAGATGGGGTAGGCTATATGATGTAACAGGATGTTACTTGACATTAATTTACCTATTTTATGTAGTGGATATAGCCTATAAAGTATTTTGTAGACTAGCAGGCTATGGAACCAGTATAATATAGCCTATGTTTCAAAATAATACTGAGTTACAGAAAAAAAAATAATAAATCCGTTACAACACTTCTATGCTTATTTTATGGCATTGTGCTTCTGAACATAGCCTACAAGTATCTTCTCCCACGCCTAAATCTAAATTACTTATTTCACCACTTGACTGCAATTTATCCATTCATTTGTCTCAAGTCAAAATTGTTCACATCAGACTCTGTGAATCTGCTTCTGATAAACTGCGTCCAGTGACAAGAATTCTGGCTAATTTGAGTAACTGTACGCCTCTCGTGCAGTCGGGTGATGGACGCGTTCCAGACGTGCACCCACACAAGGGAATAAATACACTGTTGCACTGGATGTGTCCGGTAGCCTCCCCCTGCAGGCCGACGGAACCGGCATAAAACAATCACTGTATGTTCGTCGTCTGAGCCGCTTAGCTGGGAAACACGAGACGAGTCGTGTATTCATGTTCCCGGGCGCGTCTGAATAAAGCGGAGAGGCGAAAGCGGCTCGTGTGGTTTGCGCACAGGATCTTACAGCGGAGAACATGTGAGAGGGAATGGGAAACTGGAAACTGGATTACACTTTACAGAAAGACGCAAAAGGGGTTACGTTCAGGTGCGTTCATTCAGCCTACATTTTACAACTATTTTCAGTTATGACTTTTAAATATTTTCCCTCAGTCGTGTCGCGTCACTTTCATTGAACTATATGACAGGGATGTCATACAGTTTTTGGTTCATTTCCTCCTCCCCCCATAAATCTTTATTTCTCTCTCCATTAGAATGTGGGCAATAAAATAATAGGTTACGTAAAACTCGATAACTAGCCTATACGGTTATTAAAAGTGTCACCTAAAATGAAATAAAGGATAACAGTTTTTTTCTACAAGTAAAATCTGTACACGCTTTATTTGTGTGTTACTGTCCGGGGTTATAGACCTCCCTCAAGCATCATTCATTCTGAATACTTGATGTTTTTCAAGTTTGCATGAATAGCTAACCTGTAGAAGTTTCAAACAAACCAGAGATCATCAGTTCCGTCAAATATTCTGACTCACGCGCTTAATGAGTTCCCAGGGCTTTGTTTTGACGGAAATGAACGAATTTTTACACTGACATTAAAACAGTCTTTACCTACTGAAAATGAAGGTTTTGTGAAATGTATGCCTATCATCTATTTATTTTTCACAGGATTTTGACAAAGCGCAGAGGCTCGGTCGAGTAGGACATCCCCACGGCGGTCAAAGCGCTTTACGCGGACACGGGAAAATAAGGACTAATATACCAAAGATGAACACAATTGTGTTTAATAAGTTAAGCAGCCAGGTTTTATTCGAGGAGAAGGCGAATGAAGTGGAAAGAAGTAGTCGAAATTATTTAGAGGTGATAGATGGACAGCATCCGGACCTGCTCGCCAGCAGCCCAATCATCAAAGACAGCTCCGCTATCCGACACAGGAGACCCGGGTATGTCCGACACTTCAGGGGCTTTTGTAAAATGTACTGCAGGTTCATGGACATGTTTCTTACATACATTTTTTTAAAATGCAAAAATAAAGCAGATGCACTGTAAAATATGTTCAACATATTTCGAGTGAAATATTTGTTTCCATCAATTTAACTCTATTTTCTTAATCCGTAATCTCTAAAAATAGAACGTATTTATCACTGCAGGTTGCCACATTTTTAAGTTTTAAAGGTTGCATTTTTTTCACAGTTGATGACAACCGCTTTGCAAATAATTTATTTTTCATGACGGAATAATTATTCTGATTAGATACATTGCAGAACAAAACCGAATCCGCATATATAATGACAGCCTGTTTAAATCACCTGTGTTCATTTTAACGCTGTAAATGCTTTCACCTTATTTAAGATAAACATCAAGTTGTTCAGTTTCAGAGCCAACGCTGAAAAGCAGTGGCACGTCCAACTGTTTGACTTTTTTAGTCTTTGTGTTTTCTTTCCATATATTTGCGCTCAGTTGTGGTTAGAGAGCATATGGTTTGAATTTACAGCCTGTTCGCCTTCTTATCTGGGAGACGTTGAGGTTTCAAAAAGAGAATTGCAGGAAATTAATATTCACAATTCAATTAAGTCGCTGTCGATGGTGCTGAATTAGCGGTGGCATGTCGTTCGGGTGCACGAGTTCATTCGTGTTCGGTAGCAAAGTTAAAACACGTCCAGGTCTGTTTCGAACAAATAAACATTTCCTTCAAGTGTATGTGTGGTCCAGTCAATCACGAATATTTTTGTAGTGAGGGCGCAAGAAGAAACCATGTCATCCCTTGTTTGCCCTCCGAACCCAGCGCGTTCAGTCTCGCCGCCCCAAGCTGTTTACCCCAACCTGTTTTTTATTTGCAGACAACACAGAGCTTCATTATATGACTGCGATACACAGCATCACCGAACCTAAAAGTGATGTCTTGTGAAAAACCTGTGCAAACATCCTCCGCTGCGGGTGCGTCTGGCTCGCGCTTACTGAAGGTCCGTTTGCGCGTGTAAGCGGAGCCATTAGGATAACAATACAGCCGCGCAGCTCGCCTCAAGGGGAATATCACTGCTAATGAAATTTATTAATATAAATTCAGAGGTGTGTGTCGCCGACATCGAGAACAGGGAGAAAAAAAAAACTTATTTAGGTTGTTAATAGAGTTCTGGGTTACAAGGAAAATATTTGCTGAACATGAATCTTGGAGCGTTGGGGAAAATATGTTAAATGTGCAGTCAGGTTTTTGGAAGATAACAGCGCCATACTGACATCTACAGGTTTAAATAACCAGCTTCTGTCCTCTCTTGAAAATAAAGGTTCTAATTAGAAGAAAGGTTGACTTGCGGAATGATGCTAATGCTATAAAGGAGAAATTTTTTTATACTTTAGTTCTTTGGAGAACCACCTGCTGAAACCCATACGCTGATCTGAATAACCTAACTATATTTAAACAGAGGTCTTGATAAAACAGGAACCATTGAATAACCTTTCTTTTTAAGTGTGATAGCCTACTTAACATGAATTGAGAATAAAAATTTCTACACAATTTGTTGTGCAAACCATCTTTACTCTCTGTACCTATAAAGTCTAGATATTTATCTTTTTCAATCTTTTCAGTGGACATAGCATATAGCACATGTGTCATTGTGCAGATGTTGGATCGCATGCAATTATTTCAGTCTTGCAACTGGACTGTGAACTTTTGAATGAAAAAACCCTCAGTGGGAGAGTTAATAAAAGCATGATGCTGGTTTTCTCATGTAAGAATATTTAACCCTTACAGTATCTCTTAAAGTTAAACATGACACTTTTACGTGTTTTTCTCTAAATGTCACTTGTATTTTCAGTTTCAGTTTTCAATGTGTAAAAGTTGTAAACATTTACCTCAAGGTCACTGGTCTGCTCATTGCATGTCACTTTCAGATAAAGGTGGTTGTTTTATATTGATGATGATGATAACACTACTAATTTAACAATTTTAATTTATTCAGTTATTTTTTCTGTTACTAATTTACATTGCTATTTACTGTAGATTATTTGGTAACACTTAAGAATAATGGTCCATTAGTTAATGTTAAGTAATTCAATAATTACCACATGAACAAACAATGAACAATACGTTTATTACTGTATTTATTCATCTTTGTTAATGTTAGTTAATGAAAATACAGTCATTCATTGTTAGTTCGTGCTAATTCACAGGTGAATTAACTAATGTTAACACGCACAACTTTTGATTTGAATAATGCATTAGTAAATGATGAAATTAACATCAACTAAGATAAATAAATGCTGTAGAAGGATTGTTCTTGCTTAGATCATGTTAACTAAAGTAGTTAACTAACATTAACTAATGTACCATTATTCTAAAGTGTTACCGATCATTTTCCTGACATTTACTAGCAGTAAAACAGAAGGCAACAAGAATAAACCCTAAAAGAATTAAAAATACTTTTCTCTCTGTGGAAAATATGTAATAAATCAATGCTATGGAATTTCTCAACATGAATGCCCATTCATAAGTCTTGTGTACTTGTCATGAGATTTATGTGGCTTGTGTCGGCTTGTTTTTCTCCACAGGTCTCGTCAGAACCCAGGAAAGATACGGCATAAACGGCAAGCTCTGCAAGACATGGCCCGGCCTTTGAAACAGTGGCTCTACAAACATCGGGACAATCCGTACCCCACTAAAACAGAGAAAATCCTTCTTGCGCTTGGCTCACAAATGACACTTGTGCAGGTACAGTGCGTTCATTTTCCACAACTTTTCCATACACGTCTTACCAAGAGCTCCTAGTAGCTCCCTGTTCATTCCAAACACAAGTTGCGACCAACTCACATTTGCTCTAGTGAACGTTTTCTTTTTTTAATGTTTAGCCAATATATCTAAAAATTCAGAGACATTCTAGCCTGTGTTTAACTTTTCACATATGTGCTTTCCAGTCCGTGCTGAGCGTTGGTTTGTGTGTACACATCTGTCTCAGTCTGTGTCTCTGTATATAAATGAAGCATAAACATGTTCTCTAAATTTGTTAAGAATTGGCCCAACCTGAAGATGCTATTCTGGATGACCCTACACATTTAATCTGGATCTAATATTCATGAAAAAGACCCATTTGTGAGCAGAGAGTACTGCAATATGGGGAAAAAAGACTTGAAAGACATGAAACCTATGCTCAATTTCAGGGGATAAATAATTTTAGGTGACTGAACAAATCTTGAACATCCCCAAACTTTAGTACCTGAGATAGATACACCTGGATTTTTCTAATTGCTGGAGTACTTTGCTACCACGTGCTATTCTACTCAATGCTTCCTTCACAAACTGGCCTCCGTTGACCTGTTTAAAGTGAAAAATATGGCTTTTGCTCTTTGATAACTTTATATAAAGCAGAGTTCAGGAAACTCAGGGCTAGAATAACATTTTTAAAGCACAATGCCTGACATATGTGGCTTGAAGAGTATCAGGCACAAAAAGTTTTCCTAGTATAACATCTAATGGTCTCTGGTCTCTGTGAAATGGAGAAGGCTGGGTTATATAGTGTTTTTATTGCAAAAAGACAGACATCAGGCGGAGGAAAAGAAATATTATTAGGTGCGAGTGGCAGAGGCCAGAATAAGCACCCAGGTCATCATCGTCTCAGTTGAAGAAGACTTAATGTAATGTTACGTTCACACAGTGTTCCTGGGATATCTGTGTGTGGCATTAATAGTTTTCATAGTGTTCTGATAAATAAAGCAGTCTATGGGTCTGTTAGTCCAAAAACACATCTAGGAATGGAAGCCAATAGGAGAGGAAAAACTGAATCAATAAAAGGTACAGGTTAAACCGATCTTTTGTGTCTTTTTTAAGCTAATTCCTTGGTCAGATTCTAACCATTCCAACACACTCCCTCTTTTCTCAGGTGTCTAACTGGTTTGCAAATGCTCGACGGCGGCTGAAGAACACAGTTAGGCAGCCTGATTTGAGTTGGGCCCTTAGGATCAAACTCTACAACAAATACGTCCAGGGCAATGCGGAAAGACTGAGCGTCAGCAGCCATGACTCTTGCTCTGATGGTACGACACTCTCTCATGCTCGCACACAATCACACATGTAAAAACAACTGAGCTTTATTATACATACAGTCCTTATGGAGACTTACCCAAAACACATTCACAGAAGTGCCGAGGCTGAATGTGACACTGAAACCAAGGATATTTAATATTGAACAGTGTTTGGGCCCAAATATAAAGTTTAACAATCTGTCATTGAAAAAACTCATGTTGATTAACTACTAATGAGAAACTTGGAGGAAACATGTCACCTCCAGTGTTTGTGATGATTATAAGTGAGCGTGATTTCACCAAGTACAACATGTTCCTGGATCAACATCCTTGTTGATCCTGGAACAACATTCCAATCAACCAATCAGGACTAAGGGATAACTTTTCAGGGAATATCTGTTTTAGGCTTACGATCAGGGTTAGGTGCTTCTACACCCTTGTTAATCAGCTCTCATTTCCCACTGATTTTAGGAATAAATGGGGAGGTTTAGGTTTAGGGGTAGGGATTGGGTTTAGTCTATATTTTTGGACAGTAATGTTAGTCCAAGAACATGTCTTACTTGGTAAAATCACAACATTAGGGTGATTATAGTCCTAGATGAGACGCAAACATTAAAGGGATAGTTCACCCAAAAATAAAAATCCTGTCATGATTTACACACTGTCATTTCATTCCAACCTGTTATGATTTTGTTCCTTCTATCAAACACCAAAGAGGATCTCTTAAAAATGTCTCTAAAAATGTTTGTTTGCTTTTTGTCTGTACAATAAAAGGCAGTGGGGTCTAATGTTGGTTTGGACTCCACTTTCTTTTAGTGGATGGACAAAAACAGTTGCAACATTCTTCAAAATATCTTATTTTTTGTTCATCAGAAGAAAGTGGGTGAAAGTGGGTTAATCACCATTGAGGGTGATTAAATTATGAAATGATTTTATTTTTTTGGGGTGAACTATTTCACCAATATAAAGTTTAACAGTTGGTCGTTCAACAAAATGCTTGTTGATCAAGCACTGAAGAAATTTGGGGCAAAGATTATCATGCCCAATGTTTGTTGTTGTTATGATCCAGAATGAAACACACACACACACACCTAAACCTAAACCTAAAGGAATAGTTCTCCCAAAAATTAGAAACCTGTCATGATTTACTTACCTCTATGACTTTATTTCATCTGTCAAAACACAAAAAAACATCTTGTGGGTTTTTGGTCAATACAATAAGAATTAATGGGGTCAAATATTGTTCTGGACCCATCTGTCTTTCATTGTATGGACAAAAAACATTAAACAATTCTTCAAAGTATCTTCTTTCTCAAGTCAGTTTCTGATTCAGTAGCACTTGAGAGTTTCAGTTGACGATTATCTAGGTTTTACTGAAGACATACAGTACAAGACAAAAGGTGCCCTGCTGAAAACAAGGACAATCAAGAAATAAATACCAGTAATGATAAAAAAATTTATTATTTTTTTATTCTGCCTTTTTGTAATAAAAGGAAGGTGCATATGTGCATACCTTTAAGAAGGTGCATATGTAGTAACACATGTACAACGTGTTGGACAAATATTGCAATAAACACTTTTCATCACTGTTTAAGTATACATACACCGTGCAAGTAATATGGCTCTTTAAAATAAGGTGTTTTGGTATTTATAAGAAACTGGGGTTTAATTCAGCATGTAGCTGAAACAGACCAGACAAGACACTTAAATGCGAATGTTTTATTACAATGCAGTCAGTGCAACACTCATTCCAAACATTTTTATAGCGTCGTATAGCAGCCGAGCCATAAATCAGATTTAGGTATGTTGAGTGCAGCACCAGTGTGTGCGTCCTCCTCTGTGTTTAAGTTAAATGGACAGATGCATAGGCTTCCAGACAGTCATGCAGGCTGTGATTAACACGCCACAATGGGGCGTCAGGACTCAACCACAAACACTCACACACAATCCTGCGCTTACATGCACAAACACAAAAACATCCTAGGTAACTATCTGAAGTTCTCTCTTTGCCTTCTCTCTTTCTCTCTCTAATTCACATGATAAGGTGTTACAACTGAAGGGATGTTGCTGGCTGTCTGTAGACTGCATGTTTGTTGGCCACATCGCTCAGCATAAGTATCCATACACATCCCTCTGTGCTTCACAGTGACCTCCAAACACACACACTGTATACAGTGCCTTGATTAGATGTCTTGGATGAGGACACACACTCTGTGGTTAAAAGAGGAATGTCCAGTCTGTGCCTCTCAAATCTGTCTCATCCTACAAATAACTTCCTTCTTTTCTTACACTGAAAATGTATCTACATTTCTGTATTAGCTCTTAATCAGAGCACACATAGAGAAAAGCATAGAAAGATTATATTGTCATAGTTGAGTAGGTAATTCACATAAAACAAATTGCAATATTGTGTAATTTAAATGACAATTAAGCTCATTGACCCCCAACATTGTACTGCTCTATTTCTATATAAAGAAATGAGTGGAGAACTGTTTAGATGTAAAAAAAAATGATTTCTTCTGATGTTGGGGTTGATTTTGTGACGTGTATTCTGTGAGATTCAACAACAACAACAACAAAAAAGTAGAACATCATATAACATCATACAAGATGTTTACTATGCATATGAAATGTCTAGCTGTTTAGAGGGAACATATTGTACAGATGTTTCATCAGGTCTGTCGTTCCCGTGTCTGAGCTTCAGAAGATCTGAGCTTCAGACACACTCTTCACACATTTGAGTCAAGATCGAGCCTTGCAGTGAAATCCTAGCTCACTTAGGAGGCATTCACTCACGCAATCCTAACCCCGTATCCTAGGAAATATTGCATTTGTCTGAACTCCAGTGTTTACCTTTGTTTCCTACATTATGGAATGGTTGTCAAGGTAGTATACAATGCAGGTGCTTTTAAAACAATCTTTTTGTTTTTCTTGTTTAAATGTTGACTTTTAGTGAGCAATGTGTCTTTGCTACACTGAAAAAAAAGTAATTTGGGCCATTGACCTTCAGTAAATCCAAATAAACAAGGAATCCACACACCTAGTTAAAAATGAAATTGGTGATTAAAAGGAACATGAGAATTTAAGTCAGTGATTATATAGAGTTGATTTAAGACATACATGTGGGAATATGTGTGCTGAAGACCACAAGGACAAGTCAAGAGATAAATAACAATGGTGCAACTGCAAATTTTAATTGTTCTAATTTTATTCTGCAACAAAAGTATTAACTTCCTTGGAATTGTGACGTTAGTTGCAAAGTCAACAGGGAGGATATAGACCATCCCTTCTGTTGTATTACAAACAACATTAATGCCCCTGATAGTTTTCTTTCAAAAATGAACAAAGTCTCATGAATCATCCAGTAATAAAACATGTTTATTTATGTTTTTTTAATGAATCACTGATGGGACAACAGGTGGCTGAGCAAATAATAAGAAATTAATGATTGGTTGTTTTTTAAAGAATGATCAACTGAACACACTTTCTGTAAGGCTTTGATATGACATTGGAATGTCCGAAGTTTTTTTTGTTGTTGTTGTTGTTGTTGTTTTTTAGAAAATTAATAATTTTACTGGTTTTGTTACCAAAGAGCAGAATGAAATCAGACGATTTATCACTTGAAGTTCTACAAAAGTTATTTATCTCTTGACTTTTCCTTGTAGTTTGTAGTATTTTGGCAAAAATAACCATTTACTGTTAAATAAACTTTTATTATTACTTATTCTTTTACTGTTGAAATCAGCTGCTTATTAATATTTTTTAAACCCTCATATTTTTTTTTCATAACATAGAACATAGAAATCTATTTGATCTGAATAAAAGTATTAATTTCTTTAGAAATTCCCCAAACCACCAAACTTTTGAATAGCAGTATAGGTGTCATTCTTGTCCACCTGTTGTTGTTATTTATTTGCTTGCTTGCTTGTTTGATTTGCTTAGATTTTTTTTTTTTTGTCTCATTTTTTTTAATACTTTCTCAAATGATGCCATACTGGGCTCAAAGATTCAGATCTTCTTTGCTAACCCTCGGTAGCAGTAATCAGTCTCTCAGTACCAAATTTGATCTGACACATTCGCTTGCAGTTGGGAGGCTCGTGTTTTCAAGGACTGTTATCCAGTCGAGAGTTTTCAATGTGCTGGAGGCGTCATGCAGAAGAGAAGGGTGATTAAATGAAAATGTGACCTTGTCTCTCCCTGCTGAGATGGTGTAAAGGGCAGGAGATGAAAATATTGACTTTTTGTAGTTCAGTTCCTTTTCTTGTGCATACGTCTTCTCAAATAAGTGTATTAACATATTTGTATGTATTCTGCATCTCATCCAGATATTGACCCAGCAGCACGGGCCCAGGTCGGGGAGTTCAGTAAGCCAATGTACCAGAGCGTCATCAAGAAGGAAGGTGGTGCTGTGGGTGCTGGTCTTCGAGCCGCAGCAGACGCCTCATTGTCTGATGACTATGTGTCACCGCCCAAATACAAGAGCAGCCTGTTGCACCGTTACCTTAACGACTCACTCCATCATGTGATGGTTGCCAACGGTGTAATGGATGCAAGGAGGAGGAACCACTCAGGCTCTTTCAGCTCTAACGAGTATGATGAAGACCTGCTGTCACCATCTTCTTCTGAAGCAGAGGCCAACTTTATCTACAGACATGGTGAGCTGCTGCCAGTCTTACATTCTTTCCTTGTTTGTGTCTCTCTCTCTCTCTCTTTGTGAGGAGGAAGGACATCTTGAAGCGGTTTCTTCAGCCCAGTATCAGCTGTGTTTTGGTCTTTGGCTTCTTGTTCTACAACAAGGAGAGTCACAGAGGGGTCATATGTTTTCTCAATTCTCTATTCTACAGATACACATAGTTCTATAAATCATTTTATTTCGACCTGACATTTGTAAAACTTTTTATTAGTATGAAGATACTAGTAAGTTAAAAATATTGCAGTTCAATAGTTCAAAGAATGTGTGCTTTTTATATTAAGCTTTGTACATTTGATGAACCGTTTAAGGTCATGCAAGTTCAGATTTGAAGTTGCAATGAAACAGTACATTCTGTACTGTAAACATAGTTCATCCTGAGTCTTCAGCCCATTAAATATAAGTATTTCTTTAGTCGATCAGGCAATTATTTTATCTTTTCAATCTTCATTGTCTCATCTTCTTATGTTTTTCGATATTACACACTTTTTCTCTCTACACTTTTGAGTTCATGTCCAACAACCACAACTAAGAAACAAGAAGATTTTAATCAAAAGAGAGTTCATCAGGGAAAGAGATGTTTGTGTGTTATTGCAAGTAACATATGTCACTACAGAAAGTCCAAATGTCTCTTTAGGGCTTTCAGCTTTTAAATTATTCAGAAGTTCTTAAAACAACTTACGACACATTAATGTGTATATATATGCTTTTGAACTTTCTTTCTTCAAGAAAGAATCCTGAAAAAAATCAAATAAAATATCATATAAAAATCAGTTTCCACAAAAATATTAAGCAGCACAACTATTTTCGACATTGATAATAAAAATATTTTCTAGAGCACCAAATCAGTATATTAGAATGATTTCTGAAGGATCATATGACACTGAACACTGAAGTAATGGCTGCTGAAAATTCAGCTTTCCATCACAGGAGGAAATGACATTTTACAGAATTTAACAGTAGTTTTGATCAAATAAATGCAGCCTTGGTGAGGATTAAAAAACATTACACAATCTTCCTGACCCCAAACGTTTGAACTGTGGTGTACTTGTATTATTTGGAAAATAAACAGCTTTAGTTTAATAAGTAAGTAAAGAACCATTTTTGGCCATTTTCTCCCAATTTCTTCACTGCAGCTGCTTGAAAATGACTTTATCCACTTCCCAGAGCTTCCACCTAACCCAGGATTTCTCATCAACACCAAAAAAAGGCAAGCTCTTCCAAAGTTTAGGCCTCTCTAACTCTGTTTAAGGTCAGCGTTGGTTCGGGGTCTCTCAGTAGTGAGCGTTTGCAGTCCTCACAGTGAGCTGTGTTTGCTTCCATGTGCTGTTTAAGTCCTCCAGGTGTTTGTGATGTTATCGCAAAACCTTTAGACGTTCCAAAATGACAAATATGTTTCAGGAGAGTTCTAGCAATTATTTAAGCCCAGTTCATCATCATCTGGAAGAGTGTCAGCCTCTATTAATCATTCGTAGCAATTCATGTGAGATACTGTGTCTGCGACCAAGGCCTTCGAGCGCTTGTGTTTGCTCTCTCTTCTCTTCAAGAAAGAGTTTCTTCAGGTCAGATCAATATGTCTTTGTCCTGACAGAATTCAAGACTGATAACACTGTTTGCTATTCACTTCTTCGCTTATTTCAAGCCTTGGGGATCTCACCATGCAGTCTCTGTTTCACTTTGTTTCTCATTTTATTTTGCCATTTCTTACTGACAAACATGGTTTGCATTACCTCTGGGCTGAGGAACAGAACGCTGGAATTCTCTTCAAACCCAAATGCTGCTTCTAACTATTTTCTGGACCGGTGTTTAAACTCCCTGTGCTCTATATGACGCAAGGCTGCTTATGTAGACACCTGCTGAGATAGACAGAGGGAAAGAGTTTTGGTGTATTTTGTTGCTTATTTCAGCTTGAATCAGTTATTCCAAAACACTGTTATACACTTAAAGAATATTTATGAGTTAAGCGGTTTTCCTAGTCTTTCATGGTAAATACCATTTCTCGGCTAAGGATTCTCATGGCTTTATCAGGTAGATGAAGTTTCTTGTTGTCAGTTTGCAGATAATAATTTGCCAGATGAAAAGTTTAACACATGATCACACACAGCAACATTTGCGCAACAACAAATAAGGGATCAATCCGAACAAAATACAACAAACTCTGAATTAAACTGATATTGAATGTGTCATTCAGTCCTGTTGCTGGTTAAAATGGGTTTGTACCGTTTCCTTCTAAGATTTCACTTTCTCTTTTTTTTCCTCCTTGTTTAAAAAAACAGCATATGTTAGTTAGGTAAAGCAACCAGCTCAGGACCAGCTTATAACCAGCTCAGGACCAGCTTAAACCAGCTTATGACCAACTAAGGACCAGCTCAAATCAGCTGCCATGCTTTAAAAATTACCTAAAAAGCATATGCTGTTTTTATCAACAGGGCTGCTATTCTCTTTCCTTCCATTTTCTTTCTTTCTACATTCCAGAAAATTTTCATACAAATATTGCTCAAGTTTCAGACTAATACTGTGTGAGGTTGAAATTTTAGATCTGTGGACTCTGTTTTCTTTTTTAAAGCAGCTGTCTGTCTGTCTCTGCACTGTGTTAGCCAAAAACGCTAATGTTTTAGCTCAGAAATCTTTAAACCAAAGTGGCATCTCAGAATCCACTGGTTAAATGTAGCTTAACGGAACAAATTGGATCTAAAGGAGCTCTCTCCTCCTTTATATCAATCCTCACTTGAAGTTTCACAGATCAGACGTGGCAAAGGAGCCGTCAGGATTGGAAAACTAAAGAGCCTATTGTGTAAGAAAAATACGAAATAAAATGCAATGGGAACCGTGATAGGAGTTTCACTGAAAACATTAAGTGAGAGAATTCCAGGGTACATGCCAGGGATTGTATGTCAAATTGCACTTTAATGGCAGGAATCTCACTCAGTGTGTTCCCTGCATGCGTGATACTGGGTTTAGGGCTGTCCTGTATGATATAGATCACTATGTCGCATTGTCGGAGTGGATGAGCTTGCAGTAAAGTGAGAGCATGCAGGAAAATATTTCTCAAAACTTTGTCTAACACTTTAGATATATTTTCACAGGTTGGATCAGGGCCTGGTTAAAAGTGAAAGGGCATCACATTGGACATAAACTGGCTGCTGCACCATTTATTCTAGATCGACATGTTATTTGTCCTCATATTGCTTTCAGCAGGATCCTTGTGATCCAGTTATTATGTGTCATTTGAAGAGTTTATGAATATATTATGATATTATGCTTCAGTGAATGAGATAAAAGTGATATATATCTCAATACTGGTGCCAATTGCATCCGTTCAAAACGTTTCAGGTTTAGTAAGAATTTTTTTAATCTTTATTTAATTAATTTTGAAAGAAATTAACACATTTATTCAAATGAATGCATCAAAATTAACAGTGAAGACTTTAAATTTTAAAAAGTTTTACATTTCAGTTCTCCGTTATTAAGAATTCTTCTTCATTGCTCAGAAATACAGTATAGAATATAAAGAAGATTTCTTTATATGTTTGCGATCAGTAATGTAAGTAAAAAAAATGACAGAGGAAAAAAAAAAAAGTTTGGTAAGGTTTTCTTTTTCCAATCAATCTTTTTGCTGTGTTTTAGTATGTTAGCTGTGCACTGTGGTACATATTTCTTTACAGAGCCAAGAATGTCACCTCGGTTTTACAACATGAAAAGACCTTATTTTTCAAGGTCAGTGGACATTAAATATATTAAATGAAAACAGAAAGGCTTGACAAGGCCACTGGGGCTCATAGGTGCCAGTGCCTCATAAGAGTCCTGCAAACTTATTGGACTGAAGCCACCAAAAGAAAATGCTTTAAAAGTCGTTGTCCAAGAAAAGTACAATCTCTTCAACTCAGAAACATTAGAGCAGATTTCAGGCCAGCCTCACCACAATCAAAGGCAGGTGGGCCATTCATTCAAGCCTAAACATGCAACAGATTGGGAGCACGTAAATTCAGGCATTATTAATGTGCAGGGCCTGCTGTTCATCAGATGACTGACAGCCCTCTGTGTGTACAGCTGGAAATACACAGCACACTTTTATCGCTGTTTGTGCACAGTCGTACTACACATCCAACCACATACAGTACATAAAAACAGTGAGAGAAAGAGAGACTTTCAAGCTTTTTAATGGCATCAGACTCTCGAAGCAGAACAGACTTTGGCTAACATATTTTAGCGTTGTTTGACAGTGACATACAGTGCAGGGGAAGGATGTGTAATTAAGAAAAACAGCCTGGCAAGGATATGGCATTTAAAGAGTACATGCTGAACTGCCTGATTTATGGTATTTGGATGCTTACTGACCACAGAGCCACAGGACAATGACTGATCCAGCTCTACTATGCACATCTCAAATGGCAGAAAATGTTTATGAAAACATCTCTATTTAACTTCGATCTTCAAAACTGTAATATTAAGCTTCACCATTAGATTTTATGTGGTTTTAGTACATTTTCAGAAAAAAGGTACAACAGCTGTTACTTTAAAGGTACCCTTTAAAAAAAATGGTACTAATGTGAAACTACAGTTTTTCTTAATTGCTAAAAAACTAAACCTCAATCTCTTTACCATATTCTCACTAGCTTAACCTATTTGTTGAATAAAGCTCTCTTTCTGCAAAACCTTTAAACTTGTTCAGGGAGTTAGGCTCTATATGCAAATCTCATGCACTCTTTTTGCAAAACTCTAAACACATTCTCATTCACTTAAACACTTATTAAACCGTGATGCATTTGCGCAGCAAAATTTTAAACACAGGCCACAAAAGTTAAACACAACTAAAGCACTGTTGTCATCGTTTACACACAACGATTCACAATTGTTCACACTTGTTTCTAATGATGTGATCAAACCTACTGTACAAAATATGAGCCATCAGTTCAGAGTGCTCAAGTGACACAGGTGACTGAATGATGATACGAACAATAGATGGAAAAGAGGAGGAAGAGAAGTGGAGGATGAGGAGAGAAAGCGCTATGTTTAGATAGAGTTATCAAGGCTGGATCTGTCAGACCAGAGGGGTTTTTCTCTTTGTCTAGAAAAAAAGACATTACTTGTGATGTGGACTCAAGCACAAAGACATGATGCTGAGACAGAATGAATCTCTCATTGACCCTGGTTTTACAATTGTACAGCTTACAGCATTTGAGTGTACTGCAACATGCTATTCATTTAGAGTTTTATTTGACTTTTTTGGCCTTTGCAGTTGGACTGCAGTATTTTTGCAAAATCCAAATGCTGAATATACACAAACATTCAGTACTATTCAATATTCAGCACTATTCTTCCACTACATACAGTAGGCCTTTACAATATATTCACCTTAGCTGCAATTACTATACTTTTTTACAGAATTGCTAAATTGTTTTCTCAATACAATATACTTTTTTGCAATGTTCTGGATGCTGTGTTCTCTTTTTCCCTGTAGTGTCTAATGAATGCTCTGTAGTGTTTATTTTATTGACTCACTTGTGTGTGAGCTGAGAGGACAGTTTGAGTGCAAGTGAAATGGTTTTGCAGTGACTGCTTGATTTTGATGGAAGAGTCAGAGGTTTCTTGAATTTATTTCGAGTATTTGGATTTGTGTTTAAGGTTCAGTGTAAATGATTGATGGTTTTAAGAAATGTGTTTTAGCAAGTTAGAAAAACTGTAATATTCACTCTTTATGCGCAAAGATTTAGCTTTTGAAAGGATATTGGCCCAGTGACAGCTTTTTTACCTTTATTTTATTTTATTTTATTTTAGAGTGTAGTAAATATTCTCTGTGTAGTTGAGGTAGAAAATGCACAAGGCCTTTTTAATCAACACTAAAACCATTTGTTAAAATATAAATTAATTTATAATGTACATTTTATATTTTAGGTCCTGTATAATATAATATAATATAATATAATATAATATAATATAATATAATATAATATAATATAATATAATATAATATAATATAATATAATATAATATAATATAAAAGATAATTAGCAAAATGTTATTTAAACAGTTTTACATAGACTATAATATGTCACATCACAGGACTAGTCAACTTCCCAAAAGTATTTCATGTCAGATACCCATATGCACTCACAGAAACACCAAGATTTCCTTCTCTTGAAGAAGTTTTCTCCATTCTCCCACTCCATCCCTCACAAAACAGGGAGGGACGTCTGAACAATCCTTAAGAAAGAGGAGGCTGTGGCTAAGATTTACTTCAGACTCTAGGTTACAGTTGTAAGGATGGAGTCTCCTTGGAATCATCCATCACCGGAGGGAGAGAGGAGAGAATGTTGAGAGAAGTGAAAGGTGGAGAAAAGAGAGAAGAAGGAAGGGAGTAGGAAAGGAAGAAAGGGGAGATGAGAGATGAGCTGAAAATTGGAAGATGAAAGCTGAAGTATCATGAAAGAGACTTAAAATAGTGAATAATGCACAATTAAACCCACATAAAAACTGAGATGAGAAAATATGAACTTCTCTTTTTATAATGAGAGATACAAACAAATACAGAGACCTAGACAAGCATCTACTTGTGACTGTACTCATTATACCAAGGCATTGTACTCATAATACTAATTTTTGGTAACAATTAACAATAGTATTTTCATGGCTTTTATACATTATAACATTTTTACAGTGTAATACATAATTATAATAAATAATCATTATAAAAGTGTTTTCATTTTTAATTAGAATTTTTCTTAGAAATTCTTAGTATTCTCAATAGGTTTATAATAGGATATTGGAGAGCAAGTAAGCATTTTCTTAGTAGCATGAATAAATGTCTTGCTTTATTACAGCATTCTCTATGTACCCAGACACTGTTTGATAAGTTTTCATCCATCTTTTATAATTTAGTTTTTGGAGCCATTTGTAACTTGAAAAAGATTCATTTCAAAACTCGTTCCAAAAACTGAGTTCTTAGTCTCTCGGCACAGTTCTGTGTATAAACTGTCCTGAAGCTCAAGAGCAATATATCGTGATGAATTGCAAATAGTCCGAGGCACACTTGAAATGTGAATGTGTGTGGATTGTGGTGATTTGTGTGGAGGAGAGGTGTAAACAGAAACACACTGCTCTGGCTGCTTACATGTGAGAATAGATAGCAGACAGGAGGAAAGAAACAGTAAATGAATGGGAGGCTATTAGACAAGTGTGGAGAACCTAATGGCTTTAAACTGAGAGACTCTGACAGTTGGAGCATCAGAAATAGCACAGCAGGGCCTATGCATATTTGTCTAACTTGGAAAGTAAAGTTTTTGTGGCAGGGGGAAAATAAAAAGAGGCATTTTCACAAGAATAGATTAACAAATGAAAATAAAAATCAAAGAGTTTATGGTAAAAAGAAAGAATGTGCGTGTGAGCGAACCTTGAGGAACATCATTTTACTGTGTATTTTTGAATCAAGTCTGCAATCATTATTTAGTTCAGAAAACACTTTCAAACATTGTTATATTATATTCAATCATTGTTTTTTTCCGAGGTTGCGGTTCGAAAACAATTCTGTTTTCATCTCTGGGCAGAATTAACTTGCAAAGAAACATACAAACTTGTAATATGAGATCAAAACAAGCTTTTCCATTCTGCAAAACCATTTGCAATGATTCCAAAGTTTTTTGCTTTTAATTGTTTTTTTTCCATTTTGGAATGACACTAAAGCTGAAGCAAAATTGAATTTTATTGGAGCTGAAAAAGGTTTGTGATGAGTTCTAGATGGAGACTTATCTACGTCTGATAGCACTTTAGGCAAATGCTTTCAGCATGAGCCTCTCTCCTTCTCTTTGTCCTTCATTCTCTTTTCCTGAGATACGTCAGAGTGTAGATACTGTCTTGTAATACCTCAGTGGTGTGCTATGTCCTCTAGCTAGCGTGTTTGAAGTCTGTTTGTGGGACTTTCATTGGTACTGATAGGGTAAGAGATCAGAATCATTTGTCCAGCCATTAGCGAATAGCAAATCCACTTTTCCGTGTCCAGAACAGGAAGCCAATGGATGACCTCTAAGCGTAAATGGTCAAGACTAGTGAAAAAATATATATGTTAACACTAAATTCTTTTGCCCAGAGAATTTCCTTGATCATGAACAGACCAGTCAAAAAACTTAACCTTAACCCATGTAGTTACCTTATACCACCATTGTGTACATACACACATACATTGTGAGTACACATAAGCACACATACTGTAAAACAAAGTGCAACCAAATAAAGAAAGTCATGTAGGTATGGAGAATAGAATTTTCATATCTCTTTAAGAGTTTTAATATTTGCACCCCATAATTACTGCTAACTATTCAAAATCACACAGCATTTCATCCATTTATGTTAAATACTAAAATGAACCAATCATCGATGTGAACAATTACACCTGTTAATTGTGAAATCTATTTACTATGAAAATAGCTGTAAAACAATACATATATATCATATCATTACACCATAAACACTGCATTAAATAACTGTCATGTTCCTATGATAGATTAAATACAGCTCTGTACTGTCTACTGTCAGAGTACTGATGTGATTTTCTTTATATTCTGTATTTTAAAAGCTTTTAATAAAAAAAAAAAACACCTAAAAATAGCTACACACGCAGCAATGTTATGTTTAAGACACTGAACATGAAAACAATCAGTGTCTGTGAAAAAAAACTCAACCTACAGTATAATCCATCACTACAGCTTAAAATAGCATATTATTAAATATAATGTTTGTTACATAACACAATAAAACAAAAAATTATTTTACTAAAGGAGCAAATTTACACCCCATTTAAAACATCTGGGACATCTGTGTCGCCCCATATAGACTCATGAGAGAAAAAATAAAACACAACACAACTGTAGCTGTATAACTTTACAACAGAAACACTGTTTTAACAAAAAAGCAAAACAGCAAGATTTATTTGATATCAAAACTAAAATTTCAGTAATGCTCTCGAATCGCTATCGCCGTACTTTGATGTGATACACAGAATGGTCTGTGCAATGATGCTTCATGTCAAATACCTATTGTGTTTTGTTAAGAGATGAACAACAGCTCTTCTTTGACTTTATAGGTATAGGTAATATTTTAGTTTAAACAACATTGCAAAATCAGACAATATTTGTGTCCACAGTAATAACTAATTATTATTTAAATGTTGTAAATAAATATCACAACCTTGACAGAAATGTAGTGGAGTGAAAAGCACGATATTTATCTTCCAAATGTAGTTAAGTTAAAGTCATACGTATCTGGAAAAATTAAGGGACAGATACTCAATAAGTGTACTTAAGTACAGTAATCAAGTATTGTGCTTTGTAACTGTCCACCTCTGACTCTGACCGGTAAATACAAAATGACGGGAAGATGTTGAGGCAGTAAGTGTCATTGGTGGGGGCTGCTTTATTTTGGCCATGATCGGATTGTCATTATTTATCATAAGCTGTACAGGTACACAGAAATCCTAAAAATATTAAAGAAAATCTGTCTAAGATGAATCTTACTGTTAATGAGTGGCCATGTGTCCATGAGGCTAAAATGTGATTTTCAGTTGGTCTCTCTCTTGCTTAGCCTGTTTACCCCAATACAGTATTGCCACTGTTTGGTTGTTTCCTTCAGCTCGCCAGTCAAATCCACAGCCCAGAATATGTCAGCACCCTCGACGCAGTTTGATCCATCACAGATTAATGTCCTGTGATTCAAAGGCCGAGGAAAGGAAGTCCAACAGTGTCCAGACTGATGTGTTTTTCACCACAGAGAGTTTTAAAATAATACGAGAAAATGTCATGTGCAAAGAATCACTACCATTCTTCATTCCTCTGTTGGGCCTCATGCCTCTTCCAGCCACCCTGACCCCGAAACAGAGGATATCATGGATATTTATAGTGCAGCGATTACTGATAAACGTAAATGGAATGGAGAGAATGGAAGAACGGAGTCAGTAATAGGGCTGTTGTTTAAAGATGGCCATTACAGTGAATGAAACCTCAACCAAAAGTATGAACTGGGAAGGCAATGGGAAAACAAGCACCATGGCATTAGGTTTAAAAAAAAACGTTGAACGTCAGAGACGAGTTGAAGAGATTAACAGAACAGAAACGATCACAGGAAACAGTCAGAAAAATGGAAACCAAAGGACAAACTCAGACGGTTTATCTAGAGAGTGACCAGAAGAGACAGAAAGAGAGCGAGACGAGAGATAGAGTGGATGTTGAACTGGGGAGGAGGCTGCTATCCTGGACAGCTAGTGAGGGTAGAGCTGGCAGAGCAGAGACGACACATGTGCCAGCTTCATTTTAACATCATTCACAGGCCTTCAGTGACATTATTAAAGAACAACGTTCATTTTTCTCAAGCACACATTGGACTCCCAGAATAAAAATCAGACACCAAGAACTGATGATGTCTGTCTGCTTTGGGCAGAACCAATTTTCCTACCCTTTATTTGAAAGCTGTGAAAGTGTGACTGATATTTTATAACCCAGTAAAGGCAGGCAGAGATTATGGTTTGAGAAAATAGTGCAGACTTCTCTAATTTCTTTGGTTAATGCATTATAAATGTGACAAATTCATTGTCTGTTATGTTCACTAATTTTAGCAGGTTATCTTGTTGTACTTTAACCACTTCTCCTTGTTCTACATGCTGGGATGTTTCTTGACAACTAGAACCAATACGTGCCACTCGCAGCCACCACAGATTGACATTGACATTTTTTTCCATTCTCGTCAACCTGTAGAGTTTTTATTTTATATTCACATGTACGAGTCATTAGCTACCCTTGAATTCAAGTTTTGTTCTTCTAGCAAACTTCTGCAATCCAGAAACAGAAAGATCAACTTGTTCTCTGTGTTATTCAATGAGAATTTGTTTTCTCTCAAATTTTCTTGTTTTCACAAACAAGCAAAGCAAAAAAAAAAAAAAAAACTTTTTTAAGAATGTCTACTTTTGTGTTCATGGAGGAAACAAAGTCATATACAGTATGTTTAAAATGACATGAGGGTAAGTAAATGATGAGAATTCTTTGGTAAATCATTCCTTTAAACAGACACATCCACACACATAAAACACCGGATGATTAAAATCCACTAATACATACAACTCCAAGCAATAATCTCAAACCCTGCTCGTCTTTTAAGCAGAAATGATACTAGACCTTGCAGCCAACTTATTAAAGTGTTATCAGGCCAGTCCTCTCACCAAACTGGCTTTCATTATTTGAATAAAAACAATAGAAACATTCTTCAAAATATCTGCATTATTAATAAGAAAGAAGGTCATACAGGTGTAAATGAAATGAAGAGATCAAAAAATATATTGTTTAGCCATGAAACTCTAGCAGAGATAGATAGATGCAGGCTGATAGGTTCTTTACTGGACATTTAGTCTGCTAGCAATCACATAACTTACTACAAAGCACAAGCTGACTGGTTTCTGCTGAAGCAAACAAGCCAATGAGCTTCAGTCTTCACTGCAAGACTGTGAGAAACTCTCCACCTCCCCCAGCTCCACCTGTCTAGACCAGCTATACCTATTCATGCAGCAGCAGCATATCTTACATTGTCATAGCAGCCACAGCGTACAACGCAGATCAAGTTTGCTAAGACCAAATAAATTAAAATGATCTTATCCATTAACACTCAATTATTTGTCCGAGTAATTGAAAGCAGTTGATTTGTGCAGCAGTATGTAGTGTACAGTAACCATGCATCTGCTGCAGGTGTTTGCTGGTCTGACATCTCCCAGTACCCGGCAGAGAAATAGATGTTTTTAGCACTTCTTTCTCTTCCCATTTTCTCTTTAACAGCATTTTTATGGAGTATCACACAAGTCCCCCAACTCACAGCTAACAGAGCCATTTCAAAACAGAGCCGTTCAGTTGCAAAGAACGCTGCAAAAATGGAAAAAAAAACACCAGGAAAATAGTAACATCTACCACATTTTGATTTATAGAGGAATTCTAATTTCGTTGGCACAACCATTGTTTTCAAAAATCTTAGTTTTAGATGTTTTAGGCAGCAGCATTTGGAAATTGTAGTGGGTCTGCATCCAGTTTTCAGCAAGAGTTTCCCTGGGGGAGAGAGCGGAGTCACAGTCTGCTTAAAGACACAATATGTAGGATTGTTTTTATTAAAATATCCCAAAAACACTAGAAAGGTGTTATTTATTTTGCTGACTTGTGTACTTACATTATCCCAAGTGTTTCGAAGAATGTTTAAATCCAGAGAAATAAGCAATTTTAACTAGTGACACAGACCGTGTCCATAGTGTTATTGTGTCGCCTGCCAATAACATCATAACCCCTCAATTTTTGTTTGGCAGAAAACATATAGAAACACCAAAGATGCTTTAATATGTTGTGTGTTTTAATAGATCGGTGATGACCGCGAAGAATAGCATTATAACAGAACTTTCAAACATATCTACTATGATAAAACAGAGCTTCTTTTTTGTAGCATAATAAAAGCTCTGCTGCTTTCGAGATGTAGTGTATGTAGTTTATGAGAATGCTGTTACCTTTATTTGTTATGCTAGTGGCTGTCAGTAGAAACCAGTCGTACAACTGCCAAGAGAGTACTGCCAACTGAGCTACTGTCACTGCAGTAATAATGTCAGACAAAAGCAGCAGTGCTATCACACATCTCAATGGCGTCCAAATCAAATTCATTTACAGTCCTGGAACTGGCATTTTTAGGAATCCATAACTGGATTTTCACAGTAGCAGTTTCAGTGCCGTCTATGTTGTTTGTATTTATCATCATACCGTTGATAACTGAACTTATCCAAGACAGAACAGACAGTTACGAGACTGCTGAATACTGGAGGGGAAAACAGTGTAATAATTTCAGTGTTTAATGGCATGTGCAGCAAAAGGACTGAATACCTGCGTTTGACAAAAAACTCTAGATGTGTTGTTTGTATCAAGTGCAAATCAAAAAGCCCTCTGAGAGCAAGAGCTTATTTACAATAGAGAACATACAACCACCACAACCAAATCCTGTGAATACAAAGAGAAGAGAGAAGTGATACATCAGCACAGCGAACCCGACACAAACACAGTCAAAGAAAAGAAAAGATATTACATATTGTGACAGAAACATTAATGGGTCTTTCGAAATCAAACTCAGACTGGATAAATTAAGGTGAGATTTCCCAGCTGAGAATCTCTAATCGTTACATCTTCACATGTTACATCTTCCGGTTTGGTCAATTGAACCCCAAACACATCTGTGAGTTTATTCTGACTAACACACTCATTCTCAGCCGTGTAAAACTATTACTGAGCACAGCAGGATATTTCCCAAAAAGCCTCACAGCAGACTCGGGCAGTAATGGCCGCTGCTGGCCTTTCCTCAACACAGTTGCCATTCAACGCACATGTGAACGGTTTTTTAAGAAAAAACAAGTTTAACACCGGAGCCGTCGGGGATGATTAGGTGCTGTTTGGCCCTGGCAGGTGTTCGAGCAGAGATCCAATGTCCGTTCCGGATCCAAGGGGTGTGTGTGAGCACAAGGTTTGGGATGGGATGAGGTGAACGCATGCGAACGCTGCCTCAAGAGAGAGAACCGAGACATCCGGAATAAAGGCGTGGGGTTTAACTCACCGAACAAACGCTAGCCTGGATCTGGATTTAGAGAATGATTCAGTGCCTGTAAATGTCATCCTAGATGAAAGTGTGAGGCCTGTTAAACCACAACTGTCATGTTTAGTAAGAGATCAGCCTGGCGTAATATCATATACAAGATTGCAGGGTTATGCATGCACAGTAAGAGGAAAAACAAGACTTGCTTATAATTTGGGGCAGATTGTACTTGCAATTTAAGACTAGCAGCCTCATGATTTACTATCGATTTAACACTGAATGCTGAAATCACTTGGGTGCATCAGCCTGGGGATGTGCCTTGTTAAGTAGATGAAAGAGTTGGGTCTCGTTGATGAAACTGAAATGAAATATTCCTTTTATGAATGTAATGTTATTTTTTGTGCATTAATATGAATATGAAATGGAATGTGCCACAACATTTCTTGAACTAAATATGCATTTGTGATACAGACATTTTTGTCACATATTAGGTGCCCCTTAAAAGACATAAACTCGTAATTCTAATATTAACTCAAAATTGTGAGATATAAACCTGAGATTGCAAAAAATAGTCAGAATTGTGTTATAAACCTGGAATTCTAAGAAAGAAAGTAATTGGAAGATATAAAGTGGAATAGCAAGAAATGAAGTCAGATTTGTGAAATAAAATTAGAATTTTTTTTTTTGATTATTATTATTCTGTTGTAGAGACATCAACACAAAGGTGAGCCAATCGAGGGTCTATGGAAACATATGCTTTTAAAAACATATAATTTAAAAATAAATCTTAGATGTGTTTTTGGTTATATATAGAAAAAAAGGTTGTGTAAAAAAGTGTGAGTGTGTGCGTGTGTGGTAGAGGAACCGGTGATTATCATTAAGTAATTAGCCTCAAGTGTGTCTCTGACCTCTGCATTTAACAAATAACACATTATCATTGTGCCAAGCATCTGGATAAGGAACATTCCACCATTCACAGAGTAAATGGAAACAAGTCTCAGTTACTGAAGCATCTCTCTCCATTCACACAAGTAGCACAGACCTACACATAAACAAGTCCTCCGAATGTTTACTTACAATCTAACCTGACTTTTCCTGCCTGTCACATCTGCCAGCATTAAGATACAGTGTTTTGTTATTGACACTGGGTTTGTCCTGTGCTTTTATTTACAGAGACGGTGGAGCATGGATCAAATAAATCAGACAGGTGCGTATGACTGGAACTGGCATGCACAAAAAAAATTGCTATTCATGTTATTTTAGATAGGTGTGTATACATTTTTGGTTTAAGCTGTAAAATATAGCATAAGAATGACATCGAATACAGCTAGTGAGCATCTTTCAATAACAGGCCTTTTGTATGTTAACAGAAGCATGAAGAAGGAGAAGGGACAGAGGAAAGACGAGACATACTGGAGGGAGATCAATGCGGCCATGGCCCTCACTAACCTGGCTCAGCCCAAGGACACAGCCACCGCCGCCACCACCAGCTGCATCATCCAGAAATCCTCACACATAGCTGAAATCAAGACTGTTAAAGTGCCCATCCTGCACAAATACTAATGCACACAAACATACGCAGAAGATCCCGCTCTTCTACTTTTGGAATTCAGTTGTTTTGAAAATTGTTTATTACTTTGAGGTACTGATAAATAATACATTTTCTTGGTTCGTTTTTATTGTTATTATGAGTACGATGAAGTGCCCTGAAATGCAGCGATTGTATCGTTCACCGATTTGTGCATTTCTCCTTTGGGTCGTACAAGCTTTTTTGATAAGTGTTGATGAATTGTCAGTAACGACAGTATTTCTGAACGAGACACTTTTGCAATGTTAACTTATTTTGATATTAATCAGAAATTTGTATTGTATCGCACCAAAGTGCCTTCATGCATCTCAAAAGAGAGTTTAGTGAGAATGTACAGTTCATGTCCTCTCTGAATGAAATAAATGGTTGAAACGACAGGAGGAGTGTGTAATGCACTCTTCTCACAGCCTACAGGAGCTGATGACCTTAAAATGAAATCAGCACAAGTCACAAATGAACCTAAGGCCATTTCTGCATGTTTTGTCTTAAAATCTCAATCTGGCTGTGACTATGACATTATTTTGTCTCTAAAATGGAAAACTTCAACTGTCACCTGCCAACAATAGTAGTGTAGCTGAGAGATAAGTTCAGTCAGCCTACATCAAACTCCAGCTCTTCCTTACCAGATAACAAGCACAGCTCTCCAAACTAAGTTTTCTTAAAGTTATGACCAAATGTCCTTCCAGTAATGTTAATAGCGCCTTTGTTTAGTTATCTGGTCTTTAATAATAATCTCAAAACAGTAGCTTAAAAATATTATTTATACATTGTTCACGGAACGTTTTTATTTATATATCATTTAATATTTTTATTTTATTTCTGAAACGTTTTAGTTGGATGTTCAAATGTTACTTCCTGCATAATGTTCCGATAACATTCCCATCATTTTTGCAAAAGTATAAAAATTCTGATTTCCCTCAATTAAAAAATAAATAAATAAACACAAATTACAACATTTCTAAAACTGGATGTTTTTAATGTTCAAAGAACATGCAGAAATAACCTTAATGACAATGTTAGCAAAATGTTCTTGGAACATATTTTCGTTAGCTGGGTTAGTCTCTGCTTTCTCTTAAACACTCTAAGTTGTGCACATTTCGTAGACAGCCAATGAGTAAGAGAGAGACAGACTTCAAGGTTTGGTCCGTGTCAGTTTGAGACGAGGACTGTGACTCAAAGGGATATTTATGAATCCATTATCAGTGCTGCCCTGAATGTGTTGCCTCACGTTTCTGCTCAGAACAAGGTACTTCAGTTGAAGCAGTAAATAACTTGGCCAGTTGTGTTCTACCCCTTTTTCTCTCTCAGCTGGTTAGAATTACTCTCAAATTGCTGTTTATAAGAAGTACGAGACACTTCCATGTTTAAAAAAAAACACACAAACCATAGCAGTATTACCACATATCTGATTCAGTGAATGTTCAAACTTTTGTTTGTCCTGAGGTTTTTGCTCTTTTAGTTAGTGTTGTTGCCTTTGGTTCAACCAAGTTGTGTTAGTCTTGTATTGAATGAATGGAAAGAAATTATGTTTGAAGCAAATGTTATTTACATTAGAGTTATGGACGCCAAGTATGCAATTTAGAGAATTAAAAGCCACTTTTAAAGTGAGCGAGGTAACACTATCTTATGTTGCAATATTTTTATTGTATTTTTTTTTAGATAAGTCTCCACCTGCTTGTGGTGGGAAAGGCCAAAGAGACTTGTTCAAAAAGTTGCATACACTTATCTGACTATGCTCTCCTCCCTTTTTTTTCAGTATTAAAAATAATACTCACAAACACCCCCTGAGACTATAAATCATATTATGTCCCTGTTTTCCTGCTCAGCAGAGTAGTGTAGCTCATTTTTAGAACATTTCCTAAAAAAACTGGGAAATGTATGATCTGATCAGTTCTTGAAATCAAATTTTCCTTTCTTTTTTTTTCCCTCTCTCTCTAATCCATTCAAATCACATGTGAATCTCTTTTGGCCTTTGCAGAGAATAAAGAGATGAGAAAGCATCAATCTGAAGGATCTTCAGATTGATCGCAAACAGTTATTAAGCAAACAGTTATTTTGTGCACACTTTAGAAAATTTCAATTGATTAAAGACTGTAAAAATGAACTTGTAATAATAGTCTTATTTTTTATTGTTAAGTTATATCCTTTTTTTTTTTGGAGACTGGATGTTTGTCCAATGAAGGAATGCATTGCATAATATCTCATTTATTCTCTGATTTTCTTTTAATGTTCAGTTTACGCCAGAAACCTTGTTTACTTCAACGGAACATTAAATAAAAAAGTTTTTTTGATGATAAGATGTTGCTCGGCATTTCATCATTAACGTTAGCTTTTCTGCACAATCCTGTGATATTTTTCTTCATATAAAACCTTGTCAGAGATATAACTGGTAACATTTAAACATAAGGGGATCCATTTGAGTTTAAACTTCAGTATATTTATGAATAATCACAAGTTTAAAATGAATAAATTCCAAACAGAAATGTTTTAGGGCCAACTTAAGATGAATAAATCACACTGCATTGAGGTGCACAAATGAAACTTCACTCATTTGTCTCTGCAGTTTGACCTGAGTTCAGATGACAAGCTTCTCTTTTCTTTTTTAGCCTCTGCATCTTTTTGAAAGCGGTCTTGTTATCTTTGCCAGAGGCAGAGACCTTGTTTGCCTTCATGCTGGTTTCAGCTCAGTAAATACAAAACACTGCACATCACAAACAGAGCTGCAAATGGATGATCTTGTCTTTCCTTAATACTGAACAAATGCTGGGAATGGACGCATAGTGCTTGCTGTGACATGAAGCTGTGCTCTTCATTTAGCTAAACAAGTCATCAGTTAAGGCCTCTGCCGTATTCATCTAAGACAACAAAGTGAAGCATTAATGTGCATTTCATTTACAGTACATAGCTATTCTTGAGCTTGACCCTGACAACAGACCTCCATCAGAAAGGGCACTAGCACAAACCAAGTCTCCTTGTCTCTCTTTAGCTCTCTCTGTCCTACTATCCTCTCTCCTCTCTTCCTCTGTTTCTCTCTAAGCAGGCTGGCAAAGACCAGCGCTCTGAGCAGAACTTTCCATCGAGGCCATTTTCTGAAATGTTTGAGCAGGTTTTGTGGATCTCACCCATTATCTAGCTGAATAGGTTGGGATTCTGGGCCGGCCAGCCATGTGACACACTCCAGACGTCTCTCCACCCTTCTCATCAGACACTGGGCCCAAGTTGCTGTCAGAAACTACACACACACACACACACACACACATAACCGAAAATCCAAAAATCATCAGAACAGGGGAAAAGTGTTTCAGTCAGATGAAGAAATCTGACCTGTGTCCCACATTGGAATAATTAGTTACCTTGCCTCGATGGTCTGTTGGTTCATTAATTATCAATTGCCTGTAAGAGACATATGCTGAATAAAGAGTGCAGAACCAGAGCACTGATTAGACACTGGGTCAGATACTATTCCAACCCTATACTGATAAATATAAATGTTAACATTTTATGTGACTACATTTATTACATATTTTGTCCAACATATTATGCACAACAATGAAAATAATCAATAAATAATATAGATATCTTATGTAACCTGCACAGATGGCAGGAGAATCTCCAATTGCATGTATTTAATCAATAATTAGTGAACAAATCAACTTGTTGTTAAATATGATAAAACAGTTATGCCAGAATGCATAACTCCTGTTCATAAATTTCGTTTCTGCATTTCTTTCCTGTATTACTCCCTTTGTTAAATAAGCACTAATATACACTACCATTCAAAAGTTTTTAAACAGTCATAATGGTTTAAAATATTACTGTTCTTCTGATTAAGCATAAAAGCAAGAGACTTCTTTTTAAAAAACACTTGAAAATGATGAGGATTTCCAAAAACAGGGTCATTTTTCAAAGCCAGAAGAGAACATTTTTCCTTAACCAGAGCTTGATTGGCCTTAGATATGTAATATGTTTGAAGGTTTTCTTTAGTATCTTTTATGTGCATAAATGCCAAAAAACCTACAATAGTCTGAGTCACAGATAATAAGTTTGAGCCATTGCATTATGTTTCCTAATGGATTATTTCCTTTAGATCATTTTTGTTTTCATTTCGGAGCAGAAGGTGGTAGTTGGCATTGTTTTCTGTAGCTCTTATTATTCTTCCAGATTCACAGATGTTTCAAGGAATCTCACTCCCTCCTTTATTCTGGCTAAGACCTCTGTCTTCAGAGCAGCACGCGGAGGCAAGCGTGTTTCTGTAGCTGTACTTCAGCACGCTAACCTGAGGTGCTCAAAACATTTCCTGTCTTTAATTCATACTGTGAACCTCCAAGTAAGCACCAGAAATGTTAAAAGAGAAAATCAGTGGTTTCAAAGGCGTTATTAAAACACAAATGCACAATATGATGCTTTGTGTAGCGCTCTGTGAAGACATATAACAGAAATGCTTTCCGGAAAAGGGATTCATCCGAGACATCGCTGGAATTTCCACTCGCACTGAATGTGTTGTGGCCTAAAAAGAAGAAAAGTATGACTGAGCCTACATCATGAGAAGAGACTTTGTTAAAACAATAACAATAAGTTCTTTTTACAATATATTTATATATTGGTTGATTGTTTGATTCATTCAGTGCATCCTGGGGATATAAATGAGCCCAATTTCTGAGGGAAACAGAATTTAGAAACATTAACCGTTGCAAATATTCAGTTCAAGTGACTTCAGGTTAAGGTATCAAAGGACATTTTTCATATCTTCTTCATTTTATTTACACGGGAGATAAAAACTGTAAGATACAAAACAAAAGCAATATATTGTTTAATATATTTAAATGGAAGATCTGAGGGCTAAATGTTGGAAAATAACAAAAAATGTTCTATTTTATCCAGTTTACATAGTTAAAGCAACTTTTTTTTATGTTATCCATTATAAATAGTTAAAGGAATTTTTGTTTATTTCTTGTTTGTTTTTGGCTCAGAGATTAGATACAGGGTTGTGGTTTGGGAAGCTATTTTACACTATTAGATAATTACTCTCATTTTGACTTAATAATGTAAGTTAATATTCTGTTCTCCAGACTTTATATCCTGTTCTTCTGTTTGATATGAAACAGGACAAAGAGAAACAATCTGACTTGATTCTTTCTGTCTAAACTTCTCTTATCTTAAGTGGAGTGTATTCACTGCTATACTCCTGTGTTTTGTTTAGAATAACTGGCTTTCATGCCGGAACCGGATCAGTCGTTGGTCAGAAGTGCTATGCCACGAGTGGTTATGACAGGAGAAATATAGTACAAATCAGGGGCCTGAACCACACAGCACATAACGACAAGATCAAACATAAAAGACACAGAGAGGAGGGGGCGAAACCTCATGGCCCATGTTTCTCTGTCTAATATTTCTAAACCGAAAGTTAAATAAATTCTTCAGTACAGTGAAGTGGAACCCCGTCGGTAGAACAGATGGAAGGGATGGCATCTGCAGCTGGAATGCGGTTTGGCTGACAGAGACAGCAAGAGAAAGAAAGCAATGTCCACACACGCTTCAGCCGTTCTGATACACTGTTGATGAAGTGTTCTTCATTTGTGTGTGTGGCATAGAATCAAAAGAAAGCACTTCAAAAATTCAAAGGTAACTGCAACGACTCCACTTTAAATAAAACTACTGTTGTCAATAAACAAACTGTCTAGACTCCAACTCAAAATATTGGTCTCTCTAGGCACATTTTGTGATGTATTCTAGACTATACAATGATAATATACACAGAAATCATGTAAGATGCCAATGTCCGCTTGCCAAACATTTTCAGGCAGACATTATTTACAACTAAACTGACAGTAACACATATTAGCGCATCATAACAATAAAAAAAATTTTTTATCCACCTAGAATCACAGCGCTTTAAAAGTGACCTCTGAATGGGGCTTATGATTTACAAATGACCATCTGTAACACAACCTCAATTCACTTTGCTCTCTGTGTCTTCCTATTTTTAGTTTATTTTTCTTTCCTGGGCTGCTGTTAGTTCAACCATCTCTGTGTCTGTAATATATCAGTCATGAATGTTTTACTATAAGTTCCTCTCACACCAGATCTTACATCCAGTAGATGTTGACGAGTCATTGAATCATTTATTCAACCGATTCGTTCAAAACACTGTTTCAGTCAGAAACAATACATACCATTGTCATTGAATCATTTACTTGACTGTTTTTTATTTTTATTTTTAAAAACAAATCTGCATACTTCCCTAAAATATACAGTAGGCAACACACAGATGACTTACTACTTTTGGCAAGATTTTTTAGTGGACATCCAATTGACATTTGACTATTCCATTAGACCATGATGAATGTACACCCAGATTACATTCATAATATATAGAACATACTTTTTAATGGTCACAAGAATACTTAATCAAAATAAGTACTGTAACTACTTAGAAAGTATGCTATTTTAGATGCAGCTTTAGAGCTTTTATGAGTCATTGAATCATTCACTTAAATAATTAGTTCAAAAACACTAATTCAGGAACAATAATTATAATAATAAGTCTATTGCTCAAGACACATTAATTCTGTTTTGGCTGCTTTTGGAAAATAAAAATGTAGCTTTTTTGTGTCTAAAATGTAAGTGACTCAACTTTCATTTATTGTGTTTTGTATAAAAGCAATACACTTGCAATGATGCTGCTGGTCTGAATATCAGCATATGGCTTTGATAACTTGAGGCCTCGTGCCTATGGCCAAATGACAGGTTTAATAATTGTTGTACTCACACTCACACACACACTCTCTCTTACCCTTAATGTGACATATTTTCTCTTAGGGAATCCACAGTTACACATGTAAACTTGGCAGGCAATGTGGCATCACTTTGCCAGTGGGTATTTTGGGGCAGCACTCATACACGAGTACTATGATGGCATCATAAATCCAAACGCTGACAGACACTTTCCACAGGCAGGCCCCGGGCCCTTCATACACTGATTTGCTCTGTAACTCACTCATTTCTAAACATGTCTTTATATGTTTGTATTTTTGATATAACCCTGATGTCTGGATTTAAACTCCACGGCAGGAGACTTGTGGTTAGCAGGAGTCGCTGTACAACACATTAAGAGTGCTAAGTGCTCTTTAAGTGAAGAGAAATTGAACACACAGGGTGCCAGCAGCATAGCAAATCCACAGACAAAAACTAGATTTGATAGAGGCCGTATCTCTAAATAAGTCTTCTGAGAGCAATAAAAAAATTTCAATTATGCAATAAGACATAAGAAAAAAAAAAGTTTGGGTCAGACTGCAACTTTTCTGATTTTTTTTGTTTTGTTTTGCTCCTGGAAAATGATTGATGGGCAAACATAATTGAATCAAGATTGCATCTTTGTTCACAAGCACATCACATTTAAAATAGGGCTATTGCTCTTGGTCGTCTATCCAAAGCAATAAAAAGACAATAAAACAGAGAGATGTGTCTGGGAATCGCTCTATAATGGTAATATATGTTTCTCTAGATCCTCTGATGTCCACCGTAGTTCACTCCACGAAACATTCACTCGAAACACTCCACTTTCCGGTCAAACAATTGCTAACCATCAACGGTCCTATGAGGTCTCCACCATAACAGACAGCTCCATATTCAGGGGCTCTTTTACTGATATTCTAGAGGATTTGCTTTTGACATTTGAGACTGTAGAATCTCAAAGGTGCAGGCTTTAATTCAAGTATTGGGCTGATATAAAACAGGGTATAAGAAATTAAATAATAAATAATAATATTCAATGAAAATCAAGTACATTTTGATAGCTATAGTGCAGTGACTTATTTAATTTTACTTTTTATGTTTAATCAAAATGCAGCATTACACTTATAAGGCTACATACGTAATGCATGTAGTGAGAGACCTTCTTCTCACATCAGTCACTTGAAATGCTAATATCAGGTGTAGAAAGGGCTATTGAGTAACTTGGAGGGATCTGAATGAGGGATATGATGGCCCATCTGGTCTGTTATGTGCTGTAGACTTATAATAATGCTGCTGGTGGCAGGACGCATGATCTCACTCTCGTGTAGGCGCTACTGTCTGGAGCTTGATTGGCCAAATGTAAACATTTTAGCACTAAACTTTGCCAAAGGTGAAATCAGACTTGAGACCTCCAGCAGTGCAGTTGAAAGCACCTCAAAGCAGGGCTACTTTTGCACTCTTAAAGCCAGAAGTGTAAGAAAGAATTACTGGCGTTCACAACACGCACAGAAAAGCATTAATCATTAGATGTACTTTTGTACCATACAAGGTTAAAAATGAAAATGAGCCAACAAATCATAGTTTATGCAGTAACAAGTGCACTAAAGTGAATCAGACTGACTTGTTAGGAGCAGTAAGTAAAACCAGACAAGTTATCCACAACCTGGAACAGACAAATAAAAACACAGTAGTGATTTACTGCTACTTTTAAGCCCAGCAGTATTACACAATATGATGGGTTCTGTATTATATTCCAACAGAGTTTGGCTATTGAAACTTTCAACCAGGAATCTTCAGGCAATTTTGTACGTTCAACTCACCGGCATGTCACCGAGAGCACAAGATCAGACAGTCAAAGATAAATAAATACTACAATTACTTCACAAGTTAAGATTATTTACACAAAATAAAGACTCTTTTACCGCGTGTGCCAATCATATGACCCATAGGAACACCAGACTGTTTTCATTCTCTTTCCTTTCATTCCTCAGGAACACAGAAAAGGGACTGTCTCAGTGAAACATGCGGTTTTTCCATTGCACTGCCTCTTCTGCTTGAGGAAAGCTTACACCCTCTGTGTGTTGATACAATGTGATTAGTTTATTATAGAAGCCTGTGGCTACAGCGCTCTGTACTGTAGTAGTCAATCTGGTAGTCTTTATGTGTGCATGTACTGTATGTGTGGAGTAAATGACAGAATGCTACAGGAATCCCAGTGAGCAGACCTCGGCCAACGGGATGTCACACGGGAGCGCACTGAAAGCCACAGATCTGCTAAAGATGAATGAAGCCACTAATTCATACTCTGGCATCCCATGTGCCGACTTAGCTTTGTGCTAAAAACTGACTTTGAGAGCAAAGGACCTTTTTTACCTTTTGGTGTAGGGTCTTTTATTTTCCATCACCGCTAAATCAATACTTGAGGGGCAGAAGACGGATGGTCACGGTCACGTCAGAATTCATGTGGTAGACCTTGCTTTATGGAATTTAGACAGTGTCAATAATTTCCTTTTATTGATGAGGAAAGCGCTGCTGCACATCCAATGTCTGGAAAGCAAAAGGTGAGGAAAGTAGGGATGTGCACGGATAGTCGAACATTCGAATATTCGTTCTGCTCTAATTGTTCGATAAATAAAAATGATATTCGAATTTCGCAAAAAAAAAAAAAAAAAAGTTCACAAAATCTAATTTGGTCACTTTCGGTGATTCTCCACGGCATATTTGAAGGTGTATGCAAGCAAAAAATAATTAATAATGATTAAGGGGCCATTCACATATCGCGCCTAATAAGGCGTGGAAAAGGCTATGCGCTCCGCTTTCTCCTTCTTTCCAAAGCGCTCGGGCAGAAGCGCTCCTGAGGCAACGCGTTCTCTCCATGAAGACTCGGAAATTTCAGCAAAGGATAAATGGATTTGCAGCAGTGGCGAGGTCAGAAATTTTAAACTGAGTGGACCTTGGTGGAATAGGGTGGACCTGAATGACTACTCTCAAATTACACAAATTTTACAATATAGGATAAAATCACTATACAGTTCAGATAAGTTAAATGTGATTGATTGTTAGCCAACAAATTCATGAATATACAACAAAATACATTTACAAGCAGCTACAAGGAAGACAAATATAGATATTGTACTGCTATATGACCACTGTAGCAAGACATCAGTGTTCAGTAATTGTGTTCATTTTAACCTGGTTCACTAACTTACTGTGCCAAGGCCAAATTTCTGACAGCATTATACTTTGAGAGCGATCAGATGTTGCTTACATTCAGGGGCGTAACCATCTTTTCAAACGTGAGGGGGACAGAAATTACATATATATATATAAAACATTACAATATAACATTTCTGTAATCTATATTGCCTACCAGTAAAAAGTTTTTGAAGAGTAAGATTTTTAATGTTTTTATAGCAGTCTCATCTGCTCACCAAGCCTGCATTTATTTGATCCAAAGTACATCTAAAAAAAAGGTAATATTGTGAAATATTTTTACTATTTAAAATAACTTTTCTATTCGAATATATTTTACCATTTTTCCTGTGATCAAAGGTGAATTTTCAGCATCATTACTCCAGTTTTCTGTGTCACATCCTTCAGAAATCAAATCATTCTAATATGCTGATTACCAATATTTAAAAAAGTTTGAGTACATTTTATTCAGTGTACTTTGATGAATAGAAGGATCCAAAGATCAGCATTTATGTGAAATAAAAAGACTTTGCAACATTATACAGTGTATCATTCAAAATCTTAGAGTCAGCATAATTTATATTTTATGGAAAAGAAATTATAGAAATGAATACTTTTATTTAGGAAGGATTCTTTAAATTGATCAAATGTGATGATAAAGACATCATTTTACAAAATTATTATATTTCAGATAAATGCCGTTCTTCTGAACTTTCTATTCATCAAAGAAACCTGAAAAAAAAATCTACCCAGCTGTTTTCAACATTATCATTATTATTATTTTATTTTTTTGAGTAGCAAATCAGAATATCAGAATTATTTCTGAAGGATCGTGTGACTGGAGTAATGATGGTAAAATAAATCAGCTTTGAAATCTCAATAAATTACATTTTGAAATATATTCAAATAGAAAACAGTTTTTTTAAATAGTCTAGTAAAAATATTTCACAATTTTACTGTTTAGCTGTACTTTTGATCAAATAAATACAGGCTTGGTGAACAGAAGAGACTTGACAGGTAGTGGATATGCGCATTGATAATTGGCTTAGAAATCTATAACTACTGGACAATAACAAATAATAATGATTTTTTTATATACTACAAACACTTTTTTCACATAAGTTATAATAGTTTCTATACTGTAATAAATGCTATGTCAATTAGCACTGCATTGTTCATATACTTTATCACCTGCTGGAGATGAGTTGAAAAACCATATATTGTTGCAGTCGTATGTTAAATGTCTTCGTGTTTCCAAAAGTGTCTGTTTTTCTGTGAAAACAACTGTTTTCATACAGCGATAGCTGGACGCTGTTGTCCATATTAGGAGTTTCCTGTTATGACTTTCAGCGCGAGAGCGCGCTCCAGCTTCGAGTATGAATGAAACACACATTGCAGGAGAGCTTAGCTCTCCGTAATGTTCATATCGCCTTCTGAAAATGTGCGGGGGACGAATTTCCATGATATTAAAAGTGTGGGGGACACGTCAAAACTTTGTGTACCACTTAGCAGCAAAAGACTAGACTTGCAGTTTATTTTTCGCGAAAACTGGCGTAAATGCAATATTACTCCGTAAATAGGGCAGAGCAGGTGGTTCATAAAGTGTGGATAAATCATCTGGTATGTTTCTTTTCTCGACGATTAGCCCGGGTTGATGTTGATGTTTCAGGTTATGTTCTTGTTTTTTTTTATATATATATATTTAATTAAAGATGTCTGTTTCGAGATGCTCGTCTTGTGTCATGCGTGTTAAAAGTTTACTTCACTAGCAGACGTTAGAGTTGTGACGTTCGCGAACGAACCGATTCTTTTGAACGGCTCATAAACATGAACGATGGGAGCCGAGTCGCGGCTGGAGGGGAGCCGTTCTTTCTGTCGTTCTTTTTTCCTATGCGTGTTTCACACAGATGCACACAAATGAGCTCCCCCGCGAGACAGAACAGTTATAGGGGGAGGGGCGCACCCAGCGCAGGCCAACCCTTTATAGCGTTATGTTATTAGTTATTAGTTGTGCATGTTCATTGCAGCCCACTTTGTTATTGTTCATTGACTTGAAGGGGCTGATGTCCTATTTGCAAAGTTTACAGTAGTAATAGTATGTAGACATTTCCATTTTATTTATTCTAATTTTATCTACTTTAAATATTTTTTGTTTTCTATCAAAATGTTCTTGTGTGATAACAATGTTCTTGTGTGAAAGTGTTTGTAGTAAAAGCTGTTTTGCACAGAAATTCATTGCAGCCGGCTTTGTTTTTGATGTTTATTTGAGTAGGTATTGTATGAATAACATAAGTCAACGTAGCTTTACACACACACACAGGGGCGGATTTAGACATTTTGGGGCCCAAGGCAAACACAGACATGGGGCCCTCTACATCTCTTGTTTCCTTCCTTTTGTCAATCCTTATTTAAAAAAAAAGCCCTACTTGTTACTTCTCTTCAGCAGTCTTCACACAGCAATGATGTATAGACATCTGGAGTTGTATCTTTAAGAAAAAAAGAAGAAAAATAAAAAACACAGAACAACATTCTGTTTAACAGATGTATCCTCTGTAAAATTGTATTTACATAAAATTTTCTCTGTACAATAATAT